>NW_020897732.1:0-488999 GCF_003984885.1 Neopelma chrysocephalum | reverse complement strand
CCTTCGGCAAACATCGGCTGCGTCCGCCGAGCCCGACGCCCCTCAGTCCCTCCCTTCGGCAAACATCGGCTCCTTCCGTAACGCTCGTCCCTCCCTCCCCCGCCCGCCTCGGGCCCTCTCTCCCGAGCGCTACCTGTCTTCGGAAAACATCGGGTGTTTCCGGAGACGCGCTTCCGCGCGGCTGGTCAGGGCGGTGCCGCGCTCGGAAGCGCTCGGGTATTTCCGTGACCCCTCGCGGGCCGGCGCGGCCGTTGGCGGGCGCGCGGGGCCGGGCGGCCGCGAGGGACCGGGCCCGCGGCGGCAGAGCCGCCACCTCGGTGGGGAGGAATCGCGATCCTGCCAGGCAGGTGGGAGCAACAGTGGGGAGTTGCGGGGGGAGGTAGGCACGGGAAGGTCTCCTCTTACCTACCCCCTCCTCCTCTTCCGCCCGGGGGCTCGGTGCGCAGGCAGGAGCCATTTTGTGCGCGGCGCGTGTTCGGTGGGGTCGCGCTGGGCAGCGAGGAGGGTGTTAAGATGTCCCTGGGGCCGCGCAGGTCGGGCACCGAGGCTGAGGGTGTCCCTGGGGGCGGCGGGTGAAGGGCTCGCCCTGGCCCAGCATTCTGGGTCACCCTGGTGTGTTCGGGGGTCCCCGGGCCCTCTGTTGTGCCGGGGTGGTTCCCCGCTGTTGGCGGTGCTCGCAGAGCCCCTCCCGGGACGAGGTGGTGCCCGGCGACAGGACGAGGAGCGATGGCCATAAATTAAAACATAAGTTTCTTATCAATATGAGGAACTTCTTAACGTTGAGGGTGGCAAAGCACTGGGACAGGCTGACCACGGAAGGCATGGAGTGTCCCTCTCTGGTGACGTTCTAAACCCACCCGAACGTATTCCTGTGTCACCTGCTCCAGGTGACCCTACCTTGGCAGGGCGATTGGACTGGGTGATCTCCAGAGGTCCCTTATAACCCTAACAGTTCTGTGATTCTTGGTCATTTCTGACCACACCCTCGAAGTCTGTGGTACAAAGCATCATCTATTCAGAATCGTATTAAGATATTATAGGAGCCAAAAATTTTCAGTAAAGGTATAAGTGCAGATGCCAAATTTTGTCCTGTTCCCTTGTTGAAAAGGGAAGAGATGTGGCACATCTCAGAAGGAGCATGTTAACCTTAAACAGAGCATCTTGCCCCATGGCTCTGAGCAGTTGCAGCATTATTTATGGTAACACTCTGAGATATTTATTTTTTTTTCTGTTTTTGTTGTATTTTTCCTATTAGAGTGCAGAAGGCCGTTGCCGAGCAGGGACTTCAGGGAGCAGTGGCAGAGCTCAGGGAGGGAGTGCAGGATGACTCAGCAGGGAGCTGTTCTTCAGGGTTACAATAATGAACTAGTGAAATGCATTGAAGACTTATGTATGCAAAGAGAAGAGCTGAATAAACAAATCCAGCAAGCAGAAGAGGAAAGGAATAAACTCCAGCATGAAATTCAAGTCCTGAGTGAACAGCTGGAGCGTGTATGTGAAAACCTGGCCCAGAAGGTGGCTTCACGGAATGAGCTTGATAAAATTCTTGCTGAAACAGAAGCTGCTTACATGAAGATTTTGGATAGTTCTAGAACTTTACTTAATGTCCTGAAGAAGGAAGTGGGAAGCTTAAGGCATTCACCAGATCTGAAATCCAATGTAACGTGAAACAGTCAAATGTTTGGACTCTGCAGTGCTAAAATTCCACCGGGTGAGAAATGTGGTTAGCCACGGAACCTTACAGCAACAGTATAAGTGGAAAGGGATTTTCTTCCAACCTTTCTGTATGTTTTATTACTATTACTTTTAAATGCACTAGAAAATAGATTAAATAAAGTTGCTGTTTTGCTTTAAAAAATCTAGTTACTTAAACACTACAAAATTATATTTCAAAGAGGTAGTTGAGGCAGATGAGAGACTGTCAGTTTTGACATGGTAGTGCTTCAAGACTTCCGAAGACAGCAAAAAAAAAAAGTCATGTTTTATTAGTTGGCTTCAGATGGCTGCTGGTAGATTCCTGTTAGAAAACTAGTGGATGCAAGTAGATCAGATACTACTTCTTTTTACTTTACTAATGGTTAGGCTTTACTGTTGAACTAAGTAGAAATTAACTATTTAGCTTTCTCTAGGAGCTTGGAGTTCTGTCTGATGCATGCACAAAGACAGCCCCTGTTTACTGTCATCTCCTATCTGGAATAATGGAGGGACAAGGTGAGGAAACATGACTGATGCAGAGCATGGAGGCTTAAACTGTAAGACTGTATGTGATTCATGCATCTTCTGAAGCTGCTCTCAAAAACTTTGTTTAGGAAGTAGACGTGCTGTGGTGGAAGACAGGTTTGGTGCAAGTGCACGTGCCTCCAAATGCAGGGCACAGCAACAGAGGCAGCTACACCATAGAAACCTGGACCAATAACTCATGAGTAAGGAAAAGGTGACTGTTTCAATAGTGACTAGAAGTCCTGAAAAAGTTACCGGAGTTCAATTAAAAATACAGAGATAAATACAAGGCCAAAGAAGACAATCCTGGCTAAAAGCTAGTAATAGAATTTCTGGAAACCCTTTTAGTGCCTTTTAGCTCTATACTGATCTATTAAATAATTGTAATAAGGTTGTAAAGAATAGTGAACGTCCTGGAATGGTGAGAAATAAATACAAATGAAAGATGAAAATAAGAAGTGGTTTGCATCTTGTCAGGCATTCTTACAGATGACATTAAAGTAGAACTTGGTTTAGAGATCAGGGAGGACATCAAGGCAGAAATCTTGATTTAATCCTGTTTCCTATTTCTGGTGAACCTCTCTGTAGTTATGTGCTTGTACATACACATGCATTTTGTCCTGCACATTTTCTGTTATAGCAGTAACTTTTTAAGTTGTATTTTGTAGTCAAATCTTCATTCAGTACCAGTTAACTAAATTGAAAGAAGTGCAGTTGTGATCTCCTTGCTTGATAATAGTGTGTCTCTCAGATGCAAATATAGAAGACAGTGTAGGTGTGAATAGTTCAATAACTCTTCACAAATCACAGGAAACAAATTTTATGTTCTTCTGATTGCCATGCTACATCAGGGATTAGTGTACCAAGCTAATCACAGTTTACTTGTATGGCATTTCCACTGGCTTTCCTCGGGTAATGCTGAGGTGATAAAATTAGGTAATCTCAGGGCTACTGCTGCTGTTGTAGTACCACAGCATTCAAGATCCCCTTGTTTGTGTTACACAAAATTTTTGCTATGGTTAATAGCAAAAAAGTGATTCATTTGACTGGCTGTTTTATGACATTGTCTTCCCTTAGAATGGGAGTAGTAACTGATTTACAACAAAGTAGGACGACTCAGGAAAAAGTATTAACTAAAGAGCAGAAACTGTCAGTTGCATATGTAAAGTGCTGCTTCTTACTATTTGCACGGTAACTCAAAATTGTCTGTGAAAAAGAATTTTTGTCATGGAAAACTCATTTATAGAGAATAGCACAGCTAATTTCTTGTATTAGTCTCACACAATAATTTCAGGTTTCTTTGCCTTAGAATAATCACAAATAATGCCTCTTGTTCTACTGAGGCTGTTAAAACTAAAGTTTTTAGAGAAGCCTTTTAAATCTTTAAAGAAGTCTACTCACAGCCATTTTTACATGTAATTGTAGCTATTACAATGTCAAAACTAAAATACTGGAGATGCTTGAATTTTTTGTTACAAAGCAAGGGGAAAATGTAACTGCTGGCTAGTAATGTAACTGCTGGGGCCTCCCAACATTCAAATAAAATGTTGAAATATTGTTAGAATTCCATTCAGTGATCCCTATCTGTAAAATTTCATTTAAAATCAAACTTAAAAATGAGAAGAAATAACATATATCTCTAGGGCTTGCCAATTTGTAGAATAACTACAGTGTTATGTGACAGTCATTGCACACATGCAGAGCTGTTACTCAAAAATAGAACTTACCATTATATTCTGTATTGACCCAAATGAACTTACTGTATCCTTTTATTGAACTGGTAAACCTTTTTCACTGCTTTTTCAGGTAGTATAAGTCTTGACAGAAATAGCTTTTGTTAAACAGCTTCAATTTGTTCAGAACAGGAGACCCGTAAACTCAATTGGTACATAGTATTGCTAGAAGAGAAATGATAATGTGCAGCTTGCAGCAGCTCTGTAGGGCTGGCCTGCAACAGAAAGTTTACCTGAAATAAGGTAGGTTGTAAGCTTAAAAGCATCATACTTATTCCTGACTTAAGTTTTGTATTGAATTTATGTGACTCTCTGAGTTAGATTTGATGCTTTACTTGAGTGTTTACAGTCTAGGAGCCTTGATGACAAAAGCTGGCTTCCGAAATTGAAGTGCCTAATCTGAAGGGCTGTGTTGGGTGTCTTCTATCTTACAGGATATGTGAGGAGATGCAGTTTCTGAAGCTCCTGCCTGTGCTTCATTCAAAGATCTAGTGAAATGCACCTAGAGCACCGTTCTAAAGCCCTGCATTTATGTAGAGGCACCTCTGCCTGGTTTCCAAGTAACAACATAACTGGATGAGATATGGTGATTCCCAGCTTTTATACCAATGCTTCTTAAATATGTACCCAGCACTTAATGACTGTAGTGATCAACAGGTTTTTCAAAATATTTGACTGTTGCCTCCTTCCAAGTAAACTAAGTTTATCCTGTATGATAGAGTTTGGTTATCAAAGAAACTGCTTGTGGGTGGTATGTTGAAGTAATTTTGTGTGTGGAAGTGATTATAGGAGCCACTGGGTGAAATGCTCCAGCAGCCATTCAATAACTGTCCAATCCATAACTCTCTTTTTATTGGTGCTTGCCCTGCAGTTCAGGTACCTGCCCACATGCAGTTTCTGCTAATCACCTTACAGAAATGGAGGTGAATGGACTGGAGTTGGCCCTAATTTTTACGGAAGAGAAGAAAAAGAAAGTATGGATATGGAGTTGTGGTTTGGAAAGACTGGAGCATGAGGGGGTGTAATAAAAAGACAGGTGGAGTTTCTCTTAATTTCTGTCTGCTTTAAGTGTGTTTGTACTGAGCTACTGCCTACAGTTTTTGCTACCCAATGAATCAAACTTTAGAAATCATCTGAAGTTCATCTGAAATCCGGCCTTCCCCCCTTCCTTTTAGCCCACTGACAAGTCAGCAACAGAGGCAGCCTACGTTTTGCTTTCTCTTTCTACCTTTTACTTCTTTCTGGCCACACCAACTTGCATGCCTAGCTGCACAGTGGCCAGTTCCAGCAGGAAGCTGTGGAATCTGAGCCTCCCGTTTCTGGGTAAGTGTACTGCCAGGCTCACACAGGATACAGTGCTATTGTTTCCTGCCCTGGTTGCTCTGCTATGAGCAGTCATCATTGAGCTACTTGGGTTTTGTAAAGAACCCTAAGTCCTGTCTGTATTAGATGTACTCTATGTGTGTGTGAGATTGATCTTAGAGAATTTTGTTACAGGGATGGCAGTTTTTTGGCTCTTAACTTACTGAATGCAAGAGATTAATTTCCTTGGACTGTGAATTCTTCAGACTAGGAAGACTAGGCATCTTTGAATACCCAAAGTTGTCTATTCAAACAATGAATCTTTACTCAGATGACTGGGTGTTGGTTTGCTGTTTCAGAACGGAGTATCTCAATTCCATCTAGCTTGTGTGGTGTGTGTCCCACTCCAAATGGATTAAGTGGATTAAGCTGTATTGGAGCAAGATACTTGTAATTCTGGAACAGGAACATTCAGAAGATTGTTAGCAAAAGCATGAAATGTGTACAGTTAGCTCATATAGATGAGTCTTATGCAGAAGACCAATATCTGTTACTCCTTTGATTTTGCTTGTTAGGAGAAATTTGAATGAGAAGGTGTAGCTTGTGTCAGTTGCCTTAAATCTGAGTAGATCCCAGGCTCCTGCTTTTTATGCAAGTAGACAAAACAGTTCATTTATTTATTTTCCTTCTATTCACTAGTGAGTGAAGTATCAATAGATGCTTTAATATTGACTTGTTTGTGTGTGTATTGGTGGGGGGTTTTGATGTGTGGATAAGCAAGTTTTTCTAAAATCAGAGTGCTTTTTTAGCTTTATTTTTAATGTATGTGTGTGTTTTTAAATACAGATGTGAATATTTTCTTTTTTTCTCTTGGGGGAAGGACAGATTAGCCTTTGGTTTAGTTTGTGCACCAATTGCTTTGTCCGTGTCTGTTATATTAGTGGCGGGGAGTCAGGTAGCGTGGCTGCTTCTTGGGTGTCTGTTCCATGTCTTTTTTTAAACTGGGAGTGGTTTTTTTTCGTTCTTTGTCCCTTAACTGCTTGTAAATCTCTCTTTAATTTGTTGCCCTGGAGTAGTCCTTGATTGTTGTCTGCCTCAGTTGGCTTGCAGATGAAGTTTTGTTCACTGTTCAGCTGTAAAACCCATCTACTTGCATGTTTCTAATAAAACATGGAGAGATTCAGGCTTGTAGAAAAGGGAGCTATATCTTATTTGGTCATTCATGGCTTTAGCCTGTGGGATTTATGTGAAAAGTGGTTCAGTGCTGTAGTTTGATTATACAAAAGTATGGTGTTAGTAGAAGTGAGACTAGAAGAACACTTCTATTTTGTAATGATTTCAAAAGTAGTTTCACGAGATCTTGTGGGGTGGAACAATCTGTTTGGTTTTTCTGTCTATTAATGCAGGCCTATGGATATGCTGCAGTAACTACTACAGAAAATTAGTAAATTTTATTACAAACTTGGATATCTTAGCAGCAGCATTGAAAATAATGGTGTAAAATCTTAGCATTTTGATTGTAGGAAGCCTGTTTGCTACATGATTCGAAGCTGGTAATATTTGTAAGTATGCTTAATTTGAACATCATAAATGGGAAAATCTAACTTTTGGAATAGGATTCATCTGAATTAGATAACACCTGTAGACAGAGATCATGTTCAAGAAAAGGCATTTGAAAAAAGTCCTGTCAGTCTTCCCTTCACGGTGAGATTGATCATGATTCCCCTGATTGTGATGGGAGCTTCAGGTTCTCTCACACCTCACTTCAGGGCCTGTGAAGTTCCATGGAATGGCTTCTCCTCTCTGCTCACCACCACTCGTGTGTAGAGTACATGTTCTTGGCCCTGAAGGACTTAGAACAGGGTTGAGTGTTCTCGTTTATTATCTTTTATGACATGGACACACAGCTTCCTGGCCAGCCCAAATAAAGACCACAGGACTGTTAGGTAGAGACTATAAAACAAAGTAAGAAAGAGGGTGAACAAGATTTAACACTTGGAAAAATGTTTAAGATTATGATACCTAATAGACTGGTCACAGAGCATTTTAAAGTTAAATCTTCATAGGTGTTATTTTTTTGAGTTTCAAAGGCATAGGTTCTCTTGCTTCGGTGAGAGCTCCTGTAATGCACTTGAGGTTTTCCATTGATTTCTAGTATATGGGAACACTTCTAGAAAATTATTTACATCATAGTCCATGACAGATCCGTAACTTAAATTTTTTTTAAAACCACTTCATATAGTTGATTTAGTTGAACTTAGTAAAAAAAAACATATTTCTTTCCTAAAGGCTTTCAAAACTCCCTACCTTCATTCAGAAATAGATCAAAGTATTATCTGTAGTATTCTTTTTTGTTGTTATGGTTATTAACAAGTCGATACAACTTGGAAACCCATTCTGATTGGGCATGTCTGTCAGTTGCAGACACAAAATCCTTTTCATATTCTGCAAGCTTAAATATTTTTAAAGCCTCTTTTTCCGTATACAGTAAGAACACTTTGAGTTGAAATCAGCATGATTTCAACTGCATCGTCATGCAGTTAATGGTTTTTTAATATAGTTAGTATTCAGGGCTGAATTATACTCTGTCAGGTGTTTGAAAACAAAAAAAACTAACAGTAATTCTTCATATGCTTATGCAACTGTTCAGTAACAAATCCTGTTAGACATTTGTGTTGCTCGTTGCCTGATAGTAAATGGAATTAATTGCTGTAACTGATGAACCCAGGGTACTTTTTATTAAATAGTGGTCCTTCTTCAAGTATTGTTGCTAGCATGAAGGCAATGGATACTTCCTCCCAGGGGGGTGTGGGGCAAAAGAGGAGCTGCCTTTTTAGTAGAGGCCACCCATCTGTGGAAAGAGAGGAGCATCTTTGTTAGCCTGGTTCGTGGTCAAGTGATGTGAGACGATTCAAACAAACTGCTTAGAAAGGTCATAGTTTACTGTTGCAAGGTGCACTGAAGCAAGCTGGAAGAAAGAAAAGCCAGTCCATGCTGTCAGTCACAAGGAATGAGATACCTGATCACAACCAGGTTATCTTTAAATGCAGGAGCTCAGGAACAGCTGGAAGCAGTGTAGCTGCTGCAGTCCTGGGCTCAGCGAGGGATGTTTTGCCCTGCCCAAAAGCAGTTGACCATGTGGGACACACAAAATCTGTGTGTACACTCCGGAGTCACTGGACTTGTTAGAAAAGTGTAACCTCTTCCTGTTATTGAACTCAGGGAATTCTGTGTTTTAGTGACATGCAATATGAGATGTGACTCCATGAGAAGGATATTTATTTAAAATCCTGTTCCCTTTAGTGGTTTTTCTCCAAAGCCAAAAGTGTTGCTTTAGATTCAAGTTGTTCAAATACCTATGACCAAAAATACAGATGCCCAAGTTCCACTGAATCCCACAAACCTGTAAATGGTTCGTATTCACCATGTAGTACACCAAGATGCTGGTCAAATGCAGTCTAATCCTTCAGTCAAGTTGCAAATTTGGTGGCTCCCCTTAGTAGTTGAAGTGATTTGCAAGAAGTGTTGCTTGCTCAGTTTGGAATGTACTTTCGGTTTTTTGTTTGTTTGTTTTTTAATGAAGTATTCCATTGAGGCCTCCCCTGACACTCTACCATACACATTCATGTTGTGCATGTGAATATGTTTTCTTTGGGAATGTCAGAAGGAAACTACCTGTACAGCAGCAATTTAACTGAAATGGGATTTGGTTTTATGCCATTATTTTGTTTCTAACAATGTTTTAAAATGATGCGTATATAAATATATATATTGGATATAAACAAATGCTTCCCATGAACAGATCACAGAGTACCCTACAGAGAATGTTAATATCTTTATCCCCCTTGATAGACAGTGACAAGCAGTAGTAATCTGCCCCAAATCAGGGACAGATCTGGGAATGGAGGCTTTGCTTTTTCAGCCTCAGCTGAATGCTCTGACTTGGACTGCTTCCCAGGGATTCATGTCCTGATTGGTGTTTTGTCATAAACCAATGGGATTATGCATTCCCAACCTGTGTGTTGGGGGAAGAGATGGCTATAACTGATTAGATGAATACTTTTTTGCTACTACTCACTCCACATTGCATGCAGCATCATGATACTGTTTAGAAGTGTTACTCCTTTCTCCATGGGTGCACCCTGCATGACAGAGTATCCCAGCTCCAGAGTGGCCATCTCACTTTCCAGATCTGCTCTCTCCAAGCCCCTTCTCAGAGGTGTTTGGGACCTGAGTGTAGGAGGTGGGTCAGAAGAACAGAAAGAACTTTTAATGATAGTTGTTAATTAATTACATTTCACCAGCCTAACTTTTTTCAGATAGCCTGTCTTTATAGACCCTTCTGTTTTATTAGGCTTCTTATTACCTTATGTAAGACCACCAGGTTTTCTAAGACGTGGAGACTCCTTAGTGTCTAAATATAGTGGGATGTCTGAATTCTAGTCCATCTATAACAGCAACAGGGTGTCAGGCAACCATATACCACCACAGCTGGTTTTGGGTTAATGGAATTGAAGTAGCATGGCAAGTGAGGAACTCCAGTTATCTGGATGGATGGGGCTCTCCTATAGTGAAAAGAAGCTGGCTGTATGAATTCAGATTAAAAACTACTTTAATCTGGGAGAGGTGACACCTGACAGCAGTATTTTATTTCACGTATCACAATAAAACATATTTAGATTAAAATGAGTACATAAATATACTAAGCATTTTAGTAAGTATAGAGAGTTCTTGGTAAAAAGCTGCCTAATATTTCAGTACTGCCTGCCATTAGAAAAGAGAATTTAAATAGGCTGGACATTACCAATTTGCATAAGATTGTGTACCCTCTGCTTTCAGTAGCCTCCACAGTCTTGCAACTACATAAGTCATCATTTGTAGCCCCATCCTCATCTTCCTCCTGCAACTATTTGCCTCTGTTTCCTAGCCCCTTACTTACTATGGTTTTAGTTATCCCAACCTGCTGACCAGAAACACAGTGCTCTTCCGACATGTGGTACGTCAGAAACACTTTCAGGATCTTCATATTGTCCAGACATGTTCTGCCACACTTGGGGAAGTTGTTTGCAAAGATAAAACAGCTTTCATTCAGCTTGAAAGTGCCCCAAAAGTTATGTTTGGACTGTGTGAGAAGACTATATTGTAGAGAAACAACAGACACCTGATCTGAGGCGAGTTTCATCCTATGAAAAACCCATCCGAAAAAGACTTGTACGTTGAAACTAAAGAAGAGAGGTTTATTTTGTTTGTCAATGAGAATATTTTTGTTCCAGGGAACGCAGACTTTGCTTATAGTCTTATGCAGATAAGGAAGGTCTATATGGGATACTGTTCAGAGTGACGTGAGTTTGTTCCAGAAATGTTCCCTCTGTATTTCAGAGGAGATTATAATTTGAAACTAAAAAGTGGAAAAGGAATATGGTGCTGGACATTGCAGATAATGATCTCATTGAGAAAGCCATTATAGGTCAGCTATGTCATCTTCAAAGCTCTGAGTTTGACCTATATTGCAAAATAATAAACATGTGCTGAGACAGTAGAGTGTGCTCACAGTAAGGCTGCTTTTAAAGTTATGTCAAGACATCGTATGGATTCAGCAATGTACTCCGCAATCCTGCTCTATTTTATGAACCAAGGTGCTCTAGAGATAAACATTGCAGATGCCTTCAAGTGCAGAGATGAAGGAGAGGCAATTAAAAGTCTGCATGCTGTGAAATCTCTGGGTACCAACAGTGTCTGCACAGACCTTTGAAACGTTTTAAGGAACAATTGGTTTTCCTACTGTCTGAGATGACTGAATGCAAACGGTTTTTGAAAGAGGACAGTAGCTCAGTTATTTTCACGCTGGCTAAAGTCCTGCTGGTTTGCATAAAGGTTTCTGTTTTTATTTTCTGATAGCAAAGTCTTGGTGACAAACTGGCTCCTCCATATCAGACAAATTCTGTTTTCTTTTATTAGAGTGCATTGTTTCGTCTCTGATAAAGACCAGACTTCTGATAATGTAGTCAAACAATCCTGAGCAGGCAGTACTGGCCTCCATCAAAGAGGAGGAAAAGCACAAAAGGACAAAATTGCTGGCAGTGGTCTGAATCGAGTGGGGTTGCTTGCAAGAGTAGCAAGTGGAAAGGGGTTTGTTTTTTTTTTTTTGAGTCATTCCCTCCTACATCATTACTGGGCTGAGTAGGAAGAGAATTTTCCTCCTATTTAAAGGTATGAAGAATAATAAATGGGATAATTTGTGCAAGAAAAGCCAATTCTGCATGGGTGCTTATTTTTTCCTCCAGAAAAGTTTTCATAATGCAAATTCTAAAAGCTAGGAGCCATTGAAGGGAAAGGAGAAACAACAAAATACTGTGTTTGCTTGTTGTTGCAGACCAGTCTTTCAGTAACTTCACTCCTATGTGCAGTTTCTTGGTTGGAAGTACTGCTTGTCAAAAACATGGATTTTTAGTCTCAGATCTGTTAGTCCAAAATTCTTTCTTTTTTTTTTTTAATTTTAGATAGGCTTAGTAAAGTAGTACAAATTGTTGCTTATATAGGTATGAAATTTGTCTATAACTGTTAGTTAAAAGACCTTTTCACTGGCTTGGTTTGCCATGTATTATTACACTACCTGTTATCCCACTGGTGTAGCTAGAGTGAAGCTTGGTTCTCAGACATTAAGATGACCTTTTAACTTAGATTAACTGATATGTATTTTATAGTTTCAGGTGTTGGCAAAGTCAGAAGCAATCAAACACAGAGAAGTGTCACTTTTGTGGACTTAAACTTCCCATATTGCCTTACATGAACATTTTTCTTTTAAATAACTTCTGCATTTGGTTCTTTGGTGGGACAGCACAGCCAAATGTTTTAAAGAGGTAGCAAAAACCATAGAATCATTTAGGTTGGAAAGAACCTCCAAGATTATTGTGCCCAACCATTAACCTAGCACTGCCAAGTCCACCCCTAAACCATGTCCCCAGGAGCCACATCTACACATCTTTTAAATACCTGTAGGGTTGGTGACGTAACCACTTCCCTGGGCAGGCCATTCTAATGCCTGACCACCCTTTGAGTGAAGAAATTTTTTGTAATACCTAACCTAAACTTCTTCTGGCACAACTTGAGGCTGTTGCTTCTTTCCCTGACATTTGTCACTTGGGAGAAAAGACTGACCCCCACCTTGCTACACCCTCCTGTAAGACTTTGTAGAGAGCAATTAGGTCTCTCCTGAGCCTCCTTTTCTCCAGGCTAAGTGCCCCCGTCTCTTTCAGCTGCTCCTCATCAGACTTGTGCTCCAGACCCTTCACCATCTTTGCTGCCCTTCTCTGTTCACACTCCAGCACCTCAATGTCTTTCTTGTAGAGAGGAGACAAGAACTGAACAGAGGATTCAAGGGCATTTGCCTTGGCTAACAGTACATTTCCTGAATAATCTCATCCAGGAGAGATTTTAAGTGTGGTACCGGTTTAGAGCCTGGATGCTCAGAGCACAGCCCAGCCTCCATTTCTCAAGCCCGTCATTCCCACGGAACAGTTGGTTTTGCAAGGACCATGGAACAAGGATGCATCTTGTGAGTGCTGGGAGATAGCAGGTGATGAAATAAATGAAGATAATGTCCACCATACCAAAATGCTCCAGGTAGGGTCATGTTGAAGCACTCAGGAGGATTGGGGTGACTCTTCTCTGTTTCTACTCTGTGTGAAACATAAATGAAGTAAATATACGTGTGTGGGTGGGTGTGCTGCTCGAGCAACTTGATGTTACACTGGGATTGTTCCATCAGGAAGTTATGATGTAATTTGTAGTTAAAATAATCTCATTAGCAAGAGCACAAAGTCCCTAAAACAAAGCACAGTAGTGCAGTATTACTGGTCTTTTAAGTGTAACCTTCAGCTGTGGCCTTTATGGGAGCAAAAAAAGTAACAAAACTAACTTTAAAATTCTGGAATGAGTTTTGAGATAATACTAAGAATTAGTAAGTGTCCATGGATTTTATACTACAAGGCTCACTGAAAGTTTGTGGGTCTTGTACTCTGCTTGCTGTTGCTCTGGATTTTAATATTCACAATTCTTGGTGCGTTTCTCAATAGCCTGGCTCCTGAAGTCAAGGCATTTTCTTTATCCTCCTTCCCCCTCCTTCCTTCTGTTTCTTGTAAGGAAAAGGCTGAAAGCACAAAAGCAAGTAAAAAGGCTCAGAAATGCAAATATAAATAATTCTAGATCTTTTTCATGACTTAACAACAGTCTCACACTTTGTGCCTGCCCTCACGTATGTCTTTTTCAATGCCAGAAGCTGGTCATACTGAAAATTTCACACCATGTTACACTTCAGTCAAGTCAGGTGCAATTATGATGGCTTTAAGAAAGGCACTTGTAATCCATGGCTGTAGATGCTGTAGGATAGAACTTGCTTTCTCTATGTGTATATTTAAATTCCTCTCTTGCTGTCTACCAGCTTCACCCAGCTTTCTGTAATCACCATGTGTTAGTCAGAACTGTCAGGGAAGCTCCTTCTAGTCCAGTGCCAGCATGATCTGCAGGGGTCATGGAGCAAGGTCTGGTTTGGAGACTGAGTTCTGGAGCTTCCAGCAGAAGCTAGAAGCCCCATGGGATGGCAGGGGAGGGAGGGCTGCCAGCTCCTGGGAGAGAGTGCATGCAGCAGCAGTACATGGCTTGTCTTTGCCAGGAGGAGTATCAGCCTGGCGTGATGCTTCCCAGAATCAGGAACAGTCGAGGAGCAAGCAGTTTCAGGGCTGAAAGAGGGTCTAGGGGATCTTCTAACATCACAATATATTTACCTCCCACAAATTAATACAGGAAAGGTGAATGGGAAGATGACTGAACCAGAAGGGTTTTGTAGTACTGGCAGAGCTTTGGAGTCTGAAGGACCAAAACTGTGATCACACCATCTAGCTGGAGACTGAAGATGGGATTTAGAAACAGAACAATTTATCAGACTGAAGCTAAAGATAGAAGTAAGTATGCTGTATAAAGGGCAGGGTGAAGACATTTTAGTAAAACTAAGGAGAGAGGATAAGCAGCTGACAACATCCAGAGGAATTTTCCTGAGAGGAAAATGTCACAACTGCCAGAATTGTCTTAATTTTTCAAATTTTTTCTGTTAAAACATACAGATTTAGTATCTAACATCGAAGAATAATTTATCACAATAGAAATAATTAAATTCTCAGCAAAATGAAGATGAATTTTGATGCCATTCCACAATTATTTTTGACAAACGCTTTTAATTTGGCCCAAACAATAGCAAGGAGGCTTTGTGGGTATCATAATATGCAATCTAGACTTGAATTATTTGTTTCAGTCATCACAGAGAGAGGACAATAAGAGGAAACATGACAGAAATATAGAAAACAATGGGTAGGGCTGCACATAATTTTGGCTGTCGTATTTTTATCATAAATCTCCTAGCAGTTTGTGGTTTGCTTAAAGCTTCAGCTCCCATATTCATGTAGTAAATAATCTCAGAGTTCATTACACAAAAACAAGTTTCTAATTTTTGCAGTTGCAACCCCAAAACTATACAAAGCAAGAAGAGGAACCAAAATACATCTTTTAAGAGACAAATTTGTAAAGTTTTAACTCAGAAAGTAAAATCTACCTTTAGGCTAAAACAAAAATCCGAAGGCATAAAGATTTGATGCTGCTGTTAAAGCTCAGGTCAGTATTTATAGTGCGTTGGCTGCTCAGATACACATTGCAAAGCGTGTATCCCATATCCTTAGCAGCATTCTCTCAGAGCCTGGAAAACAACATGCCTCTGCCCTGTTTTACTTGCTTTTTCTTTCAGCGGGTGCTGCGAGCCCAGCGTCTGATTTCAGTTCTGATCTGGAATAACTCCAGGGGCATGCACGAAGCCATCCCTCTTCTTCCCTCCTAAAGGGGTGGTGGCAGGGAGGAGAGTCAAGACTATTGTTCTCCCTCCCTGTGTCCCTCCCACAGCAGCAGCCAACATTGTTCCTTTTTATTTACTTCCCCCTCTCTGTAAACCAGCAGGGCTTGCAGCAGCGGGATGCAGCTCTCCTCATTAGAATAATTAGGCTGATTTATGAGAGAACAGCCCAGTGAAGGAGAGCTCTCCTAATACAGTGTTCCCCTCTGGAGGCTGGGCACCCACCCAGCTGCTGGCAGCACAGTGCTGGGCCTCCCTGCTGGCTCACGTGCTCCCCCGCAGCTACCAGGCAGGGTGGAGGGCCCCCAGCTCTTCAACCTTTCATACCGGTGAACATGAGCAGGAATATGCAATAAACACTTTCTCCCTTCATGTGGTATTCTTCACAAGTTGTATGTTCTGAGTTAATATTGAAAGTATATCTAAAGTAATAGAGGAAAGGGAAAAATCCCATGTTGGACCCTTCCTTAGTGTTAACTAAGTGAAAGTTTTGGTTTATAAAATGCTCCTCAAGCAGGTTTGCTGTGCCACTGAAACAGCGAGAGCTGGTACTGCTTTGTTCCTCTCCTGCTCTGTGGAAGTTTTGCATTACTTTTATGAAAGGCTTGTGTATGAGGAGTTATGAAATTTCCTTCTTCTGGGGAAAATGTTACGAATATCCTTTGTTTATCACATCTCCTTAGTATCTTCATGGCAAAATACATGCCATACGTACTTCCTGGGAAGGCCTTTCCTGCTGCAGTCTGGAAGACCCATTTAAAATGCATATAGACATATTGAAAAACACAGCTTTTAAAAATGTCTTATACAAGCAAACAAAAAAAATAAAATACCATTGATATTTCAGTTGTGTTTCTGCCAGGCACCAGAATCAAACACCAAACTTGCAGAAGTTGCCAGCAGCCTGCACTTCCCAGTGTGATGTTTGTGGTCACCTTTATGAAAAAAACGTAAAAAACAAAACCAACATTTGTCTTTGCTAAGAGGATGACATTTGTAGTTCCTGAAGGACAATTAAATCTTTTTGTAATTACCACTGAAATCTATAAGACTACTTTCTGTTTGGGAGCAGATTGATGCCAGAGTTTGAAGAGCAGTTACTCATGTTCAATAGCCCTTCACCTTGCAATGTCCGTGAAAATCCTCAATGAACCCAAGGAGCTGCCAGCAGAACCAAGCCAGAGACTTGAAAGCAATAAAAGAATGAAGTGTATGTTACCAACTGACATGGAAAACCTTACTGCAATTGTAATTGCCTGTAACAAAGTGCCTCATATCACCCATAGGAAAAAGCACATCGGCATCCAACATTTTTTGCCACCTTCAAAGTGTCTCAAATGCTCCTGATACACTCTCAGATGGACACATTTGCCTCTGTCTTTTGCATACACAGAAAAGCAGTGCCAGCCCCAGTTTCATCCATCCCATTCCCTCATGCAAAGCCTCAGTGTATTTTTGGCTTATCAGACTGGCAATTCTGACTGGCACAAAGTTGATCCATGTGGCAATATACCCTCCTTTTACAGACTTGCATTCCAGAAACTGAGCAAGAACATTCCTCTTCATTTTGTAAGGCAGGAGAGGCATGGAGAGGGCAACCCCTGAGACCTGGTGCTGCACTTTGGAGCCAGAAAAAAAGCTTTGGTGCTTATTGATAGCTTATTACTCTGTGTTCGCCAGGAAACAGAGTCTAAAAAGCTATCCAAACCACAGCTTTATTGTTCAGAGGACACTATTTTGATAGGTAAATAACCTAATTTTTTGTGCCACCAGACACAGTGATTTCTCTGATGGACCTGGGGCATTCCCATGAGAGGAGCTCAGTGTTGCTCTGTGCAAGGGCAATCCATGGGGAAGAGACACAACTATGGAGAAATGGTTAATACACTGTGCAGCGTGCCTCTCTCCTAAACAATCATACTGTACTTGCTTTACTTCTCAAAATTGCTGCCTTAGGGAGGTAAAGAATTACCATTGCCATAAACCGTAATCAAAATCAGATGCGCAAAGGGAAAGGCCTTGCTCAAATATCAAAGGGGTTTTAAACTGCCAAAACAGAGCAAGAGAGAAAAATCCTGAGGGAATCAGAGATGTAATTTATGACTGACCTTCATTTTAACTGGAAAATGTGTGCTCTTGAATGGCAATGCTCCTGTGAATGCATGTTTTGTTTTGTTTCAGCTTATTGGGAATCTTTGCTGCAGCAGTATTGATCTAAGCTCCTAAGCAATGAGCCAGGGACAAGGAATCAAATATGCATTCCAGAAACATTTTTCTGCACTGAACTTGTCTCAGCAGTGACAGTGCCCAGCTTTGTCATCCCCTCTTCCATGGCACTGCCTTCCGAGGCTCACTTCTTTGTGTTGCATCATTGCTTGCCCAAATGACTCCACATTTTCTGCATTCTTGTAACTCAGTTGTCCAGGGAAAAAAACAAAATAACAACTCTTCAAGGGGATTTTTTGCTGCCACAGGAGCAGTTGATGTCTGGATGAGCTCTAAAGTTGTTCAAAGTCCAAGCAGTACAAATAAAAACAGACATTTGCAGTCAAATATAAAACAACGGCACCGTGGTGCCTCAGCCTTCCATGTGCTGCTTCCCTTTTTGAATTTCACAGAGTAACATTTGGGGACCTGCTATGCTTCAAAAAAGGTAGGTTAAAATCTAGTTCCAAACTTATCTTTGTAATGAACCCAAACTACACACTGAACTTTGGGGAAATTCAGATCCACATTTCCAGCTGTATTTCATGGCTCAATTCCGGACATGGTTTAAAACAAAGATGCTTAGCTGCTGTCAGCTGAAGTACAATACTGGATTCCCTTGGCTTCCCATCAAATACTCTGTAATAAAGCAAATTCTCATTTTCATCATCTCAGATGATGAATTCTTTTTAAATTCCAGTTAAACACTTTGATGAAAAAGCTTATTTTCTAAATTCTGCCTTACATTGAACATGAACTAGGAGGAATGGGAGTGCTTAACAGGGACGATGAAAAGAACAGGCTGTGAGGAAAGCCTGGAGAGTTGTCCATTCTGAAGAAACCTCTCACCAAGGTGTTAGCTGTTTGTAAATTACACTTCTTGTCTGATAATCAGAAAAAGATAATCTGTCATAAATGTCGCAACTACTTCACAGTTTCCCCTCTCAGCTTCGTCTGTGAACAGCTGTCGATGTGTGTATGAAACTAACTTAAAACCTCCAGCAGATAGGCTTGATGGCTGATTTAAACAAAAAGTGATCTTTAAATGGAGCTTTTTCAGGTAAAACCCCCTTTGGAGTTAATTGGATGGGAGTTATTCGGGTTATTTTTCATCATTGCAACATGTTGTTCTGCCACACAAAATATGTCCATTTTCAGTAAATAAAGAGATATCTGCAACAAATTAACTTCAGAATTTTGGAAACACAGATGGTATTTCTTGCACTTTCCCAAAGGGCTACATTTGCTCTAGAAAAAGCAGAGATTTTAGCTATTCTGTTATTTTTAGGAGTTTGTTCATCCCCATAATTTCCACTTCACTAAGAAGAGATAAAATCTGATTTACCGTTTATCTGCTACCAAGCAGGGAGATTAAACAATTCATTTTGTCACTCGCGCTGTTTCTGCCGCCTCGGGCATTTCATTTTAAAACCCAGTACGTTTGTAAGAGGAGCCATGGAGATTCTGTGCTCGACAGGGAAGGCTCAGCCTTCGGTACATCTCGGGAAGGCAGGAACCCTCTCGGAGCTGTGCCGGGATAGCTCCGTCTCTGCCCCGGACCCAGACCTGCCGGCTCGCCCAAGCCGCCAGGAGGGGGCGGTCCTGGATTTGGGAAAATAAGCGTGAAGCATTTCATAGCAGCCTTTGCTGGAGTGTTTGTGAGTGCCTTTAATATTTTTGGAATATTCACCCCCGTCATGTTGCAAGACATTTAATTTAGGACACTCCCGGGAGGGCAGAGTTCCTGCGTCCTTTAAACAGAACGGGCAGCAGGGCCTGCATCCGTCCCACCTAATCACAGGCATCCAAGGGAGAGAGCTGACTTACAAGCCAGCTTGTCTTTGCTTCCCTCTAGAGTCGATGGATAGACCCGCACTTCCGAGGAGCCATTCAGGACACACAGCTGCCGAAAGCCCCACGCGGTTTATTGCCCCCCACTACCCTGGGAAAAAAAGAAGATTCAGACCTTGCAGGCAATTAAATGCAACATGCTTTCTGTATATCCTTAATTGTGATACTTAAGTCATTCAAAGCAACCACTGTGAAGTAAATCACTACTCTTTAACTTTTCATGTTAAAACACACACAAGATGGCTTAAAGATGTAACTTGCCAGTTACAGAGCACCTGTAACTGTGGGAAGTGAGAGAAACATTCTTGTGGCAGAACTGTCATTGATGGACTGGCAAAACCTGCAAATGAATCCAGGAATTCAGAAACCTCTTGAGTGACAAATTCTCGCTGAAAGTAGACCAAGTTCTTCTCTCCTGAGTTACACATTTGATTTAGCAATGTTTATAATAAGCAAATGGTGACTTTGAGGCAAATATGAGGGCAGAGCAGCAAACTGTTCCTTCTTGGCAGAGCAGCAGCACTCCCCTCTGCACCCTGCAGATTCCTTTGCTGTCTGGGATTCCTCTGGGCTTCCTGATTTGACACTTTCCTTGCTGTTTCTGGGATCAGAGAAAACACATTTTAAATGTTAATCTTTTACAACTCAGTACCTGTAGTACTGCCTATGGCTTTAGAATCACTCATGGCTGTAATCATAAAGGTGTTTGGCAGCTCAATGAAATTGGTCTCTACTGCACAGGAACATTTAAAGTCCTGATGGATGCCTATGTGCATGTGCAGGCACCTAAAATCCTTTCACAGTCTGGTCCTTGGTTCAGTCACTAGCTGATTCATTCCTTCAGCTGAATGATGACAGTGAAAAAGCAGGATTCAAATCAGGTTTTAGACCTGCAGACAGCCTGATTGCAGTATCTTGTGTGTATTGCTCAAAGGATGATTTTCTTCCACAGTTCCAGCATTTTTTTCATTTGACATTTTTCTAGCTATTATATTTTGTCTTTTTTGTTATTTCTCCATTGAACAAATAAAGAGAACATCTCAGCTAACTTAGAGTCATCTTCAGTGATGTGTTCTCTGGCTTCCTCGAGGAGCTGCGTGGCATCCCTCGGATCCTTATCAACAACAAGTCACGGGATGCAATGGAGTAATCTGCATCTATAGGAGAGACAACGGGCTGTCAGCAGAGCTGGTCCCATGAGCCAGCAGCATCTCCCACTTCCTCCCCTGATGTGGCAGCAGCTGAGAATGGCTGCAGGAACACAACCTGCTGCTTTCAGTCAGCAAGAATGGGCAGATCATCAGAAGGTAAACACAGCACTAGACAGGTTCAGAAATATTTTATTAGTAGAGCCTACACTGCAAATTTGGCTACAAGGACCATTGGGGGATCACAGCAGAGGAGAGGAACTTGTGGGCAAAGGGCCACTGCACAGACCCAGTCAGTCTGGACTCACATGCAAGTCCCAGCATGCCTAGAGTATGCCAGACTTGCTTTATCTGTCCTCGGCACAGCCTCTGGCTACCAGGATGGTGCGTTCAGCCACTTCCACGTGGTTGCTCTCAAAGCCTTGGGAGGGTTTGCACAGCAGCCTTCTTGCAGGTTTGGACTTTCTTCCTACTGGCAGCACAGCTGTAGGGGAAAGGGGGGATTCCAAAATGTTCTGGTGCAAGCCTTGATTCCTTAGTGACATGACTTGTTTCAAGTGATTGATGGTCATGCAAAACTGAGCACTGCTGTCCTTGGTGGAGATGTAAATTGCAAAACATTGTTCACTTGACAGAGAGCTCTTCCTTCATAATGCATGTTACCCACAGTAGCGCTTAAAAAAACGAACATTCTTCCCAAGGCAACTGGCAAGCAGTGCTATGTCCTAATCCTGTCGTCACAGACCTGTCCAGTTGTATCCCATGCTTGTGAAATACCCCTTTTACAGACGTTTGCAGTTAAGCCACAAACTTCCACCCCTGCTGTATCTCTCTTGCAAAGCTGGTAGATCTTCTGATGTGTTGATCAGCAGCATGTGGTGTATCAGGTAACAGAGCAGGAAGGGGCTGTGTACACTTTGACCCCCAGGTAGCTCACATACCTCCCAGCTGTACCATATGGATCCCCTGCCATGGGACCAAAGGCCTCATCTCTTGTGGCATCAGGTCTCATTGTGTCACACTGCAGAATAAACCTGAAGCACTGGTGGTATAGATGTAAGCCTTGAGGTGGGGCAGTTTCCTGTATGAGATTTATCTTGTGGTTAAGGTAAGTGTGTGTTTGCCACCAGAAGGATTCATGAGAAAAGGAAAGCAGCACTTGGGCAAAATGACAACAGGAATTCAAAGAGGAAGCAGTCAGTATTTGCTTGTAACATTTGCAGAGCTTATTTTCTCTTTGTTTCCTAAATCAGGAAAATCTATTACGGTAGTTAGGAAAGGGAAATATTTCTTTCTGTTTCTAAGCATGTGAATCAGACTCCCCGCTGGCAAAAGCTGCCCAGCACATTGTGTTCAGTGATGTGTAGAGCCTGCAACTGTACATTGCACCAGGAGCAAAATGCGTGGCAGTACAGGAACCTGGGAAAGGGCCTTTGTTAGCTGAGTCCCAGCTAGCTCCTGCTTTATGTATGCTTTCTTTTCTTAAAAGAAAAAAAGGTAAATTCCACCAGTATTTCATTTCCTTTTTTACCAGTGAGAAATTTGGTGTTTTGAGGATGTGGCCAACTTCTGATGAATGATGTTTTGATGATGAGTGCAACCATTAGGGAACTAACAGAGATAGACAGAAACAGGGAGATGTGTCTTCCAGTGGCAGGTATGGTGTCATGTCCTGAGCCTTGCCAGGGAAGCAGGCTGAACACTCATCAAAAATTGGCTTCAGTGACCTGCCAGGACTACATATCTTTTCTGGCTGATTAAGAAGGCTTTTGCAGCTCAGTGCATAGCCACACTGGAACAGCATTTGATGGAGCTCCAGCCTGTTCATTACGAATGAGCTCAAGACAAATGGCAGCTCGTGACAACTATGAGTCTTTAATTTACTTCTTAGCTTTGAAGTTAGTGGAAAAGACCTTCAAGGGATATTGGCAATTACTAAATTTATGTTAAAAGTGTTTTACTTCTACAGCAGCATCTCTAAAGAAGCACTAATTGAAAGGAAGAGGGTTTTGTTGTTTTTTTTTTCTCATCTCCTGGTCATTTCTGTGCAATGATAATGTTCTTTCTATTTCCATTGTTTCCACCTTATTTTTTCTTTTTTTGTCCTTGTGGGATGAATCTGTGACAGTAAGTATAGAACATATCTTGGGGAATCTGAGGACACAGGGAATGCCAAATGAATTTTGTATTTCACACTGAAGTCCTCCTTTAGGTCTTCCTTGCAAATGTTTAACAACTGTAAACCTGCTAGTCCCCACACCACAACAGTCTCATCATATACCCCTAAGAATACTTTTGCCTACTGACCATAAGATAAAACCTTCCTTGCATGAAGCTTGATATACATTGCCACAGGTCTAAAAAGGATAAGAAACTTCACAAATTCTTATTTGAAAATTCCTTTTCTTGCTTGTCTGCAAAGATCGAAGACACAAAGGCATGAGAGCCCAACCTCCAGCATTTAGAGGATCCAAGGAAGTTTTTGATACCAGAAATCCCATACCAAGCTGGAGCTACTACCTTTGCAATTACTTTCCATTCCCTTAAGGATACTTTCAGGTTTGTCCTTTCAGGAACAAAAAGCCTCTCTGGCTCCTTCTTCCTAGAGATTCTTCCAGGCAGAATGAATTTTTACATCTGTTGCTGAAAAGTCTTCAAATCTGGTGGTGGGAAATGTGGAAAGAGCTGCTACCAGCACCACTTTCATCAGGTGGTCACACCAGACCAGGCATCTGGCCTTGAGCTTTGGCATGCAGTAGAGGACACCAGAAGAAAGTTGTTACAGCTGAGGCCAGAACTACCCAGTTCTGTTTCTGGTGGCAGAGAGAACTGTCAGTCTCACTACTTGGTAGGCAGGACAACCTCAGTGGGAGAGGTCCAAGAAAAAGCTCTACATGCCTAAAGCAAACCATGTGAGAAATTGTGATGCCTCAGCCTGAGACCAATCACAAGAAGCCTGTTTATGTGCCTGAGTTTATGGGCACATGAGCATCATTTGTATCCGAATTTCTATTCCCAGCCTTGTCCAGAAATGCAGCCACCTTGCCGAACTGAGCAGCTCCATGCCTCCTTCCCACCTAAGAGAGCAGCAACCGTGGCCACTTTCACTTCAAAATGCACGGGGTTGAGTAACAGCCCAGAGGTTGGGGCTCTTGCTCTGGAAATAAGCCACCACTTTAATTCCCTTCTCAGCTGAAAAAAAAATTAAATCAACAGTTTCAATGAGCATAAGTCATTAGGCCACAAACGTAGGTGGGAAGGGAACAAAGTCCATCTCTCTTCTTGAATCTAGGTCAGTGCAAGTCCAAGAGTGACAAGGCTAGGAGGAGAAGAAATGTAATGGAGCCAGTCTGTAGTCCATAAGTTAGGCACTTAGATGGCAGTGTAATCTGAAGGCAAAAGAGGCATGGGAACTATTCCCATAAGAATAAACAAGGTCTTTGGTGACCAGAGTTCACAAACCCCTGACCTAAAAGTTCATTTTTCACCAACCGTGTCCCCCTCTTGTTCCTTGTGGGCTCTGCAGTTGCAGTGCTGCAGCACGTCAAGTCCTTGCAGCCCATTGTAACTCAGTTTCAGAACTGTGAATCGGAATTTTCAGGTTACTAAAAACAAAGGCTGACGCCAGATGTAAAATAAGCAAATAGATTTTTTAGGTCACACTGATCTTCATTTGCAACTCTCAAATCTTAAAAATAAAATGCCTGAGAATTTAACTCCAAAAAGGCTGCAATTATGGATGAGAAATCTAAATGGCTTGTTGTGGGAAAAATACTTAAAACCTTCATGCAGCACTGTTGTACCTCTATAATTTGAATGGCATATTTCTTGCAAAAAAAGATTTACTTTCTCAATGAGAAATCCTCTCCCAAACTGTACCTTCATGGCAGCAGCATTCTTGAGCCACTTCATTAGTTCTCAATCATGTGCTACTGATGAGTATGGAAAAGAGAAAAGGAGGGCACAACAGACTTTCATCTTTTTTAGTCCCTGCCTGACTTCATAAAACTATGAGCTCTGTCAGACCTTATCCTTCCTGGGAGCCTCAGGGCAATTCGGAAAGACTTTACAATCCTGTCTTTGAACGTCTGCAATCATCTATGCTTTGTTTTCTTTTAAAAACAGCAAGTGGGAAATGAGTTGTCCTGTTCTGGTTTCCTCCTGCCTGTTGTTTCTGAGGGAGGAGGCCCCTTTTCAGAGGGGTGCAGAGTGTGTGCTCCAAAATTCCCATTGCCTCTAATGGAGTAGAAGGACTGAGATCCAGGGGACCCTTTGAACACGCAGGATGCTCTCTGTGGGGGTATATAATGCAACATTCAGTACCTCTACTGCTCAGAACAGCAGGCCTGCTTTTTAAACAGAGGCTTCTGAAGTATGAGGTTTACAGGTAGTGCAGTAGTAACACTGCCTGCCTGTTTGCTCTGAAATTCTCAATTGCAGTTAGCATGTGTCTTGAAAAATTCATTCTAGCTGAGACTGGGATGTCAGATAAGGAGTCAGAGGCTCTTTTATTCTTTTTCTGTGGCAGAAGAAGCACATACAATGAAAGCTGTATCTATGACAGCTCCTGTATTGAAATGCCAGGTTTATTGTACTGCCTGTAAAGTCATAGGAAAGAAACTCTCCAGGTTTCTTTTTCTCTCTTTCTTTTTTTTAAAGTACAGACATGTTTGAACCAAGGCATTCCTGCTTCTCATAGCTGCCAGCTCCTGAGCTCAAGATTCAATGTTTTTCTTGTACTTGCTATGAAATGCTTAATCAAAGCCTTCCCTGCTCTGGTATAGCTGTTTCATTATTTATTATTGTAAAA
The DNA here is from genome assembly GCF_003984885.1 of Neopelma chrysocephalum. NCBI lineage: Eukaryota > Metazoa > Chordata > Aves > Passeriformes > Pipridae > Neopelma > Neopelma chrysocephalum. Next base: position 463,835 of record NW_020897732.1, on the reverse strand, counting down.
GTATGAATTACTGAACTTCAGCCTTGGCAGATAAGTGAAATGGGAATGAACTTTCAGCTCTTTGGTTTTAGAAGGTGAGTAAATCTCTGGTGGAGTTTGCACACATGGTTGGAATAGTTCCCCTCGTTTACCCTGGCACAGCTCCACCGACTGCTGCTGCACTGCCCCGATTCACACGTCCAGCAGCAGGGAGTTAGAAACTCAGGGGCCTAAGACAGCTGTAACTTTTTCATATTACTTGTCCAGCTTACCTTTTAAAACAGAAAATTTAAAATCATATGTGAAGAAAATAGTTATTTTTCTCCCCTGGGTTATTAAGGGGGACTTAACCAGAGAGACAGAGGAAGAAGATGTAAGTGCTGAACTGAGGCTGACCCTAGAAGAAGAAATTAAATAAACAGTATAAATATCCTTTGCCTCTTGAACCAAGTCACACATAGCATTTCTCATCTCTTTTACATAATGCTCTGCAATAAGGAGTTCCTTTTAACCTGGTTTCCCTAGGAAATGTAATGTGTATGTTCACACTGTCTGCCTGTCACGTCTCCTCTCCAGCCTTCCTCCTGCCACCCACCATTTGTCACACTGGTGTGTGACAGAGCAAGTCCAAAAGTGAAACCTGGCAGCTGTGTCCAGGAGAGATGAACGCCTGGCCACCCCAGCAAATGGAATGGCACCTACTGGAGAGGGGCCTTCAGCCAGCACGGCTGCACCAGGTCCTCTGCTCTTCCAGAGAGGACCCCCAGGACCTGGGGATGCCGCAGGAAGGAGCGATGGCACCGGGATGCAGGAAGGAACTGGGAGGGTAAGCAGGACGTGGGAGCGAAATCCGTAGGAAACTGGCCTCTTTGAGCTTCGCTGCACACAGCAGTGCAGCCTGACACCAGACAGGCACTAAAGAAAACCCCTTAAATAAGCAGATGTGCTCTTTCCAAAGTATCCACTGGTAAAATAAATGAAGCCAGTTAAATTAAGCTCCCATGTTAACATCCAGCAGTACAGCTCACCCTGAACTACCAATCTGATTAACAGCAGTCAGCAGTGTAAAGCTAGCATTTTATAATTTAGGATGGTTGATTTTAGTGTCATTTGACTTACTGTACACTGATCTCCACTTTTAAAAACCAGGGAACACAAAGGTGTCTGCTCCCCTTTGGAAAAGGAAATAAATATTAACTTATCTGCACAATGTGTGAGCGGATCTAGCCCTGTTGCAGGAAACTCATTAATCTCACATGGAAAATAAATAAACCAGGAGAGAAAAGGATGGGTGGGATTTTAACTTCCTCCACTTCCGCAAATCGTTATTTTATATGAACAAGTGCACGCCAAAGGTTTTAAAGAGGAACATTACTGCGAAGGACAAATAAGTTCATTGACTCTTTTAAAAGCTTTTCAGTGGAGGGATATTTTAGAGTGGTGTTGGGAAAACCCACCTGTTAAATGCTGCCTGATAATTCCCACTATTAGAGCACATTTTCCATTGCTGATGCCACTGTCAGTCTTGAGCCACCAGGACTCACATTTTCCATGGCAGGTGTCTGCCTAAGGCTGGATACATGTGATGCATGTGTATTGTATCAAGAATTGTCTTAGACTGTGCATAAAAATTTCAGCCAAAGTGGTTTTGCTCTTCAACAAGTATAAGAAAAAATGTACTGTTTCCCTTACATTAAAAAGAATGGCAACCTCATGTTTAGGCAGTCTCAAAGGCTCCATACTTTGGAGTATGAAAAGCATGAAAAGCATGAAATCTGGCACAAGGAGTGCTTTAGCCACTCTGGAAATCCACCTCAGGCTGGCTAAATTATAAGCCTGAGCAACATCAGTTTGGTCTAGATAGAGCTTCATAGCTTGGTTTCAAAGATCCTGCCTTCAGTGATTCTGGGTTAGTCTGGGGCTGAGGCATTTTTCTTCACTTAGTTTCTCCTCTATTCCTTTGGACTCTGCTGCTGGTTTGGGGAAACCCAGAAGAAATAATCATCCAAGGAAGTAACAGGCTGGAGAGGGAGAGGTGTCTGGACAGAGACTGTGGGACAAGGGAAGAAGGTTGAGGTGAGAAGCCAAAGATGGTGCTATAGCACAGCTGGTGCACGACAAGAATGGAGCAAAAAAGGATGTTAGATGGGAGAAAGGGATGAGAGGATCTGCAGCCACTGTACCCAGAGTCAATGACCAACACGTGTCACAAGATAAGATAGAGGCAGTTTTGTTTGCTGACAGGGAAAATGTAGATGCTCACTGACAGAGCATTCAGAATTACACAGTTTTAAGAGTGGCAGAAAGCACAGCTCAAGCTCATTTTCAGTCACAGATAGGTTGGACTTTCAAGGTATAGCCATATTAAAAAAAAAAAAAGAAAAGAAAAAGAGAATTGGGAAATGGGTGATTGACCCTTTATTTCCATAAAAACATGATTCTGCACCTGAAAACAGCCACTTGGTCAGTGGTGTCCTTGCTCTTCACAGGTGGGAGATACTGTTGCTCAAAAATTGCCTTGAAAATTCAAATACTCACTGAGATGCCTTTATTTAGCTTTAAATTTGGGCCTTTCCCAAAGACAGACATCTATGATGAGGGTAGCCAGCACTTCCACAATCATCCATGTATTAGTCCTTTCCAGCATTCTATATCTGCTCTCACATCATTTGCAAAATTAGAAACTGAAGAAAAACAGAGTGCACACTGAGGGACTACCTGTTCTCTCTCTGAGCCCAGGTTTATTCTCTGATCACTAAAGCAGCTTAAAACTGAGTAATTTGTATGGTGTTCGCCTGCCAAATGCACCTCTTTCTTCGGATTAATCCATATTCTTTGATAATCTGTAATTGTTAATAGTAGCGATTTCTAACAGGAAATTATTGCTATAAATATTCTTCTTTCAGGTTTTATGAGATCCAGACCATTATGTGCTAAGGACCCCAAAAGCCACTCATCACAATCTGGGGTTATATTTCTATAAAGATGTAAAGCTTAGAAAAGCAAGTTTGGAATATTTGAGAAAGAGAGAACTTTTAATTTAAGCTACAAATTAAATTAATGAGAATGCAAATTTAAGGTTATAGGATGGGTGTGTCACTAATTCAGACAAATGTCTTCCTGATAAGAACACGGGCTGGAAAAGCAAATGAAAGCCAAGTGTGAAAGTGACACAGCAATCCTTAGGGGAGTGCAGGCACATCTGCAATCAAATTAAAATAGCAAATAGCATATGACCACAGGACAGCTTTTTACAGTACATATTTGGCAGAGCAGGCAGAGGGTAGTTGAGATGCTGGTTTGGATGGCAAATACACAAAATTCAAATCTGATTCCATCAACTTCCAGCATGTTAGTTGGGAGGCAGGAATGAAATTTCAGGGATGCAGTTTGGGGGACACTGGGACAGCACAAGACAGAAAGGAAAGGAGGGTACACGTCATATTTAATGGTTCATTCCTGCTTTTGTATTAGACAAAGAAATAGCAATGATGATACAACACACTCTACATCAAGGATCTCTACTGTGATTCCCCTATTTTCTATTCACACACAATTCTGATGGAACAGTTTATGATGGTTTGGGTGCTGACAGACATTGCTCACCTGAACAGACTCCCTGACATCTAATAAGAGCTGAGCTCTTGTAGTTTTTTGGTGTGAGGTCACCAATTTTGATTTCTTTCTTCTATCAGCTGCCTGCTTTCACAAAATTGAACCCACCTCTGAGTACACTCAAATATCTTCAGACCTGTGTCAAATCTGACTGAAACTTGGTAACAAATCCAATAATTATTGGAGACACACAGACATCTAAGCCTTGATTCGTTAGAAACTAAGCAAAAAGGGGAAAAAAATAGAAAAAAAAAAGGAAGAGGAGAGAAACTAGAAATTGGAAAAACTTCTGATATTTTGTATGTACTGAGAATCTGAATTGGGTAAACCCAAGCACATCAAAGGCTAAAAGTCATTAGGATACCTTCAGATGTCTCTGCAGAATCCTCCTCCTCTGCACAGCTATTTCAAAAGCTTCAGCACAGAGCAGGTTCTGCAGCTGTGGAGCGCAGTTATCACAAGGAGTCCTGTGCTCCGCATCCGTTACCCGCAGGCTGACGGGAGTGGAACTGCAAGAGGCAGTTTTGAAGGCTGAAGTAATGCAACCAGTGAATCATGGCTGCAATGGATCCTCTCTCTGAAAGCTCTATATCTCAGCAATTTGTAGCTGTTTCTGACACCGGTGGATCATTACTAACTTCTAGTACAATGAAAGCTGACCAACAGTTAGTCTAAGGTCACATGACTAAATTTTGCTAAACTTTGCAAAACGGACTCTTCTCCTTAATGCCTGAATATACAACATGAGCATGTAGTATTATCTGGACGTAGTTTAAATTAAGTGATATGGTTTTATTGTACCAACTATTTTGGGGCAGGGGCAGGGATAAAAAGTGTTACTTACCTAGGAGGTTGGATAAGACTACATTGGAATTAAGTTTTCTGTCTTTAATTTAGATGTTAAGAAATGAACTGAAATGAACTACACTCAAATTTTTGATCTCTATCTCGAGGATCTCTGTGAACAATACATGATAGATGTGCAGTGCTGAGACCCACAACAGAGGAACTGGAACTTTTACTCAGGGGTGCATAACTCTTTGATTCAGGCATAAATGTTTCCTTATTTATTAAAAGTTGGCCAGGGGAAATCAAGAATTCTTGAGAAGAAATTATACATGTTTCTGATCATCTTGAAATATGCCTGAAGAAGAAACTACTATTCCCCAAACAAAAATGGGTAATTAAAAGTTATGCTTTGTGACTCCAGAACTTGAAAAAAAAATCATATGGTGTCTAATTAATGTCTATATGACTACTTTCATGTCTTTTCTCGGGAGTAAGATATTTATAGCCACATACAAAAACAAGAAAAAAGCCTAAGGGAACAAAAACAAAATCCCACCACCCAGGACCTTAACTGCAGCATCTGCAAGCCAGCAGTCATGGAATACTTGATGAAGTGCTTAAGGCTAGGAAGGCTGATAATGAGATTTCTTTTAAGTTCACAGTGCTGCACATTAAAGAAACCTTGCAACATGAATCTGAAAGGAAAAAAACATTACATAGCAAACACAGGCTGGTTTTGTTTTTATAGATGAGTCTTTTTCATCAGCCTTTGCTGGTGTCAAGAAAGACAAACAGGTTTAGTAAGCAGCACACTTGGTCCACAAGTTTTCCCTCAATAATTTTGCGTTTTATTTGTGTACTTAGTATCACTTCAGTTCTGGTACCGTCTGGCAAGTGCCCCAGAGAGAAGAGTGGTTCTGAGCTCCCACTAGATCAGTGCAAAAAGCCGGAGCTCCCAAGGCAGCACCTGATGCAGAACGTGCTAAAGGCCCCCAGCACACAGTGACACTGACTGCACACAAAGTGCTGTCACATGTACAGCATAAGCAACCTGCAACCAGATAGTTCCACCTCTCTCTCGGGTCATTTCAGTGGTAGAAACTGCCACATTACTTGCTGCAAGATTGGATCTGGTATTTGCAGAGTTACACATGAATCATCAAGTTGAAGAAAAGTCTGATCACTTCCTTTGTCTACTTTTCAATCCTTTTTATAAAATGAAATAATAATTTCTGGTGCAGAATCCTTATATAGAATGACTGTAATGTTTCTGATAAAAAGTGTATGTGTAGTCCTATGCTTATCCCAACATAACTGTTTCCAGGAGTTTCTTTGTAAAAATGTCCTTTAACCCGTTCTGTTGGTCTTTCCTATTCTAAATGGAAGTGAAGTGGCAATGACAGCATGTTCCAGCTGCCTCCGTGGACTAGTCCAAATTAACTTTCCTGGTTTTCCTATCTCCTGTAATTTTTTCTCAACACCCCCTGTGACAAGAAAGAATGTGAGCTGACAAACAGGTAGAGCATATAAATGAACCTGTATTGAGAAAAAAAAATACATTCCAACAATTTTAATATTGCACAATCAATCACTAAAACTTGATAAAACTAGTTTTGTAATTCTAACTTCTAGCATAGTTTTTCCTTACAACACTGCATATTTGTTTTTCGGCCCTGGTGTGGGTATGAAATGGTTTCTGAACCAAAAGTATCTGTTGTCTGCCAGACCCTTGTTCCCATTGTTGCTGAAAATGGAAAATGAATAGTGAATGACATAGGTAACTGCATGAAGAAATAGGATTGCTTTACAATTAAGATAGCAGAACTCTGTTGTGGGGGGATTGGAGTCTGCTCTTCTTCTGCTAGAGTGTTCCAGCAAAGGAATTCTTATTTTGTTAGTCCTTAATTTCATAACCCTTGTTTTGGGTGCTGACTTAATAACCTAGATTTGATTTATAGATGCACTGAAGTTAGCTGTAGCTGAGGATGCAGAAACTGTGCTTTGAACATACAAAGTGATATAAAGCATTAGGTACTACCAGGAAAAAGATAACAAAAATCACAAACAGAAATTAGGGGATATGTTTAGTCTAGCTTAATATGCAGGTTTCACAATGTAATGCTGTAATTGCTACGGAAACTGGAAAAGAAATATTATCCCTGTCTGTCCATCTCAATACCTGTCTGATGCTACAGGGCTGGATGCCCACGATATGGCAAAAAGGTACTGAAGACAAAGGTGCCACTTAACAGCACTGCCCAGTGCTCTCCTGAGCTGCAGCTACCAATGCCTAGAGCCAGCTCTTCTGGCAAGACAGGCACCATCCCCGGCAGGCCCTGGTGAGGTCTCATGAGTGACAGTTTGTCAGGTTTCCTGTTGGAACAAAACAGCAACACCATCACAATCGCTATGTAAAAAGATCTGTCAAGAGAATGAGAGACATGTAGCTGACTTAGCTCAGAGTAACCCCTGGTACCATCTGACCAGGGTTAGATCCGTCCACAGATAAGCCTTCAGTCATCCCTCCTCAAAGAGTGTCAACTGAGGTGTTGTTACTCTTTGGTAAACATTTTTGCTGCTCTGTGAGCCACAAACCCACCCTTGGAGCTCCAGGAGAGTGATTCCCACAGTGATCTGTGCAAGCACCAACCTTATTAAACGTATTTGTTCATCACCTACACAACATCACACATAAGAGACTCTTAAATGCTGCTGGAACCCAGTTGATCCTAAGTGACAGTAGACTGGCTTAACCCAAATGGTGACATGTTGCTGCAGTGAGACATGAAGACCAGCATCAGGCATGGCAAAGGCTGTGTGCCTTAACAACCTTCTGCACACAGAAAACCTGGAGACGGTTGGAGTTTTTCATAAACACAATCCAAAGTAAGAGAATCAGCATACCTTGGGCATTCACAGTCATGGCCATATGCCTTGGTCAGAAGAGGAAGATCAGGAACTATTTCCAAGATAAATGCAAGGGTTTACTCAAGAAACCTGCACTAAGTATAATAATTATTATGTGCTACTCATTTAATGACTACTGTGGCCTGTGACACATTTCATCTGCAGCAGATTTCACCATTTTTATCTTGCCATTATTGGTAGATTAAAATCAATAAAAGCCATATTGTTACCCAAGATAGCCAAAACCTCTCCTCCTAATATCTGGCATCAGAATGCAGCCAACAGCCTGACCACCAAGTTGTGGCAAGTGGAGAGCAAGTAAAAATGGCACTAAAAGATCTTGAGGATCCGCCCTGGAAAAGATTCCAACGTAGCAGATGACTTCATTGACCTGCCATGCCTGCACCAATATCACTTCCAGGAAATCCCACAGTCAGCAAACCCTCCCACTGCAGGCTAGAGCCGGTCGAGCAAGGCACAGCAGGGTCCCCTCTGGCAGCAGCCAGTCCAGCATGTGAGTAGTGTGAGGGTGGATCCTGTGTTCAGGCAAGGCAGCTGCTCATGTCCTGGGCTCCCTCTTGTCTTCTCAGAGTGTACATTTACAGGTCTTTGACTATTTTTTGTTTTGTTGCAACTATCGTCTTATTTATTTTGTTCACCAACACTCATTTTAAAAAAACCCTTGTATTCAAACTCCAAGCCAAGCCAAGTCTCCATGTCTCCTTGCCTAGGTAATCTGAACTCATTCCTAACTCTTTGTCCTGGCTCTCTCCCACCTGGGACTGCTCACTCTGTCCACTTGCTAGTGCCACCCACATCCACTGGTTTCTAGGGCCAGTCTCTCTTCTGGTACTGCATTCTCAGAATGCCTCCCCTCATCATCCCAGCTTCTCTATCAGTTTCCTTTTCTTGTGCCTCAGTTTCTTGGGCAGTTTTTCCCCCCATCCTACATTCAGCTCTACCATCTCTTTATCTACAACTCTAATATCCTTTTTCTGGATGTTCAGTCTCTGCCAATTGTCATTTCCTTTGGTGGCCTCAAAACAGTATTCCTGTCCTGCCAATCCTGAGTATCTGCCTTCTCTGCAAGTCCCAGTTTTCACCCTACATGTTCCTACTTCCAATACAGCCTGCTGGTTCTCCACAGAAAGGCCTGAGATCTGGTTCTTGCTTTGTCTGCCTCTGAATCAGACAGCTTCTTCCTTCTCATTGCCTAGATGCCAGCAGAGAGGTCACTGAAAGTGCAGGAAAGTGTCCCTGCTCTCCAGTCCTTGCTTGGCTCCAGCTCAGCATGTGGCAGCTGGAAACAACCATTATTGGGAAATTCTGTCTCCATCGTGTACTCGTGGGCTGCACCATGTGTAGTGGCTTTGTGCAGAGAGTGCATGCCCAGGCTGGGAGCTGAGAGGGGCTGGGGAGCCTTATTTGAACTGTGGGAATGATGCACAAACAGGACTGTAACTATGAGAGACATAAGCTTGCTCTGGGACAGTCTTAACCCTTAAGGAGTAGCAAGTGTCTCCATAAACTGGGATTTAAAATATCTTAAAATTTGGGCGAATGAGAGTAGATTTTCTTTGGTGCAGGGAAAAGCATCTGACAAAGGCCTCCCTTGCTCAATTTCAAAGCAAACTTTCTCCATAAAAAGTTTGGGGTTTCCCTATTGAAAACCAATATACCCTTCCTACATTTAATTTCAGAAATTACTAAACCCTTTGGTTGATATTTTCTCCAGGCAAGAGAAACACACACGTGATGCAGCCAACCAGTATTGACTTTTCCACTCTGGATCAGTGTAGCTGAAAGCTGGGTCCTGCGTCGGAAATGTTAAGCCCTGCGTAACAGGCTGTATGGGCTCTTTAAAAACTCGGCAGAGCTGCTTACTCTACCTTGTGCATGTGTTGGGAATCAGCTGAAGGGCTGATTCCCATCAAGCAGATTTAAATAGGTTTCCAGCTTAGGGAGAGAAATGGCTGTTTGTCTCTTAGGGGAGCTGTTCCTTCCTCCAGCCCCTCCCTTATATGTGCACATACATGCACAACAAAATAATAAAAAAAAAGCAGAATGGGGATAAAAGTACTCTCCAGGCAGAAAAGACCATTCCCCTATAGAGGCAGAACAGCACTTTTGGCAGACCTGAACAGTACTGCAGTTTAAGTGAGTTGAAAATAAAAGACTGATAATGAGATTTTGCGCTAGATTGGCTGGCTTGTGCTGGCAGGCAACAAGCACAGCCAGCCTGCTTACCATTCACCCTAGATGAGATAGCCAAAAATAGAAACCAAAGAGCCACAATCTGTTATCCAATCTAGAGAGGTATAAATGTTGACTTAAAAAGACCACTACTCTCAGACAAAATGACAGATCTGAGTTGCAGTCACTTGCCTTTCTCTCAATCAGGCCCTAATCTTCCCTAATTGCAGAAACAGTAGAGGTCCCAATTCATCCCTCTCTGGAACAGTCAAAAAGGAGTCTGAGGATGGAGGAATATGGCATTCACCAGCTCTGGTCAGACTTATGGCCCCTATTTCTGCTGATTCTGAGCGGCTCATGGTTCTGTTGGGTCTAAATCGCCTTGCACAGGCAGGAACTGTGCCCAAGCACAGAGGAGGAGTTCTAGGAAGTCTGAGAAGCAACACCTGCTTCACCCTGGAAGGAAGAACAGGTTTGCCAGTGGATTATCCAGAAGACACCCGTGATCCACTTCTTCCTGCATGTGAGCTTTGCTGCAGCCTGAGCTCAAAGCATCTCTGTTTCTGCTTAGGAAGAGGTAAATCTCAGACCATCACACTATTGCCTGCAAGGCATTCGGGTGTGCTTGAGTCATCCAGAGACAATGAATGAGCACAGATCTAAGGCATCTGGCACTTATCAGGAAGCTCTAAAGCTTGTGCTGTTGAGGCCATTTGGTAAAGACTAAGAACAGCAGAGCTGGGTGCAATCCTAATAATAAGGGCAGGCTTGACCATACCTTGTTAGGTGTAAAAGGAAGGTGTAAATCTTGCTGGATCTTGGAGGAAAATTTACCTTAAATTCTGGTGTCTTTCCTAGTATCTGGAGGGAATACAATGCTCTCAGTTTTTGTCAGGCAACCATAGTAAAGAGTAGTTTAACAATCTGATAGAGAACAAGTATGCTTAATAAAGACTGGTAATAGCTGGGTTGTATTCAGCATCTCATCAGTAATAGGTGCTCATTTTTCAGTCTAGAAAATCCTCTCTATCACTCACTAAATGCATAAGTGTAGGTGGTACATCTCAGGCACTATGGCTGCTATTACTCTGTTTAATTAGGGAAACATCTATAGGGCTGGTAACTTTGGCCTGTACCATGTCCCCACTTTTGATATTCTCCAGTTTGCAGCCACATACATAACAACATTTGTGAACTGGGAGGGCAAGGTTAGCTCCAAAAGAACCCTCTTTCCTCTGGAATAGACTGTTTGCCAGAGGCACTCAGCATCAGTTACTCCATGAGAGAATTTTAAACTCAAAATATGCCACAAGTGTATGCCAATATGTGAAAAAATACATCTGGCTCCCTCTTCTTTATTATGTGATGTGCTTTTGTGAGATGGTAGTTGTATATTTCCTGTTAATCTTGGTGTACCTGTCTGTACCTGAGCAGTGGCCACTTTTCTAGAGGCATTTCCTAAAGGTTAAACTCAGTACTTCAGCTCTACATGATGATAACTTAGGATAATACTAAAGGGAGATCTGTTTTCTGTTCTATAGCCACGTGCTGCCCAAAGGGAATGAAGCAGTGGGTTGTGCTCCTTGCCTTAGATCTGTTTTGCACAGGTGTTCTGCACTCAGAGAGGATTAGACAGGGCTTAGTGGAGAAAATGTAGGGAAATGAGATCAGGCAATCAGATAGCAAATTAAAATGAAATGATAGGTGCTTATCCAACGAAATTCTAATTTTCTTCATACTTCTGCCTGCCATTCAAAACCACATGTGTAGCTGGTGGATCACACTCCCTAGCCTCTGACTTTGAGCATCAGAGTTCTTCTTAGTTTGTGAGTGAAAGATTAAAATGCACATGCAGGATCACACTCATGGAACAGCACATTCTTGGCTTGCAGCCATATCCAAATTCATTAATAATAGTAGTTTTCTGTACCTGCCAGGAAAGATAAAGAAAGCAATGATATTTTTGCTATCTCATGATGCAAACAGTTCACCCTCCCAGGAGTTCAGCAAAGTAAAGTGGAAGCCTAATTAGAGATGATACATCCTAAACTTTGCATTCATTATGTCTTTAATTCTTTCACAACTCCTCCACAAATCCTGAAGTTGTTTTGTAAGAAACTTTAACATCAGCATTTAACTCATAAATACACCTTTGTTTAGAACTATTGCAAACGCTTATTTTTTGTTCTGAGTTTCAACTGTGTTTTTCTCCTCTCCAAGTACTGTATGAAAATGTAATATGAATACTAAGAAGTATGAAGGGTTTGTCTGCTTTTAGTACAGTGCAATTTGGTGGCAGTAGGTGGCTTAGTTAAGCAAATCCAAACCATTAAACAATATTAAACAAGATGCCAGTAGGTGTGCCAGGGATCAGGAGGTGGCAGCAAAACTCTGAGGAGATGTTTGATTTCTGCATTACAGTAATGGAACTATTTTAGCTGCAAATCAGAACTGATAAATCATTAACATGTGAGATTCTCTTATGAAAAACAAGGGATGGCCAGACATTGATCAAGCAAGGAGGAATTGTATGAAAAACTGTTGAATTATATGAATTGAAAAACAGCCATCATTAAAACCTGAGAGAGCATTAATAATTAATGTAATAATGCAATAAATGTAACTTTTCAGAACAGGAAGACTCCAAGTCAAAGAAGACTCTGACAGAATTTCTCAAGCTGAATGGAGTAGCATCAGTGGATGTTTTGCAAAGCTCAGTAAATTGGATGGTAGCCTGATGACTGGACAAGTTTATAGATAGATACAGATATAGATGATATAGATATAGATCAGGAGCATGAAACTGGATGAAAGAGCATAAAAACTACAGAACAGCTTATCTGATATGGTTTGGAAGCAAGATCCTGAGGAAGACATCCAGGAAAGAATTCAAAGTAAAACAAAATTTGAAATGTCAGTCTAACAGATAAATTGTTGTGAGACAAATTGTTGTATTTATACTCAATCAACTTCATTTAGTTTTTATTTCATAAATGAGAATTTGGTGGTATGAATGGCAGAAGGGATATTAATGTGGTTTGCAGTAAGGAAAACTGTAAGACGGAGCAAGAAGAACAAGACATATCTAGAGAAGGGACAAAATTGAGCTTGGTTATTTATCAAAACTGTATGAATACACAAAATAGGTTATGCACAGCAAAAACATCCATGGCAAGCTCCCTGAGCATGTGGAAGAATAAAAAGGTCATGTCTGAAGATATGTGTATGTTTATGATAGCTGGATCCTGAGGAGAAATTATCATATATCAGAAATCGTAAAGGTGGTCTCACAGAAAAACACTGGGATCTGACTAAATACAGTGAAGGTTAGTACTAAGTTAGTACTGAGACTGTGGAAGAGCAAACTTCAGCTCACTCAGAGCTCAGCTGGGAGGGATTCCATGAGTAGTTTCCATGGAGGATAAAGGAGCTAGTGAGTGCTAGGAGTTTTTCAAGAATGCTGTCCTAGAAGCACAAAAACAGTTCATCCCCTCTAAAGGAAAGTGAAGTAGGTGCAATAAGAGACCCCCTTGGCTTAACTGAGAGCTTCTGCATTTGCTCAAAACCAAAAGAGATGCATACCAGAGATGGAAAAGTGAATGAATACCCACTGAGGACTACAAGAGCATTGCCAGGGTGTGCAGAGATGCAGTTAGAAAAGCAAAAGCTCAGCTCGAATTGAAATTGGCCAGAGATGCCAAAAAACACAGCAAAGGGTTCTTCAGGTATGTAAACAACAAGTAGAAACAGAAGGGAAATATTGGCGAGGAGAGGTGAATTAGACACCAACAATACTGAAAAGGCAGAGGTTCTCCATGTTCTCAGTGGTCTCAGTGCTCCGTCTTTACCAGCACTGTTGGGCCTCAGGCCTTGGGAACAAAACTCCAGGTTGATGAGAACACAGACCCACCACCAGTGAATGAAGAGCTGGTGTGTGAACTATTACCTTGACCCGTACAAATCAGTGGGCCCTGCCAATATCCACCCAAGGGTGTTAAGAGAGCTGGCTGATGTCATTGTGAGGCCACTCTCCATAAGCTTTGAGAAGTTGTGGAGTCTGGGGGCAGCCCAGAAGGCTGGAAGAAGGCTAGTGTCACACCCATCTGTTTGAAGAGCTTAAAGGAGGCTCCAGGAAATTATAGACCCATAAGTCTTACTTCAGTCCCTGAGAAAGTTATGGATGAATCCTTCTGGGTGCTATCAGATGAAGTCAGATGAAGCATGTGGTCGGGAAAAGCCAGCATGGGTTCACCAAGGGCAAATCGTGCTTGACAAACCTGATCACCTTCTACAACAAAGTAACCTGTTCAGATGCTTTTGCCAAGAAAGATTGGACCAGATGATCCTTGAGGTCCCTTCCAACCTGGTATTCTATGACTAAAGACAGGAAAATTTTACAAGGTGAAGGGAAAAAGTCATGTATTTTGAGATTTTTATAAATGTAACGAAAGAGGAAAGTTAAAATTACCTTAAGAGTAGCTAGAAAAAATTCCTAGCCTAAACAACCTAAACCAACAAAAAATAATGTTCAACATATTTAAATATTTATTCATATTAATGTGTTCAAGCTCCATGTGTCCTACACAAACATGACAGATTTCTACTGTATCAGTCAGAAATCTTGACTCTCTAGAGCACTCCTCTAGAGTGCTAGGACTAGGACTTTACTACAGGTTGCATCTGTAATAGGGAGACCAGGCAAATAATGTGTACACATGAATGTGCATGTTCTTTTGATAAAACAATTTGCATAATTCATTTACTATACCTAGATATACTTCAGAGTTTTGCTGAACAAAAAAATTCAGAAGGTTTTTCAATTATAATAGGAAAAAGTGAGAACAAAAATAAATATGCCTTTAATAAATGAATCCATTTTAACATATTTTCCAGTATCCTTGATTCGCAATGCCTGAAACATTATATTTTCCAGTATTCTCAGTTTGCAATGACTGAAACAGATATTTTGCTGGTTCCAGTTCCATTCAGCCAGTCCTTTGTGCTAACCGCAAGCTCATCTGCTGGAATACTCTGAAGATGAAAGAGTAACACAAAAAACCAAGCAAACATTTACAATGCAACAGAAAGAAAAAAAAAGGTGTCTAGGACTATTTATTTCACTTGCACCAAGAATACTGGAATTTGAGACAGAAAAAAAGAGTAATATTGATTATATTTGTATCAGACCAAAATGAAGGAAATAAACTTGGCTGGAGGCAGCTGTCATAAATATTTTTAGAGCCATTCAAATAGATGTGTTTGAAAAAAAACCAACCCTGTTCTCTTGAAAATTTTCTAAATAAGCAAGTCTGGTAAACTCTTCTGTAAATGTAATGGGACACAAACTGTGTGCCAAAATCCAGAGAACACAGCTTGAATGCTCTGAACAGAGTGGGAGACACCTGAGATGGCTCTTTTAAATTATGCAAGAATCTCAGCTATGCACAGCACTCCTGTCAGTGTCAGGAGGTGAAGAACACCAAAGCAGTTTCTAAACACACACAACTAAACATATTTAAAGCAGTAGTTGCCCCATAGGGCTGGACCATTTTGAAGAGAAACTGGCTCAATTTCACTTCCCATTAGTGATCATATAATAACTTTGTGCCAGATACAGCAATTGCCTGCATGGAAAAATAATTTTAGGAACATATTTAATATGTTTTTAACTGCCTTGTAACAACAACTTAGCAGCTGAAGAGAGAGATGCCAACACCTTGTGATGGGCTGGATCTTTAGAGACAACCAGGAAGATTCTGTGGGCGTAGAGTGATCTGCAGACATGGTACCACCTGAGATGTCTTTTTACTGCTGCACCCCCCTGAGAGAGATGTAGGATGCTGCTTTTGCAGATTTCCAACCATGTCAGCAAGACAGAAGAAAATATCCCAGCCATATCAATCATATCTGAAGTGTTTAGGGGACTCGTGTCACAACAACTTCTGAAGTATCTTATTTCTTTCTGCCATTTTCCACCAGAGAAACCTCTGAAAGGAAATGAAAGGAAGCGGGTCATCTAACCTGCCTAAATTTGCCTCCCTAGCCAATTTTTGCTAGTCTGGCTCTTAGACTTTCAGACTCAGACTGATTTAATGACTTTGGGATGCTTAGTTCTTAACCAAAGTCATGTTGAAGAATGTTCTCTGAAGGTGGTTTGGAAAAACCCTTGGGTTTGAAAAAAACACTGACCAGGGTAAAGCTCTTCATTCTCTCCTTAGGTTCATCTTGTTTGCTATTACTGAGTGTTCAGCTTACATGAGTTGCTTTGCTTTGGGCTTCTGGAGAATACACCCTTTTCCAAAACCAATGGAGGGCTCATCTCACTCTTGCCAAACCCTACATATAAAAGGAAAAGAAGGATAATACACAGATGGGTACAATGGCAATTCATCTTTCTGGCTGGAAGCCTTGTTTTGGAGTTTTGTTGCTTAGTGTCTGTCAGCACTTTCATCCTGGGGAATTTAAATTTCTCCTAAAACAGCCTGGCCTCAACTAAAAGTTTGCATATAAATTATCAGAACTCAAAACTGTGGCTTTTTAATTAATTAATTTTCCAAATGAGGTTAAGTCTTAAGACATGAAAAAGTACTTGGGTGGTACTCAGCATAACAAGAAGGAAATTACTAGCTTGGCATTTGTTTCATCTTGTGAAATATTTATTTAAACGGAACGTGAGATGAATATTTAAAATATGATCTCAAAGCCCACAAAAAGTATTCATCCAGAAACTGAGCTACATTTGAGGTGTCTAGCATTTCTAGGCACTGTAATTACTCTACTGGCTTTGAGAATAATGCATTCAAGAACTAACCACGTACGTTCAACCAGTTTCCTTTCAGGAATGCTTCAGCTGCTGATGGATCACAAAAGGAAAGATCATGTCCCATGTTTGAAGATATGGATAAGAAGGAAGTAATTGTTAATTATTTGCTCGTCTAAACAAAAAAATGATTGACAGCATAATGAAATCATGTAATCCTGTAGTGTGCCAAAAAAAGGTAATTTTAAACTGAACAGGAACAAATGTCATAGGGAGCTGAATGAGATTAGTCACATTATACACTACAGAGTTATATGTCTAGTAATAAAAGACATGCCCAAGAAATGAGAGGAAACTGTAAGAACTAATAGTCTGCTACTAGTTAAGCAGCATCTATTAGAAACTAAAAGGAATTGCTTATGTATCTCAATGAATTTTTGGCACAATTAAGCACTTCACTCGAAATGCTACTTGAAGAGAATGCCAAAAAGGCCCACTAAGTGCAGGAGAATTAAAACTGTCCAAAACCACCTGTAATGACACACTTCGAGGAGATTAGCCAAGAACTAGTATCAGTAAAGTGTGGTGTAGACCAGGGTTGCACTTCCCCAGGTTGACAGTCCAGTGCACTAAATGCTGGGTTTTGTGGACATTAGACACCACTGCTGTTACAAACATATATTTATAGTATCAGTGTATTACTTTGCTTGAAAAAGAGTAGAAGTATCCTTGGTGTATTTTATTATATGAAAAACAAACCCATTAAGAATAGATCCAGACACTGGAACAGCACCAGGAGGTCCCACACCTGGGCCAGGAGCACAGCAGAGCACAGGGACCCAGTCCCGGGAGGACTACATGTAATATAAACATTGAGGATTCAGAGTGAAACAAAATAGGATGATCAAATCTCCAGCAGTAGAAGCAAATCAAAATACTGTTTTCCCATTGTACCTTTTAAAGAAATTTTCAATAAACATTAGAGGAATGTTGTCCCATTACCACAAGACATTTGGATTGCAGTGAAACAACATGGTTCACTGGTGGCATGTGCATTGCACGGAAGGCATGGGGTTGAGAAATTAATTAATTAGATTTGCCAGTAGTGATTTCCAGGCTCGGACAAACAGCTGCTGCAGGTTACTGCTGTTCCCCTGTGCGCTGAGCTACCCACTGCTACAAAGGTCCAAACAAAAAGCGAGCTCATACATCCAGCAAACAATTTTTAACAAATTTCTAGAGAGGAGAGGGTGTGCATGCAAGGGTGCTCCAACTCAAAGACTTGAAATACGTTAGCATAATAAGTAAACAGAAGCAGGAGGAAGCCCAACGGCGCAAACGGTAATTGTGCCACGAGCTCTGCCTTCGCTTTCCTGCCAAACCCTAACACATTCGCAGAGGCTCAGCGGCGGACCCCGCGGAGATCCCCGCGGCCCGCCCGCGCCGCGCCGCCCTCACGCCCGACCCCCGCGCCCCGAGTGGGCTCCGCAGCCGCCGGACCCGGACCCGCCGTCACGCGCCCCCGCGGGGCGGGCCCCGCCTCCGCCGCGGGCCAATCACCGCCCCGCCCTTCGCGGCCCCTGCCGCCGCCAGCCAATGGGACGCGGCTCTGGAGTGCGGGGGGGCGGTGGCGCGCGGCCGTTGGGCTCCGGCGGCCCCGCCCCGGGGGGCGGCTCCCGGCGCGCCCGGCCCGGCCCAGGCGGCGGCGGCGGCGATGCGGAGCCGGAGCGAGCGGAGTCGCGGGTAGACGAGCTGAGCCGAGCCGAGTCCAGCCGATCCCGCCCGGGAGGCCCGGCTGCAGGTACGAGCCGCAGCCCCGCAGGGGTCCAGGGGCTGGCGGGGGTCGCGGCGGGGCGCTCCGAGCCGCCCGCGGGGCTGCGATGCGCCGTGCCGGGGGGACTCCTCGCGGGAGGGGTCGGCTGGCGGGCGAGGGGATGCGGCAGGTGCCGGGCTGAGGGCGCTCGGTGCCGGCGCTCCAGGGGGGCGCCGGTTCCAAGATGGCCCCCGCCCCCCGTCCCCGGGAGCCCCCCAGGAGCCGCGGGGGCCACACCCCCGCCCGTGGGGCTCCCCCTGCGGGGGCGGCTCCGTGCGGGGTGCGCTGGGTCCCGGAGCCCCCCCCCCGCCGGCGATCCCGGCCGGGCGTGAGCGGGCGGGGGAGCTCACGGTGGATCTAATCACGGCGAGTGCCTCGGCCGTGCCCGGCTTTTAAAACCTGCCGGGCTGCCGGGATTCGTTGCGCAGAGCTGGCTCTGGCGAGTAATGGATGTGGCTGAGCCATTAAGGGACACCGCGCTGCGCAGCCGGGCTCTGGAGACCTATCAACTGCGATTTATGGGGTATCGAGGCCGGGAGGCGTTTTTATGAATTGGTTGATAACAGCTTAATTCACCTGTGGAGCTAGCTCCTGTTAATGCCTACATTTAATCTGTGTGGAGCAGTAAACAAGTGTTATTAATCTGGCTTGTTGCGTGTGGATGATGATATTTGGTGTAGGAGCTGGGAAGAGCAGCAGGCACCTTTGAATGCTGCTTGTGTGCTTTCACCTCTGAATTCCTAGCTTCGTTTTATTCAATCTGTATTTATAACAAGCTGCCTTTCTGCATTTCCGGAGCTTTTTCATTGATTTGATTTCTTAAACAGCTCACCACATCTCTGCCTTTCCTTCCCTCTAAATAAACTGTAGATAAGTTGCAGGTACAGTAGCTTTCAGTGACCATAGAATCTTCAAGGTTGGAAGAGACCTTTACGATCATCAAGTCAAACCATCAACTCAGCACTACCACTGTAACCTTTAAATCACTAAACCATATCACCCAGCACCGGATTTCTTCCTTTTGAAGAAGACTGAACCATCTGGACAGTGGTGATCAGCATTTTTAGACCTCATGGCAATCTTCAGTAGCTGAATTCAGAATTTATTTTTTACAGTTAGGGTTTTTGTATGTGGTTCAGAGTTCTTATTTTAAGTTTACTTAGATCAAGAGCCCCATTTTAATGAGGCGTGTTGTTTTGTAGGTGTTCATTTTCAAATGCAGTAATTAGAATTTTGGTATGAGGTATTATCATCCTTCAGGTCTCTTTTATGAAGGGATGGTTACATCTTGGACATATTTATAGAAATATTTTACTTAATTTACAACTAGGTCATTCACTTACTAAAAGTATTGCTTGCTCTTAATTGATGTGGATGATCAAATCTATAATCTTACTTGGAATCAACATTGGCATTTTGCTAGATGTTACTGTTTGGATTGAGTAAATTTTTTTTGTATTCAGGGTGTGTGATTGCATGTAGCTTCTAAAAACTGTCTTAAAGCAATAGTTAATTTAGGGTTTGGGATTTAATCTTGTAGAGCTAGGAAATGAGTGAATGAGAATCATCAGTTTCAACTGTGCCTGCTTATTCATCAGTATGGAAAGGAGTAAAGCAGTAATCTAAATGGTGATAAGTTGATTTAAATTATTTCAGACATCAAATAGCTTTGAACTTTATTGTGTATGTGTTTATATTTACATGTGTACACTTAAAAGGAGCAGAGGAAGTCCCAGAGCTGCCAATTGCTGTCAACTGGCAAAGTACATCAAGGAAGGATTGTTTTATGTTTACTCTGTTCCTATTCTCTTCTTTAGCCATCCACTAGCAGTCTTTATTAGAAAGAGGATACTGTGTCAGATGGACCTTGAACCTGAGTTAGTATTGCATTTTTGTGTTTGTAATAAAATGTTTTCTGTGTAGTAACATGCCATTAGGAATTTAAATTGGGCAGGTGTCAGAGCTGTAAGTTTTTAAGAATACAATTTAAAAGTCAATACTAGGTGCGGGGAAAGCAGGCTAACTTATCTGTAATTTTGTTAACATTTTTAGACATCCCAAGTCCCGATAGGAAGTGGTCACATGTATGTTTTCTAAGTGGCAACTTCTAGTCCTTTCCCGAGTGCCCTGTGGGAGCACTGTGCTTCTCATGAAGATGATGTTGTTGAATCTGCTGCAACTCCCGTCTGTTGTTATGATGTTGCAATGTTGCCCTTCTCTGAAACTACAGCCTTAGTTCTGCTTTCCTGCACTGAATCTCCCCTTTTTGTGTTGCAAGCACCTGGGCCACCTGTGAGCCTTTCATTTATCTCTAGCATATGGAAGGGAGCACAGAAGGGACCTATAAAAACTTGTTCAGTCACATCTTCCCTCTAAACTGGTTCTTCTACATTAAGCTTTACTGTGGAACTTGTATGATAATAAGTAAAAGCAGGAAAAAAGTCCAGTCTTGCTGCTAGCAAAGTGTCTGTTAGTTGTCTTCCAGAGTGTCTTTTGGAAAGTTGTTGCAGTGAGTTAAGCACGTTTCATCATCTAGAACTACATGAATTATGTGTAGGAGTCTTGAAAGCTTTCCACGTAGTTGTGCTAATGCACTTTAATTCCAGCCTGTGGTGTATATACTCTTCCTGACCTCATCTCCTGAAAAGTTTTCATCCTGGTTGCTGCTGGGTTTTGTTTATTAAGGAAAAGATGCAGTATACTAAATTGTCCCTTCCTAATTTTTAGTCTTAGAAGTATAATAATATAGCTGAATTTATTTATACCTGCTTTTATTTATTGTGGGCATTTATATCACAAGTGATATTGCACTTATCTAATACAGTGCCTTGCCCTGGATTACAGAAATAGAGAGACATGGAGCAAACATTACTTAATACACTTCAAATAACTTTTACACTGCAGTATCCCTAACATCCCTTGACAGCTCAGATCATTAGCTCTATCCCATGTCATGTTGGCTGTATGGCAGGTCTGAGATCTGATGCCACATTTTTATATTGTACTGAACCGTTTTTGAGCGTTACCATGAAGTATTCTTTAAAATTCTTTGACAAGTGAGTTTCCAAAGACAGCAATAAATGATAGATACATTTACATGCTCTTTATTTTAGCTAGCAGTTTTGCATTTAGGGGAAAACCAGCAGAAAGCAAAAATAAGGCATGTCTGAATATGCACAAAACTTTACTTTGATGTTCTTGAATATCTCAGTTCATTATGCTTAGCTACCAAAGAAGACAACTTGGATTTTCCCCCCACTTTGGTAGGCTGACAGATTCCATGTGTTCTTAAGCAATGGCATTAAACAGACTGGCCTTTGGGACTCCAGGTTTTGTCCTGAAAATGTTTTATCAATCTGCATTATGAATCATGGCTGGAACCAACCTTACCTCCCAATTACAAGTTCTGGAGAAAAGATGAGCTGCTAATATATGAGGGTTTCCAGTATATTTAATCCTTTGCTGAGTGTTGGTGTGCACAGCTAGTAATGGTCTGGACGTTACTGCTGACTTTCAAAGCAGAGTGATTAGCTATCAAGAAGCAAAGAAATGAACATCTTTACTACAAGCATGAAGTCACAAGGTGTTTTTAATATGGACCCATTAAGTGCAGTGGTAGAAGGCTTATACCTAAAATTTTGTACCAGAACTTGCATATTGTTCACATATAAAATGGAATTATATGTCTGAAGTCTTACAGATGTTTGTATGTTAGATAAAACTTACTGGTACTCATTTTGAAATCATTATTTTGCTTAATTATTACTTTAAGAACAAGTTATCTGGGACAGGCCTGGAGGCAGAAGAGATATGAAACTTGAAATCCTCTTTCCCCACAGCTTAAATAAGTCTTTTGGCTTTTCTTCTTTCTGTAGAGCTTCGTAGAGAGGCAGTTGTTGGAAAGTTAGCTATTTTAAACTTATTCTCCCAACATGTAGAATTAAAAAAATGAAAATATGTAGTATTTCCAACACTGCCTAGAACTAATGCCATATTAATATTAGCCTTTCTTTTTTCTTTCAGGCTCCATAGATTCTCAGCTTCGTAATCTGGAAAATGCGTATCTTGAGCCCTTGTTTGAAGTGAAGACAGTCCATCCAGGTAAGATGGACTGGCTACCTTATGATGACTTTTGCTCATTGTTTTCTGATACTGGACTAGGCTGTTGCTTGTTTTCTGCAGTTCTGAACAGTGTGTGGATTTGTATTAAAGACCAAGAATAATTTTAATATCATGCTTATTATCAATAAAAAAGCTGTGAAACAGTGTTGTTCCATTATTTGGTCTAAGTATTGTGTGTTGTCTGATTGT
This sequence comes from Neopelma chrysocephalum, assembly GCF_003984885.1. Lineage (NCBI taxonomy): Eukaryota > Metazoa > Chordata > Aves > Passeriformes > Pipridae > Neopelma > Neopelma chrysocephalum. Next base: position 441,468 of record NW_020897732.1, on the reverse strand, counting down.
GTTTCTTTATTGTCTTGTAAAGAAAGCCTCTTTTTTGAGTTAAGAATGACTAAATTTTCTTGTTATTTCATCATGTATGATAGTAGAAGTTTTGAAAAACTAGGGAAGTATTGCAAGTACAGCCAATGGTCAGTGACAACCTACTACAAAACATGTTGCATTATAAGTTGTGTGACAAGTTTAGATGTAGAGTACAACTGCTTCAGAGCTACTAATTGTGGCTCAGAACTTGGAAATGTACACATCCATTTATACGAAGAGCACAGAAAACCTTTATTGCATTCATAATGTATTGTTTGATGGATTGAGCTTGGCTTTAGCAAATGAAGCTGTTCCAAGAGGAACAATGTAGTTTCAGATATGAAATGCAGAGCTGCTGTTTCACAGACAATATGCCATGAATGCTATTTAAAGAAACAGACTTGACATTGCTAATTACACATAGGAGAGTGAAGTATATTTATTTCACACATTACATGTGGCCGAATCAGAAGCTTCAACTGGCAGATGGAGAGGGTTTTTTTGTGTTTTTAGAAAACACCTTGCAAGTTCAGCTGATGGAAAGCTTTACTTTTTAATCTCAGTTCAGAAGAGCTGTAAAACCAGAACTGATCTAAGGAAATAATCTTGAATTTCTTCTTAGAGGTTTGACAGATACAGTAATGAAGGCTTTCAGTGGTTTAACAGATACTGAGATAGAGGTTTTCAGTGAATAGCTGTTCATGAGCAGTTAATTATCTCGTAATCTGGGTCATTTGGTAAGCTGTGAACACAGTTAACTTTTGTGTTAGGATTGCATTGTGAGTGAAATGTGTGGAGGGGGGAACGCTGAAGCTGCTTCATCTTGAAACTAGCAAAGCTGGAGGTGATCAAAATCAACTTCTGAATGAGCAGCTTGCTGTCTTGTTAAGGAGAATGAAGGCTAAAGCCTAACGAGGCTATGAAATCTCTGCTCCAACTCATATCTAAAAATCCTTGCTCCTCCCCTAATGCTTTCCCGGCTACCAGCCCAAGGCAGTTACTGCTGCTCCCACCAGGACAAACAGCAGCCCTTTGTTAGCTGCCTTGCCTGGGGCACACCCTATCCTCGCTTTGCTGCTGCTCTCTTGCCATCTGGGGATCCGAGAGACCCTGAAAGGAGCCTTTTGCTGCCTAATCTCCGAGGTTAACTGATTACCTCCAGTACAGGTACAGCTGACCTGTAACTTCAGTCCCGCTTACTGAAGTTGTAACATTTAATTTCCTGTGGGGAAAGGAACATCCAGTCTGTACCACAGAGGTGTTGGAGGCTTCTTATTCTAAGACTGGTTACTTCTCCAAAGATGCAGATCTGTGGCTTTAACAATATCAAAATTATATGTGCTAGAAACTTTGTCTTGGTATTAAGAGGACACTACAAGTACCATAGCACAGCAAGTCTGACAGTGCCCTGGCTAAGCTGCTTCGAAAGCTTGTCAAGTGTTTGAAATATGATACAGACAGTGACTTGGAGCACCTTCCAGCTGCCTTGACCAGTCTGAGCAAGGGTATCGAAATGGCAAATAAACCTCAGAGGATAAAACTGTGAATGGCATGCTTTGAGCCAAGTGCTGAAGGGTGCCTTTGGTCCCTCATCTGACTGCCGTGAGAGTCATGTGTCTGGGTCGTGGGACCTGGAACAGGTCTGCCAGGACACCCTGGGTGCTTCCCAGGGAGGACCGTCCAGCTTCAAGAAATCTTGATAGTTAAAATGGAGAGCAAAAATCATGTGCAGCAGCTGAGTACTGAGGCAAGACAGAAGTCAGTCATCCGGCAAACACATTTTTGGATCAAGTGTAGAAAAGACAGATGTTTTCCTTTGTTTAGAACCATGGCTACAGCTAGCAAATGTTGTAGTTTCCCTCTGTTCATTTGTGCTGGAAGATACTGCTTCTAGTGGATGGTGGGCATGCTGGCGCCCAGATTGGAGGAGAAATTGTCACTGGAAATAGCAGATTTCTGGACTGCTACAGTGGAGGAGAATGTCTTCCTTGACAGTTAAATGTGCAAAGTTCTGCTGTGAGTGCCACAAAGGGAAGGATTCACAAGGCAGCTACTGGAAGACCATATTGACAACTGGGAAAAAGTTGAAAACTTTATTTTGCCAGCTGTAAAGACTTTTGTTTCCCAGAAGCTGCAGAAACTGTTCTCTAACACTATGTACTGTATTGAATATTATTTTACTTCCTGATTTCATGACATATGCATTTTTTGACATACTGACATATTATGCATTTCATGATATATGCAATAAAGATAATCAAGATTCCTTCTCATTAGGGCTTTTTATTGAACTTCTTCACATTGTTACGTGAAGACTGTTAAGTACCTTCATTTCAAAAGGAAGAAATCTTGGAATGGGAGTAGAAGGGTGTTAGAAACCAACACAGAAATTTGTCTAAAAAGAAGAATCTTTAACTGACATGGCTGTGGAGGAAGGGTTTAAATATTTTAGATATAGCTTTTCTTTCCCAATACATGATATAAAAAGTAATGTGCAGACATTAATATAACAAATATTTGAATTTTGGAAATAAACAGACCCACATGTTCCACATAGCACAAGAGTCTTAGCTGATACCTGTAAGGAAAGGTTTGCAAACTCAATAACCTCACCGTAGAACCTGGTTGATCTGCTAATTACATTTAATGAGTCATAGAATACCAAGGAAACTTAAGAAACTTTGCCAAATGCTATTTTTCTTTTCATATTTGGAGCTATGTCGGGTGCGAGTGGTCCAAATCATTACTGGTTGGTTTATCATCACCATAACTGACTGAAAAAAGTACAGAGAAACATAATAACCAACCTCGGTAATGGGAAGATGGGTAATCTCGACCCAGTAACTCTATACCAGTGGTTTGCTTCTGGCTCAACAAACCAAAGGTGGTGTTAGATTTTTCTTATGGTTCAGAATTAAAACATCCCCTAGGGAAGATAGATTTAGGAAAATACTCTCTTTAACTGCTCTATGAATAGAGGCAGACAGCAGTTGTAACACAATGTTTAATTCTGTAGCTTTGTTGTGTAGGTGGACATATGTAATCCATGATGGCTCTTGAATAAATGCCTCTTCATTAATGTTGAATTTCCATTTTGCTCTCCGGACTTTCACCTTTGTCACACTATTTAATGAGTTCTGGCTAGTGGTTTTGACTTGCTGTGGGTGATAGCAAATTTGAAAGAAAATGGCGTATTCTGGTTTCTTTGTTCAAGGACTGAGCGCAGCATTTTAAGTGCTGCTAACTTAAATCAGGGAATTAAATGTCCCACCTTATTAATTCACTTATTCTGTCTTCTCTAAAGCTTTCATCTAGCTTTGATATAGCATTAATATTTAAAATGCATGTATCAGTTCAATAGACACATACATTACTTATCAAGACACTGCAGCTTATTAAAACAAACCTGCTGTCATCACAGGTAAAAGTCTCTAGAATGACACATAGTGCCAGCAGGTGCATGGTACATTTTCACAGGCTGATCAGTGGGGATGATGGAAAAAACAGAAGGTTCTGGATGCCCCATCCCTGGCAGTGTTCAAGGCCAGGCTGGATGAGGCTTTAAACAACCTGGTCTAGTGGGAGGTGTCTGTGCCCATAGCAGTGGGGTTGGAAATAGGTGATCTTTAAAGTCCCTTCCCAAACCATTCTGTGATTCTAACTGTGAAAAAACACCGTCTTGATAATATGAATGGAGTATCTCCAAGTTCCTGAAAAGAAAACATGCATGCACATTAATATGGTCTAAGACTAACAGACCACAGTAACAGGGAAGTGTTAAGTAACTGGACCTTCTGTGGCTGTTTAATTTCCATAAACAGTTTCTAGTATGTCAGAGCAGCTACATGTTTTAATTGAGATTTCTTACATTTGCCGACATTGTGAAGTTCTAAATAATAAGTTTAGTTCAGTTGTCCGAAAGCAAATCTCATCTTATGTGTGATACATTAGATGTTAGACATTTGTTTAGCTGCTAGTTTGCAGCTCATAAGGTCACTCATCAGTGGAATAAAAATAAGAGTGTGTCCTTCTTCCAGTGCCTGCAGAGGAATGGTCGGAGCTGCTGTGGTGTCTGCAGGATTCCAGCACGTGTTGCTCCTGGCTCCCAGGCTACACTGACAGTGTCCTCACTACAGAGGCCAAAAGTCTTCATCCCTGTCTTTGCAGGGCTGCTTCTCACTCACTGGCTGTCCAAATTCAGATGCTGATTTCCCTTATATTTAGGTGTGCACTTGAGAGGACAGTGAGCAAAGAGCTAAACTTTCCCTTTGTGCCCTCTAATTTAGTATGGGCCTTATGACCTATGTGCTGGCCATCATACATAAATGAAAGGCATACTGTTCCCTTCTTCCTCTCTCAAGCAGGGTTTGGTTTTGATTCTGCCTTAACAAATGTTAATGGTTCTCTACTGTTGTTCCTTATATTATCTCCAGAATAATGGAAATTATGTGTATCTTCCTCTGTATATATTTTGCTGCCTTTAGAAAAAAACAGATTTCTCCATACTTCTTGGAATGTTTTCTAGAGACATTAAATGATATATTGTTCTGAATTAGTAAGTAATAATACGACCTTTTCTTCTCGAAAACTCATTCTTGAGTGGTATGCCAAGATGTTATCTCCCCACTTGAATGCTTGACTAGAGATATGAGATTTGATATGGGCGTGTGTGACAGGCACACATAGCCTGCCTCCCCAGCCGAGAAGTGAGAACATGCCACAGCCTGACTGAAGCCTCATGTCTAGTTGTCTTGTGCTGAATGTTGTGGTGTTTTTTACTATGTTACAATGGGAAAGGTAATCCAAAATCTAGTGTTTACATGTTGCAGATCCACTCACAAATCTAGAAACTAGAAGTTACAAACACATGGGAAGCTACAAATTTTCTTTTCTTTGTAGTTAGATTATTTTTTTTCTGGGGTTGGATGTTTTTATGCATGAACTCTTTCTCATATGCACATGTACTATACCTAAAAATTCTTTCATGGCGTATGTACTCAAGTACAAGGCAGCCCTCACTGCAAGGAGACTGAATGTGAGTAGGTGTGTGCATCTGCAGCTGTTACCAAGAGAAACATTTGACCTTGAGTTTCAGATAATTGTTGCAGCAAACCTCTCTCACTAATGAGTCTTCCCACCTCCCTTGGCAGCAAAACTTTTCTCAGGCCGAGGAAAAAAAGCAAAAAGAATGATAAGGTGAAGAAAGGAAGGTGTCAGATGCTTGCCATTCTTTTAGTAGAATCAGCACATTTCAGGAAAAATTCTTCCTGAACTTCTCTTGGAAGTGAACAGAGTAGTAGTATTGTACCCCTGGAAATAGTCATGGCTGGGCTTCGCGAACGAAGATTTGGGAAACGTCTCTACCCGCGTTTGTTGCAGACGCGTTGGTGGCTAAAAAGGCCAATACGAGATAGGCATGTCCGGTTGCAAAAGGCACAGCAGAAAGACTCCTTAGATGGTATATTCTGCAAGGCTCGATTCTTTCTGCGTTGTCTTTTCTCCTCAAGGATGATCCTGTGTGCTTTCTCAAAAGCATCAGCTGCGTTATAGATGGTGTGTCTCCAGGCCTCCCGATTGGAGGCCAGAGTAGACCAGTTATGGTGATCAATATGGCCAAGGCTGAGATGTTGTTTCAGGGAGTCCGTGTATCTTTTCTTTGGGGCTCCTCTCTTGCGGCAGCCAGTGGCAAGTTCACCATAAAGTATTGTACCCCTGGAAATAGTAAAACTACAGGAAAAGCTCATCTAATCCACTGGCTTCTACAGGAATCTTGTAACAAAAGAGGGATGATAAAACTTTGAATAAAAGCCTCTTTCTAAGGAGTCAAGGTATGAGCTATTTGGGTCACCAAGTAAGAAACTGGCTTCAGCCCTGTCATGAACTGATGTAAAGGTACCTCTGTCTTTGTCAGTGATTTCCCAGTCAGTTGCACTGTCACGGGGCACAGTGTTTGTTCTGTTTCCTTTTCTTTGTTAGACAAGACTGAAGAGAGAACAAACAGTATTGTCAGGCTGGCTTGGACTTCTTGTAATAGTTCCTTACGTGATGCTGAGACCTTTCTTCCATGGGGCTCAACCAAGCTGTGTTCTGGCAGTCACGCTGAGGCAGATTTCTTTCTCTGTTGCGAGTGTCTCATCAGAGGGTTCTTGGTCTGACTTTTTTTCATGGCAGTCTTTGGCTTGTGACTTGGCATGGGATTGTACCAGCTCCTAGAATGTCCTATGTAGTTGTATAAATTTGGAATTAAATATAAATGAAGAAAGAAAAACACCTTTGCTAATAAAAACTGCAAGTTTGTGTGACTTTATCAGCCTGAGACTTAGCATAAACAACTACACCTGAGATCCAGATTTTGGACACAAGAATTCCCCCAGTCATATTTCCAAGACAGTATTTCAGAAAGTATTGTTTGAAAATAATATACTTAAAAATGGTTGTGCTACTTGGGACACAGGATTCTTTTGCTGTCATTGCAGTGACATAGCAAAATCATTCAGGCTGGAAACCAACCAGGGGTGAGTGTAGGAGAGTAATCAGAATATCTGACAGGGAATTCTGTAAATTGTCTGTTAGTGCAGCTTGGAAGAAGCATAAGACACAAAGTGAGTGCATTTTGAGATGGGTGCAACTCTTAACAGCTGTGTGTTTTGTGAGTGCTTTAGGTTAGTTTTGTGTAGACACCTTTTCTTTTTGTATGCTTTGCAGTGCTTACAGTTTTTATGAAGAGTTCAATTTGTCTATTTTAATACTTAGCTAAGGTAAAGGCCTTTTGTGATACAAAATATTCTTGCTAACTTTATTCCAGTTTCAGGTAAGTTTGTGCAAAAATTAATTACATTTCAAGCAGTTTTTTGCTTTGTTTACAATTGTTTATGATTTTGTAATATTTAGAGGAATGAAAACCAGATCAAGTAGATTTCATCCTACAATTTATCTACTTTTGTGTCAGACTGCTAAGTATCAAACTTTAATTGTCAGAAGCCATGTATATTATTATATGGTTGTAGTTTTGTATTTTGCTGTCTAATTCTATGGCAAAATGATCAAAATGGTCTATATAAACAGTTAAGATAACTGAAATTTATCTATTAGTATCCAATATATCCCTTTCTGTATGTGATGGAGAGAAATGCAATTAAAGTTGACATGAGTATTCCCACTTTGTGGTATTAGCGAGATCAGCTCGTGGATTACGAGGAAGCTGTACATAGGCCAAGAAGCAGAAATCCATGTGTTACTCCCAGATGAAAAATGATCAAAGACTTGAGGTGGAGTTGCAACAAGGATTTGAAAGTGGTCATTTGAGCTTGGCTAAGGACCAGCTTGCTGAGATTAGTAGGGTAGGTCAAGTAAAACGTGTCCGCTTATTCTCAGCAGGACTAACGGGAAGTCTTTGGTGGTATCTTCTTTCAGCATACCTTTTTTAAACTTGTCTGAATTATGCAGTCATATGTCTGAAATATACTATAAATCAGATCTGCAGGCTCTCATAGAGAATAAAAGTGTATGTTTTTTTTGATGACAAGTTTAAAAAAGGACTGGTATTCTAGTGTAAGCAGATGAACTAAAATGGTAGGAAAATGCTGGGGTGTGATATAAACAAGCTGAAAATGGATTGTAATGCTTGTCTTGCAGCTACCATGCTCTGTGCTTCACTAAGAAAATAAAGCTAAGAAAATACAGATTGAGATTAATTTACATAAACTGTATGGCTCAAACACAAGTTTTATTCCCGTTCTGAAAAACTTTTCCATGGGCTTAACCACAATAGTTTTGCAAGGGATAGTGATAGGAGAAATCAACCAAAAATGGAAATACCTTTGAAATCTAAATTTAAAATGAAACTGTGTGTCGAATAAGGATAAATTATATACTTTAGATCTGCTGATAGGAATATAAGAGCTGTTATACTTTCTTCAGAAATGACCTAGACAGGATATATAGGAAAAGAGAATAACAAGTATCTGTAAAGCAGCCTTTGTTTTGGTGTAGCAGTTTAACTGTTAACAAGAATTGATGTCAAAACTTTTGTGACTGACAGGCTGTGTCTGGACCATTAGTTTTATAGCAGCCAAAGAACCTGTTCTAAGAGTGTGTTTTGCATACTATTTTAATAATTGGATTTTGGCTATTATGGCCTAATCAGGTATTGAATGGAAAAAAAAATATTTCCTGTAGTTTGCTCTTTTGTGCTGGCAGGCAATTTCCTTGAGTGTCCTGAGCTTGTGTGTGACTAGAAGTGAATGGTCCTGTTTGCTTTGCTTTTGATGTACAGCTCCTGATGAGCTCGTACTTTCCCCTCTTTTACGATTCACTCAGTTGTTGCATTTCAAGATGAGCCTTTAGAAGAGAACAACAGTATGTGTGAGAAGCAGATGGAGCCTATAGGCCAAAGACATTTTGCAGTTTGTCTTCAATTTCAGATATGTAGCAATAATAAAGGTGTAAAAATCCCCCCGTAGCCAGGCCTGTACCTGTTTGTGTAAAACAGCCTCCTAGCCTGAAAGACTTGTAGGGGCAGGTAATAGTCTTTATTTAGACCAACTTCTATACTTTGTTCTGTGTATCTTTACATATCAAGCAAGTTGAAAGTCTGGTGTGCCTGAAAGACTGTCTGCACTTTGAACTATAAAAGTTAGTCTAATAGAATGTGTTATTCCTGGGACTGTTTGTGTCTAACCAATTGTCTTAGGCCTTCATGGCTGCTGCAGTTTTTGTGGATAACGATATGAGGGCAGAAGTGGCCATTTGAACCTTTCAATAGCAAAACAGTTGACAGCCGGTATTGAATCCTCCTGCCTGAGATGAACATAGTAAGGATTGTAGCAAATAAAGAGGCTGTTGAGCACACTAGATGTGATATTGTTTTGGGTAAGATGATCTGCTGTGGGTGTGCAGAATGCTAGGGGTAATGAGGGTAGGACTGCCTGGTTGCATGGAGACCAAATAAGCTGATCTCTTTCAGATTTGGGAGCGAGTTCTGCATGAGAGGTGTGCTTTCTGCAGAGGGAGCATGGAATTATGAGAAGTGAGGTTATGGGTCTAAGACATCCTATGAAAAGATACTCTGTGAAGTTTATTCTTGGCAAAGTTTGTCCTGCTGTGGTATTAATATCTGGTTTTGCTATCTGTGGTGTAATTATTCTTGGGTATTGCTTGACAGATGGTTATATCTTAGAGTTGTATCAGAATGATGTTATTTGCTTGACAGTTATTGTTCTCTTAGGAACGTGGGACAGGAAAGGACCTGCCTATTCATCAAGTTTATTTTCATGCTCTTGTAGGCTTTTTGTCATACAGACTTAGACATATGGAGTGCTGTCTTAAAAGCAGCTGAGCCTTTTCTCCTCACTATTTTAATTAGAAGCCTGTTCAAATGCTAAATTGCCCTAAAAGTGAGGAAGCTTCTTACAGTGTTCAACCTAAATTTATTCATCATCGGTTGGTAATAACTTGTTCTTGTGCCAAGAATGTCCTTTTATTTTAAATAGATTTTTCTTATTGTTTTTAATTATCTCGGTGTGTTTATACATATCCCTTGCTTTTCTGCTCAGCTTTATTTTTGCTAGGCTAAGGCCAAGTCCTTGCAGCCTCCCTCAGCTTCTGTTGAAAGTAGAGCAAAATGAAGGTATAGGTAGTTGGAGTCTTTTCAGCTTTCACATAGCAGGTTTTTCCAGTTCACAGAGAAGGGTGTGTCTTATTCTTTGTACTATTGCTGATAAAAAAAAGTGAATAGTAGCTTCCTTGTTATTGCAGTGCACAACAGAAACACAAAGATAGAAAATTTTGTGTTTTAAACTCTGAAATTGTCTTCAAGTAGCAAGGTTGTTCAAACAGCAGAGACTCGTGGTATATTCTCTAATTTAGGAATGCAGGCAATCCTATGAAAGAGGTGTTGAAAAGTAGGCAGATGTTTGATTGCTTCAAGTGCCTGGGTTCTACTTTGTTTTTTTTGTTTTTTTCCTTAGGCTGCTAAATGTTCAGATGAGAATTCTGTGGCTGATCTATGCACAGACAAACTCTTTGTGCATTTCAATGAGTTACTGCTAAGATGTGTGATCAAAGATAAGTCAGACCTGTTACAAAGGAATCAAAACTGGTATTATGTTTAAATATTTTTCTGACTAATATTTATAGACACTTGCTACTTGTAAGACTCAATAAATCAATGTGCTCTTCAAAAACTTATATTCTTAAGATATTAAAGGAAGATGTAAAAGGTGGATACATTTTGCAGAATTTTAGAAAAATTTTAAGAAAATTTGAAGAAAAAATAATTTGAAAAGGCTTGAGTAGGAAGACCTGACCTACTTTCTTCCCATTTAAAATCCCAAAGGCTGTTGTGTTTGAAAAAATAAACCAAACACTGTTTAAAATGCAGTGGAAGGTTTTATGTCCCAGGTTTAAGAAAGAACATAAGCCCTCTAATGTTCATAAAGATTAGGCTCCTGGCTAAGAAAGTATGGAGGCAGGGATCTAAGGACCATGTGATGGCGAGATTCTGATTTCCTGATTGGAATTTGAAATCCGTAATGTGGAGTGCTGGTACAGTGAAGCTGGTTGGTAGGAAACCAGGGTATACCTTAGACATTAGTATAACCCTTATATTAATCAGAAAATAAATTCCATACTCATGTCTGCAGTTTTATCATAGGAAGATGCTTTTGGTACCTATCTTATGTGTACTAGACCAGCAGTTAATTAGCTGGTTAGTCCAAGAAGTAGGAGGGCTTGTTTCTGCGTCCTTCTCAGCCTGAGGGATCTCAAGCCCACATTTTTTTAGGTAAGTGATCTAACCACCAGATTGCAGGTTGAGACTTCTTGCCTACTGTCTCAAATCCATCAACATGCATTTCTGGCTGAATTATGGAATCATTGAATTGCTAAGGTTAGAAAAGATCTCTGTGATCATCGAGTCTGACCATTAACTCAACACCACCGTGTTCCCCACTAACCCATGTCCCCAGGAGCCATGGGCAGTTCCATCAGGAAGGAAGGAGCAGTCCTGGGCAAAGTATCCCTCAGGCTGATGCATCAGATAGTCTCTGGAAACAGGGGTTCAGTTCTTTCTTTTCCAGGAAAGCAAGTTTTGCTACTGGAGAGTAGTAGTAGAATCAACATCTAAACAATCTGTTTTTATTCCAATTTAATGTTGTTAGCAATTGAGTACTATTTTCTACTTAATGTTTGACCAGAAAATTTTTTAACAACTTGAGATACTGTAATAAGAAAATGGAACAGTAATGGCTGTCATTGATCATATCACTTCTGGGCATGAAATTTGTTTCCTTTTTTAAACTCATATTTTTGGGGTTTTTTTTCGAAGTCAGACATTGTGATTTTGAATCTCGATACAAATAACCCTCAAAAATTGGGCTTCTACTGGGGCAAAATTGTAATAGAATGAAATTTAGCCAACTTTGTCTCTTAGCTTGAGTTACTTAGCTTGAAAGTGAGAAAAACTGGGAAAAACTTTCCTCAACGAAAAAATGAAAATAATCATACCAACTGTTGTTTTTTAGCTCAAACCTGCTAGATCTGGGTTTCTCAGTGTGAGAGGATGGTTGCCTTCATGCATGAGTGACTTCTTTAAATATACAATTCCTGGGTGCTATAAAGTAGAATTAATGAAAAACAGGTTGAACACTGGTATGATAGCACACTTCTGGGTTTGGCTGTAAAGCAGAAGGAAAGATGTGTGCACACAAGGCCATTGTGGGATTGTTTTTTGTGTCCTGTATTGTCTGAAATGTGAAGAAAGGGCAGTCTGTACATCTGATCTGCAAGACATCTACCTTAAAGTGGTTTAGTTTTCATAGCTGGCACAGTTCACAGCAAGGAGCACATGTGCAGTGTCTGAGATACCTCAACATGGCAGCTTCTGCCAAATTTCACTCATGTTTCCAAATGTAATATTATGCTTATGTCCTATCCTGTCTCTGGCACTGAATTTAAACAGCACCTGTTAATATTAAGAATAAATGAAGTTACTGTAATGTTGAGGATAAAGAGATTTTGGTGAAAGAAAATTGGATATGAGATTTAGATTTCCTACCTAATTAAATATTTCCAGTGGAGGTGTTCTACTTCAGTTTTATTTAAAAGTCAGAAAGCAATACTACAATGTTAGCACAAACCTTTTTACTTAAGTCTTCTTTCATGAGCTGGTATTTACTGATATTCAATTCAAATGCTTTTAAGGAATAACCTGAAACAACCTGGAGCACCAGTTTTTTTTCCCTGGGAGATAAGTGGGTTTTTTTTGAGAAGCTTGTTATTCCTCTGCATGTTGGCTGATTCTCATTTGCGTTTCAATCAGCTTTAGCAGAGTTGTGTAGCTTATTGGTGTTCCTCTTCAGTCTGACAGCTGAAGAATAGCAGATGTGAGTATGAACATTAGGCTGAGGCTTGCATTACAGCCAACAATAATTTGTTCTGGTACTCTGGAGCAGAAGAGTAAAACACATATTTCTTGCTGCTTCAACCAGTGAACATTGCCAAGTTTGCTGGGTTCAGTTCTGCTTTTGGATAGCATTGGAACTACTAAAAGCAGTACTGTGGATGTTACTGCTACGGGCAAAGAAGGGTAATGTTATTGATGCATAACTGTTTTTCTAACACTGCAGCTGCCTTTTCAGAATATTGCTTCAAAATAATGTGTTTTCTCCAAGATTGAAGAATATCTTATGGGCAAAAAAAATCTGTTCTGGACTTTACAACTGAATTTCTCTGAAGAGTTTTAGATAAAGGACCATGATCATCTAAGCATTGTTCTATTCTGGTGGGAAGAAAGAAGTGGGGGGGTGAAGGAGATGATAGTATCTTTATTAGGATGTAGGCAAGGAGATGACTGGGGAAAAGAATACTCTCTATTGCTGCTCAGAATGTACTGTGTGCGGCTCCTTGGATGGGAAAGGAGGAGCAACTGGTTGTCAAGGACCAAGAGATCCCCAGGAATCTTAAAGAAGTTGGGCATTGTCTCCCTTGCACTGAGAAATGTAAATAATACGACAGATTTTCCAAAAGATTAATTGTGGAAGAAGTTATCTGTGGAGAAGTGAGATGAAGGGGGAGAGCTGGTTGTGTTCCTTGATATGACAATTCAATACTCTCATCTCTTAATATCCATAATGGAAAGCACTTGAAACTATCAGAAAAGGAGGAGGAGAACTAGTGATTTTAGTTGAAGAACATTGATTTAGAAGTTCTTGAGAATGTGCATTTCTTTTATTGGAATTAATGGAGTAGAGGAAACCTGTCTCCCAGATTTTATGTGATGTTTCCTGTCTTCATTGAAAACTAGGCTTCCTTTAGTTTGATATACTTCTGCCTGGGTGTGTCTTGTTCAAATGTCAGTCTTAACTTAGAAGCTACAGAGGCATCCTCCTCAATAAATCATTACTTGAAAGTAACACACCCTAGGATTTTTTTTTTAATTGGAGTGGATCTTTCTTGACAGATATTATTTTAGGAATATTTTGCTGGAAGGTCTTCCTATTTTTTCAGTTGCTCACTCACTGGTGACATTAGAAGATGAAAGTATTGCATTAGTAGGTAATGAATTGTAATTTAAATTGAGGGAAGTAAAAAATCTTGTTTTTTATAGACCATGTTGAACTCAATGAAAAGCTAAAAAAGAGTATTATTAATAATAATATTAAGAATTATTATTATATTTTTGTGCACAAACCTAAGTTAAATTTAGAAAGCCTGAATTATTTGTGCATTGTTTTCCTAAATCAACACTAGCACTTTCACCTTTTTATGTGTTTGGGATGCAGATTGCACAATAATCTGTTCAAGACTGTTTTTTTCTACGTTGCCACCTTCCTTAAGATTCATTATTCTTACATATAGTCACTAGCTAAAACTGATTGCATCAATTACAAAAATATAAATTAAATTTTTCATTGCTTTCAATATCTGAATATGTCCTCATGGCTGGGCTTCACGAACGAACATTTGGGAAGGACTCTACCGACACCTGCTACAAGCGCGCTGGTGGCTAAAGAGGCCAATGCGAGATAGACAAGTCTGGTTGCAAAAGGCACAATGGAAAGACTCCTTAGGTGGTATCGGCAAGACACGGTTCTTTCTACGTTATCTGAATATGTATTGTCAACTTTAAAGAAATAGCAGTGTTAGATTGCACTGGGAAGTATTTTATTAGTATTATTACTGGTTTTCAAGTAAATTATTGGAAACTCTTAACTTGTAATTTTAAAAAGCACATTGCTATCTTGAATAATACAATTCATTCCATAATGTCATTACCATTTCTAAAATTCCTCTTATGTCCTTTCATGATTTTCTGTGAATGATACCATTGTTCTGTCACTCGAGCTCATAAACAGGAAAATATTTTCCAAATTCAGCATCATGTCAAGGCTATATTTAAGTGTTAGTCATTTCAAATCCTGTAATAATATCTGTAGGATATGTTCTTTCTTGGGGATTTAAACACTGAAAACATTTCAGATTGCCTAATCTCTTTTGTCAGGTACCGCAGTATTTGTCTGCCTTGTAATACACAACATCTGGTCCTGCTTCTCTCGGAAACACAATTCTGCTGCAAAGAATTTACAAGGCTGTTGATTGTATCATGTAATAATTTTTTTTTATTCTGCAGGATCTCTCTTTCTTACTGAGTTCTGTACAGGGCACCAGACCTCCCTTTGAAGTCCTTCCCTTGTCTACTCCTGTCCTGCCTGTCATTAACTCACCAGCAATCTGCTGATACACAGGGGTCCACCTCCAACCAGCCCTTAATGACTGCCTTCAAATCTTCAAATCTCATACAAAGAGAGTATTTTAAACCAGAAGGCAAGATGGACTCCAGCTTAAGAGTGATCTTGTCTTCTGCAGTGGCGTGCTGAGAGAAAGATCTCTGTATCTGTTGTGTAGAGCAGCCCCACAATCACGTCATGTAGCTGGGTCATTGTTTTCTGACTGCTCAGAGCACACAGGTACTTTGGATTTCAAGTAACCCGTGCACTGTAATTTTTAGGGTACTTACCTTAATTTCCGAGTTGCAGTTAAAACTCTTCTAGCTTTTTAAAGGTGGGCGGTGCATAGTTTGTTAGCCTTGAATTAGATCTTAATCACAAGTAGAATTTTGAAGGATCTGCCTTGAAAGTGTTGACCGAATGCACAATGTGCCCAGCCCAAATCTTTCATAGTCATGGGATCTGAACTCACAAGCTGCAGTGTTGGCTACAGATGCTAAGGGCTTAAGTGCCTGAATGTTTTCTTACATGGAACATAATTACTTTAGCAATACAAACAATTTCCACATTTAAATTAAACTGCTTTTTTCAAATAGTCAATTTGATCAGGTATGGAGAAAATAAAGACATGATTGTACTAGAAACTATGATTATATAAGGCCCAAGAAACAAAATAAGAACCAAACCCAGGAATTTTATAATTTGTTTCTGAACAGTTATATAAAAAAACCCTGGTTCTTAATTCTTTTTAGTATGTATAAACTCCTACCAATTTATATAGGAATTGGTCATAAATTTAACATAGGTAAGTGTGTAAGACAGATGAAAGAAGATGCATCTAGAGAAAGGCAGAAATAGTCACGTTTCTGTGCCTCTGTAAATATATCGGCAAAGACGAGACGTTCCAGTTCAAAACAGAATAAAAATGGATAGAAGTGCATCTGCAGATTTCTTTTGCGTCATGATGTCTGTGTATTAATGGAATTCAGCGAAAAGAAGGCAAACTTAATTTTCTAATTTCAGTGAATAGCTGTATTCAGCTTCCTATTGAGTAATCGCAGAAGGCATTTTAATGAGCATTCTGAATTCTTTATATCTTGGTTTTATCTGTTTTCTATTAGAAATTTACTGTCTAAAATGTGTTTCTTAGCACTTTTGTCAATATTGTATTTATTTCTAGATCAATTGAGAAGTGGTTGTAATGTGCAACTTGTAATGACTGACTCAAGGAGGTGTTGAATTTGAAGGACTTTATTATGTGATGGAGAGTTGTGGTTTAATGTGTGAACTTACTAAAATCTTCTTTCCTAAAAGGGAAAAATCTACTTTGGCAGAAACATCTTAAAGAAAGTGTCAAATGGTAACTGTAGGGTTTTAAGTTAGATATTATGTGTGTCAGAACTTAGTTTGTTTCAAAATAACAATTTCCTTGTTATGCCATGAATAAAATGTACTCCGGAGAGACAGCTTTTTGTGATAAGTTATCTTGGATGTTGCATTTTAGATTGTTCACAAGTTGCAGGGGGGGAGCTTGCATTTTCTTTGCAATATTCAACAGACGTGTCAGGGAAAATGGACTTACACATCTGTGCTTAAACATAATACTAAAATACTAGGGGTTTTATATGTTTATTTCATATCTGATGACTGATTGTGACAACCTGTGTGTTGTTATTCATAGGACAGTTTTGCTGATTGTGCTTACTTTCATAATAAGTTTAGAGCTACTGTACTTGGCACTGTGATGCCATCTCTCATCCTGCTGTAAATGGTTTTGTTTCACTTTTATCTGGGATAAGCATAGAAAGATATTGAGTATATGCACATCTGAGGCTTTACAAACAATGTTTTCTTTTAACATATATTACTGTGAAAGCATATTTTTGTATTGCATTATGAAGAAAAGGCTTGTTTTTGAGGTTTGGGTGACAGGAAAATGCTTGGCTTAAAAAAACTTAAAAAGACCAGGATAACTGCAGTAGGGTGGTGAGGCTGTGGATTCATTCTTTTTTTCTAATCAGGAAAGACAAAAGAGATGCAGCATCTTGTAATCAGAAATGGAGCATGTGTCCCTGTTCCATCACCCGGTGCAAGTCTCATGATGAGATGGGTGTTGAATTCTGTGACCCAGTTATTGTGTATGGGCAGGTTGGGCCCTGATTCCTACATATGTGCTGAAATGCTGCGATGATCCTGAGCTTCTGTGGAGACAGAAAGGAAATGCAAAGATCTGCAGCCTGTTTCTAAAATCCTGGGCAAAATTATTTCCCCCCAGAATTTTGTGAGTGCTTGAAAATTTGCTTCTTTTTTAGGACTGATGTAATTCTGAATCTTCTGGGATATTTAGCCAGTGTATTGAAAAGAGAAAAATGGGGAACATCATGAAATGGCTTCCCCGTTAAAAAAGAAAAAGAAGTAAATAAACTTACTTTTGTTTGGAATAGAAGTGCTTGAAGGAAGACATGAAAGATAATTATAAATAGTGGGAGGAAACTAATTGGACATTGTTTATTCACTATTTCTGAGAATTTGGGGTACTGAACAGAATGCAAAAAAATGCATTATACTTGATACAAGTTATGGAACTTATTTTCACAACATATTTTGAAGAGTCAAAAAATGGGCTCAACAAGCAGCTTTATGAATCTGTCAGCATTAGTGGTGATGGTCCAGAGTCAGTCTGACCCAAGCAGATGCTGTGCTGCTGGTTGGTGGGGGAGGAAATAATTTTTATTTGTGTTATCTTCAGTGTGTATTAGATACTCTGTGCTGGCTCTCCTGAAGATGGGATTCTGTACTGTATGGAATCTAGCCACTATTTAGTGTGGCTAAGTGTTGAGTAGTTTGGGGTGTTTTCTTAGATACTGTTTTTATCCACTATGTGAAGTTGCCTGAAGAGCAGGAAGGTGGTGTCAAGCCTTTGCCAGCAGTGGAAGAATATGGATTGGTGGGCTTGGCTCATCAAACAGTTTTAGATTATCAATGACTTGCTTTCATGTTGAGGACACACAGCTGACTTTCCAGCTGTGTTCATGTTATTCATAAATGGATCAAAAAGCAGAAAAACAGAGAGAGTAGTGATGGCATTGCAGATGCATTCTGGATTAGTAGAAACCGAAAATAAGTGACTGAAAATAAGTGCTAAATATCTATAATTTTTTACTAAAATAGAAGTCAGTTGCTCTCCTGGGTGTTTTACTTTTCTTTGCTTCCTTTTCCATAAAGTATCAAATCAAAGTAGTCTAAGAAAGTTCAGATCAAACATTTCCACAATGAAATGGAAGAGTCTATTATCCCTGGGTTTCAGTTTGTCCTGGTAGGACCAAAGAGACATCTGTAGAGCATGCAAGCTGGTGACAGGATTTTGCTCAGCCTGCCTACTGTACACACCCTGTGCTGGGAATTAGGACAGGAGAGTTCCCAGGAAAGACCAGTAATCATTGTTTTAATTAGCTGCAGTTCAGACTTGATGGTGGCTAATGAGTGCTACCTAAACAGACTGTGGGTGTCTTACACTCACTAAAACAATATTTTAAGTATTGTTATAAGAAAATTTTCATTCCTACAGGCCAGTTATATCACTGATTTGTGACAAATGAACTTAACCTGAATGACAGCTGAGTCTCTTTGCACAACCAAATAAAACTACACAGATGAAAACATTTAGGAAGTGTGGAGAAGTCTGATGGGTTCATTGAGTGAGGTGTACCTTTTTAAGATCTCAACAGAACATTTTGTCGTGCTTCTATCAACTGCTAAAGCAAACCTGCTTGTATCATTACCAGAATTTCATGAAATACAGAAGATTGGGACAGCTTCTTCTAGGGTACTAAGCAAAATTATAGCCTTCAGAATACTGGAATATGCCTGTGTGTTAAAGGCAAATTGAGCCAAGGAGTATTTCAATGCCTGGTGTAGCAGTGAGAAGAAAGGTGAGACTCCTTTTAAATAATAAATATTTGAATCTATTTTACAAGGGTGATTGTTCAGCATGTAAAATGTGTATTTGTTTTTGAGTGTACTTGAGATTGTCCTACAATACAAACATTGTGTTGACAGAAAATCCAATTGTTCTTACTGAGTAGCCTGTCCTCAATGCAATGCTGGAGTCTCTTACTGCAACTGGATTCTGAACTTCTTGATTCTGCAGAAGGATTGTTGCCTTGGTGGGGAGACACTTGATTCATAATAAAATGACCATCAGTACTGGATTCAGTTCGGTTTGCATTCTGTTGTATCTTCAAAATGAAATAAAAATGCAGTGGAACATATGAATGTCATGGAATGTAGAAGCAAAAGACATACAGTGATTTTGTTCATATTGGATATTTCTGATAACTGGGAAGGGTTATCTTTCTTTTTTTTGGTAAAGTGGTAAGATATTTGTTCTTTTCTATGATGATTTTAGAGAATTATTTTAAACAGGACAAATGCAGTACATGATAATTATTTTAGAAATTGTTTATCTGTGGATTTGTAGACTTCTCTGAGCCATGTTTATATTAGTGGTCTGATCCTATCTTTAGGTTGTAAACTGATCTCTCTACTTATGAAACTGGAATGATGCCTTTTTATTTCTCCCACTGTCAAGTTTGAAAACATTTTCAGAAGGTGGTTGATTTCACTCTTCCCAGAGAGGCTGTGTATTTTTTTTTTACTTAACATCAGTGATTGACTGGAAAACAAAATACTTTCATATACATCTTTGAAGCGAGGAGTGAACAAGTATATTTCCTTCCTTCCACTGTCTGGTATTAAAATATGGAAATTACAGCTTGAATGGCAACTCAGAACAGGTCATGATTTTGTCTCTCTGTCACACTCTGATAATTAAAAAAATTAAAGTATTTCTTGTTTGGATCATGTGAATTTGCTCAACACAATAAGCCATTTTGGTCCTTAGAAGGTGCATGGTAGGGTATTCCAAAAGCGCTTATAACCGGGGGACTTCTTAGTTTTACTTCTTTGAAATTTCTGTTGTGAATGGCCATCCTGTGATGGGAATGGGGACCCCAATAGGGTTCCTCAGGAAGGCTTCGCTTCTCTGTTACATGGTTCCATCTGGTGAATTAAAGAGCTTTTGAAATAATAGCATAGTGCTCTGAAGTACATACGGTTTCTTAACATTTTCCTACATGGTATTTCCTTCTACGTGTAAATCCAGCGTTGCTCCCTCAGGTCATCATTAACTTGTTTGTGTATTTGGAATAACTAACTTGGCAGCCTCCCAGCACCTTCTGCAGATTAATAAGAGCAAGTTTCACCTTGTTTGTTTGGGGTTTTTTTGTCCTTTCGTAACTTTAAATGTGACATTCTTTCTGCTGATTGCCCATGACAATTTTTTTCTGAGTTGGTCTTTTAAAGAAGACATGCAGTTTCTTGAAAATGGGGAAAACATTGTGAGCTAACAAATAAGACAGCACGTTTATTGTGCCTAAACAAACCTGGATATAGATCTTCCTGCCCTTCTGATGTTAGGCTGATTTGTGTATTCTCACTTGGAAATGCGGGAAAAAAAATTTGCATTTTTTCCTTCAGTTTGGAAAGATTTCCTTTCAACTGCAGGAAGAGCTGCGGAGACCATGGGATTTACACCGAAGTTTTGGAATATCTATGTATTGTTTAGGAGTGGGACAGGGAAATTTTGTCTTTTTATGTTTCAGATTAGGAAGAAATTCTTTACAGAAAGGGTAATCAGGCATTGGAATGGTCTGCCCAGGGAAGTGGTGGATTCTCCATCCCTGGAGGTTTTTAAGATGAGACTGGATGTGGCACTTAGTGCCATGGTCTGGTAACCATGGCGATAGTGGATCAAGGGTTGGACTTGATGATCTCGGAGCTCCAATCCAGCTGATTCTATGATTCTATGCCATGTTTTGCACCTTCTGCTAAGCTGGTTTTGTATCCGTGGTCTGCCAAATATCAATGGGCTTAGAAGGCCTTAAGGATATATAGCAGAGCTGGTAATGCCGGTTTTTGTGGGGTCCAAGTGTAGTGCCCTCTTGCTGCTGTCTCTGTGGGTGGTGGCAAATGACTGCTGCTGGTTACTGTAAGCACCGGTGGCAAGGATTTGTACAGGGTTTCAGAAAGCTCCAGTTCATTCAGCTCATGAGTCCATGTGGGTGTTGATTGTTTGTCATGATAATATATATGTGGGCTTTGTATTAAGACTGTAGAAAACTGTTTCTTCACAACCAAATTTGAAAGAATATCACTAGAATAGTTGTCAGGTGCTCTAAAATTGAGCAGTTCTAAAGATTTGCACTTGAAGCTTAATTGAGTTCATTTTGTATAAATGTTTTGATGGTCCTACATGACACAACACGCTCTTGGAACAGATGTCTCAGATTCAGTTGTTATTGAAGTTGTAAGGCTGTGGCAAGGACGGGCTGTCACAGCTATTGCGGAAGGGAAAGGGAAGGTCAGCTGTGGTTGAGGCAGTGGAAACTGGAACAGAGAACTGCATCGTGTTCCTGCCTCTGCAACTGAGTTGTTCTAGTGAGTTTAATCACACCTTAATTAGTGTTTCTAAGTAATTAAAACTTTTTAAAGATACTGCTAAATAGACATACTTGAGTTTGAGTTCCCAGTGCCAGTCTTTGGAAGGTGGCTTCCAAACATTCTCTCTGTCTATTCCGCAGAGGCTTAAGTTCATCACAACTGTGCTGTTGCACATGTAGGTCTTCATAGGTCTTCATTGAAATGCCCTTAAATATTAGACCATCTCAAAACGGCAGTACAAATTAATCAGCACTCCTGACCTAAGCCCATCTGTGCCTTCTCTTTGAACTTGGGGTTAAGTACAGTGATGCTGCCTTGCAGGAATATTTTGGAAACGTATGAAAACTGTAATACTACAGAGAACTTATGTAAATCAAACTGTTTTGTAATAACCAGATTTTACAACAATTTATGTTAGCATTTACTTGAAAATAAATTTCCAGATTCTTATCTTATTTGTCCTGGAATGTTTTGTCTTTTTCTTAAAACATTAATTCCTTTTAATTAATACCACTTTTTTTTCCTCACAGAACTATACAGTGCACTTCCATACATTTTAATTTAAGCCCTTGGAGACCTTAACATGAATTATCTTATTTTTTTGTACTTTTACTGATAAGAATAAAGGGAAACTAGTGAATTTTTAATCTAATAATATTTTTGTTCCTAATTTCTGTGCAAGTAGCCAGTAAGTCACTGTTGAATTGAATATATAAAGAATGTAATAAATAATTTTATATATCAATTAAAATTCAGGTATGCATTCCTATGAGAACACTTATGAGTATATAAGCATATAGTTTCATTTAAAAAAGTGAAATACTAATCCTCATGATAGTTTAGAGGAATACATTGAATTTGCTATCTTTTGAGAAAGTAGAACTAGCAGATCTTGCTTACTTTTTTGTTTGTATACAGGAAAATGAAAACAACCATTCCTATGTTGAAATTTCTGCTGGGTCACTCGGATTTTAGGCTAGTTATTGAATTGAATTAGTTAAATAATTTGAAATGAAGAAAATATTCTCTACCTATGTAAAAGGGCTGTTAGTAATCCAGGGTCATACTTCAGAAAACTCTGTCCATTGGAGCCTATTTTAATTTATTCTGCTGTTAGACTTTGAAATTTAGACAATTATAGTGTATGAATATTTTTATAGATTCTTGCATTTTGTCAGTTTTGACTAGGTACTTAAAAATAACAGGTGTCTTTTTGAAATGCACTTATCTTCAGAATTTTTTTTACAGTGAGGATTAACTTCTGATGTTTCAATATCTTTTGGTATATTGAGCAAGTGGTGTGGAAATGCAGAAAAAGCAAAAAGTGATCCTGTCTTCAGAAATGCATTTGTTTGCAGCAAATAAGGCCAATGTGTAAGAGAGTAAAGACAGATGGAATAACCAGTGAGCATGGATTGTCCTATACAATGAGCGAGATGTGGTGTATTTTGGGGAGTGTGAATACAGGGAGAATGATTACTTATGACTGTAAAATATGGACTTAGGTAACTCAGTGCTAACAGAGAACAACATAGGTTGTTTCAAGGTGTACTTGCTAGATTTTTATCAGAGGAGCCACCTTCCACTTCCAAACCAGCTTTTGTGGTGAGGCTATTAGATATTGCACATCTTTAGCAAAGTTTGGAAGTAAACTTGATAGCAAATTCTCTGGTCATACTTGTTTGCACTTTCTTTTCAGGGATTCTTTCAGCTCTCAGTGAGTGCCAGGACAATTTTTTTCCTCATTAGCCTCATACTCTTCTCCCTTGCAAACATGAAGACTTAATTTTGCAGACTGACCTAAACCCACAGGCCAGGGTGGGTTTATTTGGGGTTGAAAGATAAGACAAAAACAATGAAACGTGTAACTGCTTATCACAGACAGTCCTGCTAAGCCTCTTCCGAGAAGTGGCTGGTCACGGATAGCAGGGTGCCTCCTTTCTGTTGTGTCAGCTACAAGAGAGAGGGATTGGACAGGTCACTGCTGGTGTCTGGGGTTGTCAAACTCCTTGGGTCTCAGAGAGCAAAGGGAGGAAAGTGGTGGCCAGGGTGTGCCTAGCTCAAACTCGACCTGTCTGCTTCTGTACCCAGTGTAGAACAGCACGTTTTGGTACTTTTCATGGTTATGAAGAACTTATTGAGTGCCTAGTTGGAGTATTTTATTCCTTTATTCAGAGTTAAATTGACAACTAGAGGCTTTTTTATTTCTACAGGCACTTTCTCCCCCCTACCTCTTTTTTTTAAGTTCCCCCTCATGCAGCAGCAATATGTTTTTCAAATACTTGTGCATTTGCACATCGGTCACTATTGCACAAGCACCTGTGACATTACTAATAACTGATCTTTGACATACCGTAGATTTTATGGCTTTTGTATTAAAAGCGATAGTGTTATCACAGGCTGTTTAGTGAGTTAGATATTCTGCAAACCCTGTTGTTCTCATTGCCTGTTACTGTGGGGAGGTTAAAGGCTGGGCATGCCCAGTGTGGTTATTCTATATTTTTTTGAGCATAGTAGTACAAAAGAGATTCTTTTTAAATCATCTATCACTACTGTGATTTCTATCACTATTGTGATTTTTGCACTGCTTTCTAACCTAGAACTCATAGTTCTGATTATTTTTTCAGTATGTTTGTAGTTCACGAGGGCCTGAAGAGGTTTTGCATGTGGCCAGAAGAGGAGGGAGTTGAACAACTCTTGTTCATCCTCTTTTGTGACAATATGTAAGATACATATTCATCACAGAAGCACACTCTACTGATCTTCAAAAATGCACTATTTGATTATTTACATGTACTTACTCGTACATTTTAGGTGTGACTAAGCCCTCGGAGGGGGAGTTGTTTGTTTGTTTTGAATTTGGTTATTATCATTTATCTGTTTGGTTTTGTGTAGACTCCCTGCTTGAAGTAGTATGATGTGGGACTTAGAAAAAGAAGCTATTTGGTAAGCTGGGTTTGTATCTAAAAGCTGTGAAGTTATGAGTCTCTCTTATTCCTACTTGTTTTCACACTAGAAAACAGTGTGAAAAGAGTTCTCTTTCTTCTTCTCTCTGTCCCCTTGCTTTCCCAGCTAGGTAGGGGCAGGGCAGAGGCAAGAGTTGTAGAAGAGACTTTGATGACCAGAGGACCTGACCTTGGAGAAGCACAGCCTTGGGCCTCAAGAATGTCTTGACCATCAACATCTTCAAAACAGAGTTTCAAAAGAAAATACTTTTTTTTTGTAAAAAACCCCTATACTTGACATTTAAATGAAAAGGAGTTTCCTTTTGAAAAATTAATTTGAATCTCTAACATTTTGGTCAAATGTCAAGCAGTAAAAACCCTACATCTCTTTTATCTGACCAGTGCTAATCAAACAGTGCTTTGCGTAACAGCAAAGACCACTGGCCACGTGTTGTTGTTCTCTATGTTCAGTTGCTTTTTCCATTGGGCTGTTGGATGCAAGAATTTAGGGCACACTGAAAAACTCTTCCAGAGAGCTTATGAGCTTCTGTACTTCCATTTCTTTTGCACTCCCTGGCTGCTGCTGGCTATATTGCATTCAGTTGAGAGGTGGTATTTTGTTTTGTTTCAAACTGGTGGGCTACATAATGATGAAATATCTTCTGGTATTCACTTAATAACTTCTAGGGAATTAACTTCTAGGTCCTAATGTTTGTTTAAGCTAGTTTATAATGTTATGAGTAACAATTACAATATTTGTGAAAATAAAGTTACATGTCAAAGCCCCCTTAGTATTCTTTAATCATACTGCCATACCTGAAATGAGCTATGACAGTGATACTTTGGCAAATAATATACCATGAAAAATAGAGTTATACTCTAATATTTTCCACAAATCTGAAGCCTACCGATGAGTGAGAGAAGAGTAGTTATGAAACTGCATGAAATTTATACTACATAATTATATTGCTATACTGTAAAAGCTGACAGTGATGTGAAATTTGGCAGCAAATATTACTGCCGCTTTTGCACTGCTTTTGATCTTTATGACTTTTCTTCCTCTCCTCCTTCACCACCCTAGTTGAAGGTCATAGAAGATGCAGTGGGAAAATTCTGAGCAACATTTTTATTATGAGGCCAAATTTCCAGATTTTGTAGAAAATACTATTGCAGTTAGACTGACTTTGTCATTGATGAGTAGATTCTCTGTAAGTCAATTCTGTTTTCAAGCACAGCGCATTAGTTCAAGAATATTCAGGTCGTCAAATTAGGAGTTACTTAGACCAGATGGCTAATTGGTTGCTGGAATATGATGATGCTAGGTTTTATATTTCTGATTAAGCTGAGAGTTGTGTGGGAAATGCTAATACAGTCATCAGTAAGGAGCGGAAGAAATTTCCTTCATTTCCTCTGAAAAGAAACACAGAATGTTGTCTCTTTTACCATATGGAATATGAAACCATATATCAAGGTTGATATATATCAAAGCATTGGTCAGGAAACCTGGAAGGATGAGAATTTTGATCAAAATAGAAGAAAGGGATGTGATTTGGGAAACGAGAGCTTACCTGGAACTCAAACTATAGCAAGAGGGAAATACGTGATTTCCTATATACACCACAAATTGTGTCTTACATTTTAGACATTTTTCCTCTTCAAACTAGCATGTGCTTTCTGGTGAATTTTCACAGATTGGCTTCTTTCAATAGGTATAAATTTGTTGGACATTCTTTACAAGACCATTACCAATAAAGGTAAGGGCTGGCTCAGTCTTGGGGCATTTTAACTGAAAGAGAAGCACAAGTTTTGTCCAGTGTTAAGGTGTGTTAGTTCAACACCAGGAACTCAGGCATTTCACTATGTACATGTAGCTTGAAGAGAAGTGACTTAAAAATTCACCATAGTGAGATGTTTTAAATATCTTATCGATTTTATTCCATGAATTTTCCCTCAACCTAGGAAATGTAACTGGTGTCACAGTGATGAATCTGGTACAATGAATGTGTTCTGATGGAGCACACTATGAAAACTTGTGTTTTGTCCCCTCTGACTTTTTTTGAGTAAATACTGCCTCTATAGTAAGAAACCAGACCACAAAATCTATGAAATACTTGTCATTTATCCTGATTAGAAAAGGAGAAAAATAAGTGCCTTATTAATACTATTCTGGATTGAAATGTTTTAAAAAACACCACTTTTTATAAAAAGATGAATTGACAAAATCCAATTGCAGCAACATTCTACAGTAATAAATTGCAAATATTTGTTTTAGTTGGCACTTCTCCAGTTTCCTAACTTTCTTAAAATTATCAAAATCCAGGTTCTCGTTTCTTGTAATTCTAGACAAGATATGTGTTCAACTTACTTAACTTAAAGATAGGAAGAACACCCCTTGGCTGTTAGGAAATTCAGTGGGTTTTCATACCTAATGTGTTACTGTTTATAGATCACGTAATTTCACTTATTAAACGGTTTGCAGACAATTATTTCAGTAATGTTGTTTATGTAAGGTGAAAATGATAATTTTTACAAGGAGGGGAAATAAAACTAATTTTAACAATTTTTTTAATCAATATCAGTCACATATAAATAGAGCATTATATATTTTAAAGTTCCATGTTGGATTCTTCTGTATATTTGCTCTTTATGCAACCATATATGGACCTGTGTGTGGTGTGAGATGAGAAGAGCTTGTTTTGTTATTACCAAAGACAAGATGAAATCTATGTTGACTTACAAAAAGTGCAGGAGCTCCCTCTCCTGGCTTAGAGTGCTGTAAGTTGGAAGTTTTTGGGGACGTTTTCATTTCATCAAATTAAAAAATCTCTTACTTTGAATGCTTGTAGAAATGCTTGTCTGGTGTCTTTCAAGTCAGGGTAAAATTTGGTTGAGCCCAGAATTTGGTTTTGATGCTCATTTGGATTCTGCTCTGAGTGCAGTATCCATGTTTCTGCTGCCTGGCTCTGTACCTCCACAGGCAGCAGATGTCCTGTCTGTCAGTGTGGTAGTGCTGGAATGGTCACCACAGCGATGGTTGATGTACTGTAAGCTCCAATTCCAGTGTGGTCTTTTCATTTAAGTCCCACCTGTCACACCTGTTAAGAGTAATGTGTGTCCTTGATGGTCACTTAGCACAAAGCCCTATAAATCATCATAAGTTTAGAAAGGAGAAGTTTGAGAGAATTAAAGAAGCTTTACAGTTGATGTATGTATTGTGACTCCTTTCCTCCCCTTCCCACCCATCCATCTGGGGAGTGGTAGGAGAGAGGAGGTTTTCTTGATGTTTGTCGTTATTCAACCTTTCTCCTTTCATAGCTTCATTAATCTTGCAAATCCTCAGAGAAAATGGATGGAGCTGTAGATACTTAAATATGGTAGGGTAGCACCTGAGTGTTTCCAGCTACATCATTCTCAAGGGTAGGAACCTGACTGGGAAAGGTGGCACTGGAGACAGGTTTCTTACCCTAGCTGTTAAAAAAACCCAAACCAACAACCAAAAAACCCAGTGAATTTCTGAATTCTGAGAATGCAAGATGATTAAAAAAGAAGTACTTAACTCACCTCTGTCAGTGTTGTACCTTTAAGTCATCTATCAAAATAGGAGCCAAGAGTGCCATAGCCACTCTTCAGTTCTGTATCTTACCATCTCAAGGATACTAATGTAAGGAGCACACATCATTACGTACTTGAAAAGACCATAACTTTGCAGTGACTACAATTTTTGTGCAATATATCTGTCTCCTGAAGTAGCTCCATTTAGCTGACCTCAGTTACCTTCCATCCATCTATTTTTTTGGACTTCCTAGATATTGTAGCTTTTCAGTTCAGAGGGATACACCCTCTTATAGGAGCGTAAAAGAGTATATGACATGTGTGGGAACAGTGCACATTCCTGTATTAACTTTTCCAGTGCTATTAGGGAATTTTCAGTTACAGCATCTCAAAGAAACATTTTACTGTAGTTTAGTTTTGCACTGCATCATCAAAACTTCTGTATTCACAATATTTTATTTTTCAAAGCATTAGATTTTTAAAAAATGTTTATACACTTTTATTTAGTTACACTTGTTGGCACAGCTAACTGTTTTGTATAGCACCTTTGTCATTTCCTAAT
Organism: Neopelma chrysocephalum; assembly: GCF_003984885.1. NCBI lineage: Eukaryota > Metazoa > Chordata > Aves > Passeriformes > Pipridae > Neopelma > Neopelma chrysocephalum. The sequence continues at coordinate 413,161 of NW_020897732.1, read as the reverse complement.
AAACTTAAAGATGTGTAAGTTGGAGAGGACCAATGAATAAGAAAAAATGTCAAAGGTTCACTATCAAATTGCTTAGCTCTGATTTATACAGTTTCAGACAAGAAAAAAAGAAAAATACTTTGGTATTTCTAGCAAATGCCAAAATAGAATCAATGCAGTATTGTTCACCTAGTTAAAATTCCAAAATCCAGGAAATGCAAACATTAAGTTTCCAACAGCAACATTAACTTGGACTCTTTGCATATCCTGTGTTTTCCTGGTATACATTAAGACTTAAAGCAATGTATTAAGCTGTGAGTTGAACAAGAAAAACAGAAAAAAATTCTTTATGTACTGCCAAGTTAAGTTCTGTTACCATTTGTGTTTATTGACCTTTTATAATTTTAGATTTTTTTCTTCATAAAGATTGACTATGATTTCTTTGGCCAAATAAAGTGAAACCTGAGAGTTTGTCTTCACTGCAGTGTGAACTTGACATACAGTTTACCCCTTGCCTTAAATCTGACTCTTCTTCATCCATCAGTATCTCAGATTCGAATTAAGTGGCTTTTAAACTTGAAAATATGACTTGAACCTCAGAGGCAGTCTGATTGCTGTGGGAATATAACTTAGGCTACATAGGCTGACCAGACAGAACTTAGAATTAATTCCAATTGGTATCTGTTTTGCTAATTAAATTTGTGCATAACTAAAATGTTCAGAGTGGCTGTACTCAGAGTAAATCAAGTTTAAAGATGGGCTGTGTCTCTTTTGAATGCTAATGGATAATTTTGGAAATGGTATATATGCTTGGTTCCAAAATATTTAGAGAGTATTCCAGATGTTACTGAGTGTTGATTATAAGTAACTCAGAACACAAGAAAGTTCTGCTCTGAGGGTGGTTCCAACCTGGAGATGGTACAGAGCTGCAGGCAGACAAATCTCCCCTTCTGATCTGTTCCTATCTGTGACTGCTTGCACATGCCATACACTTAAGGCTTCTTGCCTGTGTGAGCTCAGCTAATCCATGTCCTAGAAGAAAGGAAAGAGCCTTAAAGGAGATATTTGAAGAGTGGTAAAGCGAGGATTTGCTGGTCAGAAATAGACTTGGAGACTGACTCTAGTTTGGAAAGCAGTGGTGTGAAAAATAGAGAGGGTCATTAGGGCTGGAGCAGTTGTGGGATGGGAGTGGAAATGGAGACAAGAAAGTTAAAGCTGTAAGGGAAGTAAAAGTGAAGTGTTAGGAGATGGGAATATTTGTAAAGAGAGGGGGTAAAAGCAAGGTTGATTAGTGGAGGTTCATGAATTTGTGACAAGAATAGTGAGTACATAGCAGTGTCATCCAGGGGAAAGATAAAATGGTCATAGATATGAAGCAAGAAACTGCAAGGTGGAATTGGGACAGTGGGGTCTGAGAAGGGGAAGCTTCACTCCTGGAAAGAGGGAAATGGAGAAAATGAAGATAATGAAAATAGAAATGGAACGAAGTGTGTGCTGGGTGACAAGTCATACAGTGGCTTTGATGCATTGGTGCTGCCAGAGCTTGCCAGGTAGGAAGAGGAGGAGGGGAGGGTGTGCAGCAGGAAGAGAGCTTTTCGGTGGCATTTGGGAGTTAGTTGGAATTGGAGAGTTCGAGAGTGAAGAATAGGCATGGGGAGCTTTCAGAGAGGAACGGAAGACAGCACAAAGTGTCTGGTATGCTTGATGTACCAGCAGTGCAGAGACACTGGAACGTGTTACTGCCTGGCTATTCACCTTCACCTTTGTTTTCTTCTACAAACTTAGTATCACAAAGAAATTTGTCTTGCAAAGCTTGTAAACTTCTGAAAGTCAGGCACAGACTTCTCTGATTAGTTCTCTGCCCATGTGCGATATTTGGTTTTTGCTGTGCACGTGTACACACAGGGAAGTTTTTTTTTTACTTATGCTCAAGATGCAACTAATAAAGTACCACTTAATAAATCAAAACTTTTTTTCAAAACTGAGCTAAGACATACTTTTTAAAGTGCTCATATTGAATTTTAAAACTTCACATTAAAGAAAGCAGTCCGAAACTTATTAAAATGAAAATTATTGTAGTGAGGGTTTTTTGATAAAAACATATGCTAAGAAAGTAGGGTTTATTTGTTTGTTCTTCTTTTGCTTTCAGAAAAAATACTTGCTTAATTATTCATTCATCTCTTTCCTTCACCCATCTTCTCCTCCACCAAAAAAATAAATCATCACATTTTGACAGAAGTGTATTATGGAAAATTATTCTAAACAAAGGAGAAGTGTTCAGAAGATTAGTTAATCTGAAAGAGGAGGAGCGATCAAAATTTCTGTAATAAAATATGGAAGCATTGTAAACTATCTCTGCCTTATTTCGCTGTAGACGTGTTCAAAATTTTGAATTTGAAAAATAACATTCTGGAATTGGAGGGGATGTTTCTGAGTTTGAAATGATAGTTTGAACATTTATGTCATTCTGAGGATGAGTTTTGGATATGACTGTTTAACAGAGCTGAGAATTGGTGCATACATGTTTTGTTGAGCCACAAGACAATGAAGTAAATAATGCTGTTGACACTAATACATGGCTAAAATATTTAAATCAATTAAATATTTGCTAGTTTATTAAGCATCACCTTAATCCTGGTTCTATTTCTATCACAGATTTTCCATCAACTTTTGTAAATGTGGGATCAAACTGCATTATAATATTATTAAAATATGAAGTATATTTCTAAAATTGGAGTTGCAGAGCCCTTTGGTGCAAAACATTTGTATTTGTCTGTTAGGGAAGGTTGAGGTTATTGGATGAGTCATTGCAGCAGGTTTTTCTGAACTCTCATTTATAGGAAAATTGGCCATTTTTTCAGTATTTTAGGGGTCAGTAAGGTTTATAATTTACTGTAGTTACTTACACTTTTCAAACAGACTATCAGGAAACCATGCCAGAACAAAACTATTTTTGCAGGTAATTAATGGAGAGGCTGAGGTACCTGCTGACAGCTATTTTCCAAGAAAAGGAATGGTTTGCAGCTAGGGGAAAAGTGTTAAAAGTGTGCCCAAACCAGTAACTCAAACTGAAAGAGCAACCTTTGATCTGAGACATAGTTTAGGTCACACTTTAATGAATAGCTTTATTAAACTAGTATATTAAACTAATATTATTCTGTCAGTTGGTACATTTTATTTGCAGAAAATTGGATCTGTCTAAGGGTATCTGACATCGACAACAGTGATGCTGTTTTAAATTAAACTGGTAGCTTTAGTGTATTTATTTAAAGGAATGTTTTCATGCATTTAAAGGAATTCCAACTCTGACATTTAAAATCTGAGTCTGGACAGAGCTCATGTAGGGGGTTTTGTGTTAAAGACAGGAAAGGTGCAGGTTGCAAAAAGTCTTGCCTACAAAAAGTTTTGTAATATTGCTACTTATTGAAAATATTTCACTTGTAGCATGGGGGTGTTTTCAGGCTGCAAAGAACTGTCTAAAATTTTTAAATTGCAAACTATCATATAAATTAATAACTATATTACTATTTTATATCTTTATATATTCTATATTTTATTTTTATTTTTTCTATGTTAGATTGACTCATTGAAAGAATGTACTTCACAATTGTATTTAAAGAAGGTTTAGATAAAGGTGGTGTCTAGATAAGCAGGTTTTATGCTATAGTCTCTCTCTGGGTGAAGGAATATTTATGGGGGAAAACAGTGATACCAGTTTCGGTGTTGTTATTGGAGTTGTTTAGGCAAGTGATATTTTTCCATTGACACAGGATTATGCACTTCAGGAGAAGAAACTTATTTATTGCTGAAGTTGTAAAGGAAGGAAATCATGTGCTGTGCTCTCTTTTCCCTCTCCTGCCTGTCTTCTAAACCCTTTGAACAAACTCAGTCAAACATGACAGTCAAACAAGTGTGGTCAGGTAGTGATTGGAGTTTTGTGTTTTCTGTTAATGATCCAGTGAGGGAAGTGTCTAGTGAGAGCTCATCCTTGAAGAGGAAGAGAATAAAATTATGAAGGTCCAAACATGTAGCCTTGACACCACAATCAGGATAGGCACTCACTGGAAATCAGCCTTACTTTGTTCTAGTGTTGATCAACTGCTGGAAATAACTACCACAGACTGTGATGGGGTATTCATTTCTGTCTTAATGTTTTTCAGCACATGACTTCTTAAATACTCTCTCTTTGTAGTAGTAATTATAGATTTTATCATTTAGATCATATGTTTTCCCCCCTATCTGTAAAAATTTTCCTGTAAGGAGAAATCAGAGATCTCTCTCTTCTGATGCATCAATGCTTCACAGTTAAATTTGAGACATGGAAATACAAGGCACACTACAAGATATAATGAGTTCACAGGTATTTTTTTTCCAAACTGCATATTTGTTAAAGATGTACCCACAAACGTATAAATGAAATGTCAAGCAGTTAATATGTTTTCAGTGTATGCTTAAGGGTGTCTAAATTCACATCTACTATTCTCAAAGCCTCAAAAACAAAGTGAAGTTTTTTCTAACATCCCTGTGGCATAAACTAAGCAAAATGGAGAACAATGATAGAACATTATACAGAAAATATTATGCAGAAGCCTTTAATTATTCTGATGGTTGAAGACTGATATGATGTCAAGACCACAAGAAGGTTAGTGAAGGCAGCTGTTGGCCTTTTCAGTTTTCAGTCCAGGTTTTCTGTGTTTTGGTATATTAGTTAATAACATCTGGTAGTTCCATAGATATTCCTTTTTTTTTCTTTTAATAATTGGACTCTATACACAGAATTTTTTGCCCCTTTTAATTTTTGTTATACACACAGCCGAGTGAGTCAAAAGTAGCTTCTTGCTTCTGCAGCATCTTTGAAGTCCCATCATATTTGTGCACCGTGTCCTCTTCGCAGTGATTCCAGTTCAAGATTTTTGGAAGGTTCCCGTTGCTAGCGTGCCTGTACTACTTGTAAGGGCAGCTGACCAACTTTGGAAGCCTGTCAGGAGCCACAAGCAGATTCCAGTACCCTGTCGGAGACCGTGTGATTGAGGAGGTGAAAACTTCCTCGGAAGAGTGTAAGGATTTGATAGATCCCATTACATTACAACTTCCAAAAGAGTAGAACACCGTTTTCAATTCAGATTTTGTCTACCAAAACAGTCTAGAAAGCCTCCCTTGGCAATTTCCTGTGCTGACTAGGTTTTGGAGACTTGTATACATGTCTGTAGTCATTCAATTACTTGAGGCTCCATAATGAACACAGGACTGAATGGCTGTCAAATTTCCTGTCTCCACATGAAATCTCTATCTTGTAGTTCAAATACCATTTGCAGGCATTCTGGTTTAGTTCTGGAAATCAAGGTTATGGTCATCATAATTGTAGCATCCTTTAGAAAAAAAGGCTGAATGTTTCTTGTATCAAACAACCTGGGTTTATGTGTCCCATCCCCACCCCCTCACTCCTTCCCCAATTTGTAGCATCACTAGGTTCATACTTTTAATGTTTTTATCTGTCATAAATCAGTCAAAAGTCTTCAGCCTGCTTTTCAAATGTGAAGAAAATCAATCCATATTGATTAAAGTGCCAAAAATATTGAGTAACTTGTAAAACACCCTTTCAGAAATAAATATTACAGAATTTATTGAGGTTTGGGTGGGGAGTCAAAGATAGAAGCAAGACTTCATGCAGTCTGTCTCCAAATGCATGGTGCTTGCCCTAAACACAAATTCGAATTAGCTTTCCTACCCCACCTTTTGTAGACAAATGAACTTGACTAAAAGAAAATGTATGCATGACTAATGGAGTCACTTTCATTCAAAAGCAGTAGAGAATGCTAGAAAGAAGCTCTTAAAGCTGCAATTATGTGGAAGGCCATTCATCTTGGCACTCTTCAGCTGCCTCTCACCTACTTGCTTTATCTGACAGCCTCTGTCTATCCTTGCCAGTCAACCAGACAACATGGATGATCGGGAACAAGATTTATCCCCTTATCCCTTGGTGGGCCTGTCTTACCTGTGGGTTATTCAGAAAAATGGTTCCCTCGGAGAGCTCTAATTCTGGAATTCAGCTGTTTTGGAAGGTGCTTCCAGGAGGTTTCTGTCCCGCTCCTGGCCATGTCTAACCAGGGGATGTGTTATGTCACCATAATGAACTCGGTGGTGGAGGTGGCTAGAATTGCGTCTGGCTTGGTGACTGTGCTTGTGTGGGTGTACGGGAGCTGTGAGAAGACGGGGGGGAAGCATTTCTGTACCTTTCACAAGCATCGAGGCTTTTTTTTTTTTTTTTAAATATCTTCCGTTCAACCCGAACGCCCTAGCAACAGAGATGCCTTTCGTTAGGCAAGTAAGCACAGGCAGAAATGATCAAAACCATGCGGTTTATCGTTTCATTTTAATCAGTTATTTACACTTCGGTTTAAACAATCGAGAGCAGAAGCAGGTAGGAAGCAGGAGGCAGAGGCGAGCGGGGCCCGCCGGGAAGCTCCTGCTCCCGGCGTGTGGGGAGGGCGCGCGCGGCGCCCCCCGCGGCCGCCAGGGGTCAGGCGGGAGCCGTGAGGGGCCGTGAGGGGCCGGGCGGGAGGAGCCGTTTCCAGGCGGCGGGTGCCAGCGGAACCCGATCCGGTGCGATCTATAGAAGCAAGGTACAACTGGAATAATGAAATTTCAAAAATAAGCCCTTTTTAAAGGCTGGTTGTAACAGTCCTGCTGGGTATTGTAAATGCCTCAGGTGCACTTGATACTGCTGTTGCGTTCCTGGCCCCGGCTCCTAATTTTTATGGAAAGATGGATTGAACTTCAATTTAGGAATATTCGGTAATCCCTCTCAGGACATACTGTAACAGCTGGTATTTCTGTGTTGCAGCAAATCGATTCCATACAGCAGTCAGCAATGCCTATGGCTGGGCTCCGGCAAAAACTTCCAAAGCATTTTAAATAAAGTGAGCCAAAGAAAATAGCATCATCACTGCAAAAATGTAGCTTAATTTGCACGTTAGGAAAAAAAAATCCCTGTCCCATTCCAGCAAAATATTAAGCATTTTACTGGTAAGGATTTCATCAGCTCATTTATTTTTCATTAATATATATTTAGGATCTGGGGGGAATAACTTTATGTTGTATATAAGTTTCTTAAATAATGAGGAGCTGGTGTTTTTTTTCTGAATGATTTACTGTGAAATAAAGAAAAACAAACTGATGGAGTTTAAATACATTGCATGTATGTAGATCAGCAAGATTTTCCACGTTTTGCAGTGAACTTTAAGGAAATTCTTCTTGAATTTTTGATTAATAGTAATGTGCTTATAATGAGAATGCCTTGTTTGGCGTTTTGGGATTTTTTTTTTAATAGATGAAAGTACTTTAAGCCGCATATAAATCAAAGATGTCCCATTAATAGTCAATAGTTTTGTTTTAATCTGTTTCTTACACATGCAAAAAGTGAAAACGCCTCCATCCTTCGTCCGGCTGCCGTGGTGTGCTCACACTGGGGACTGTCACTGAGCTTGGGGCAGGGCTCTCCTTTACACGTTAAACAGAAAACAAGCAGAATTAATCTAAAATGAATATGTTCCTTCTTAATTGGTACAACGTGTCCTTGGCTATGATGTCTTTTTTTTTTCTTTTAAACTTCACCCTGGCTAGCTTTGCATAAAGACGTCTTACAACTTTGTCGTCATAAGATGAGCTTTCACTCTGAAATACTTAAATTCCTTATCCCTGTTTTAAGTTTTAAGTTAATGGATTTTGTGCTGATTTGATGCATGTCAAAGTATTTTTTTGGAAGCTGATGCTTTTTTACTGAAAACTTACTTTTTTTTCTTCACCACGAACTTTTATAACCTAAAAAACCCCAAACTCTTAAACAGTGTTAGTAGACAGGTTTTCAAGTTCTTATTTGGTTCTTTTCATCATAGAAGAAGTTGGCCAGAGATGTAACTTGTGCTGTATTTGCCGTCTTAAAAAACCCACCCAGATTCACTGGGTAAACAGTTAGGGGACAAAAAAAATGAAACTTAAAAGTTGCCAGACTATTTAAACTATAGACTCATGCCTAGGGATGAGTTAACAACTAGCTTATATCTAATAATTGATTTAAAACTTACTGAACAAAATCTCGTGGATGGCCTTTAATATGTTGCAATACTTTTAGCTACATGGGACTTTTTTTGGCGAAAAACAGAATTTTGAACAGCATACAGTGTTTACAGCACCTGTATATTACTCTTCCACAAGACTGTTGCCAAGTACAAATGTGTCCAAAATATGCACTTTCAGAGCCAAGATGACTTCAAAAGTCATTCTGATTAATATGAATGTGCTTTAAAAAAACCCAACAAAAAACAAACCAGCAATAGCAGCAGCAAAATGCTCTATTTGTTTATTTTCTTTTGCTAAAGCAGAACTATGCTGCTTTCTTTCTTCAAGGATCCTTTTTTTTACTGAGATGTGGAGAAAACCCTTGTTTTTTGTTAGCTTCTACTTCCCCCTTTCCCCTTCTTTACCCTGCAAACACATCAGCCTCTGACCTGCTATTAGTAGACATTTCCAGTCTTAACTCTGACTTTCTTCTCACAAGTTTGTGTTCCAGTTTCATATTTTAACATACTTGAATTTAAATACATTCACTTATATTTAAGATTAGTTTTAACTTTTTTTACATTTGCTCTGAATTTTCTTCAAGAAGTGGTTAAAAGAAAGACCCCACATTTACTATCAGTAGGCCTGTGCAATTATTAAAAAAAAAGTGTTAAAAAAATACTGATTTTGTAGTAATGAATCACAGAAAAATTCCTTACCTGGTAATGAACTCTACAAATCAAACTGCAATTTACCTTAGAGAAGCATTTGCTTCTCTAGTCCTGCTTTTAACAACTCCAGTTAAAAGTCAGATTACATTTCCAGATTACAAATAAAAATTGCATGTCAGATTTTAAATGACCTGAAAACAGTTTAAAGGAGGTTAAATAGAAACACTGAATAAATTATCATGCTAGTAAGCAATTTTATTTTCTTAAGATAAGTAGTAGCAAAATGTGAGTGACTTCAATTATTCACTGTTTTAATAAAATATTCCTAGACTTTATTTCCAAAATGCCTGGCCTGCTGGAATTAAAGAGTATAATTTAAATGAGAGAAATGTGTTAAATTATTTTTAATGCAGAGTAGGATTATAGGCTAGACTGAAGAAAACAAAACTTGTTTTACCTGGGGAAACAAAAGTCTTAACAGTCATAAATAAGTGCAAAGCACTTTGTTTTGAGAGTCTTAAATAAAAGCTTATTTTGTGATAATGATTGGATTTGGTTAGCTGCAGTAATTTACGGTTTGACAATGTTCTTAATTGTAAAATTCTGTTTCTGTTCTTTCTAGGAGAAACTGGGAGATAGCATAAATCTTTGTAGACAACTTGGCTGCAAGCAGTTAAACTGAAATTAACTTCTGCCTTCTGGCTGCGGTGCTGGTTTGAGGTTCCTGCGTGACACTCTGCAGACTAAATCATGCCAGCGTTATCAACTGGATCTGGAAGTGACACAGGTACGCAAGCCAAGGAGGGCTGCACGCTTCCTCCAGAGCTTATTTGTTAAGTCTACAGCCTCTATGTCAAGAAATCGTCAAATAAGATAATTAATTATGTTCTCAACACATGCTTAATTTAAGACTTTAAACATAACCTTTTATCCCTGAAGTTAAGTTAGATCTGTGAAACACCACAGGCAAAGTAAATTAGTTTTAAAACGTCCCACCACCACCTTGTTCCCCTCCATACACAACCCCCAAAACAGAACAACTCCAAACGATATTATATATGGATCTGAAGAATTTGGATTCATCTCTAAGCATGGTTCTTACAATGTTAACTGGAAAAAGGAGGAGGAAAAAAAAAGATGATGATATCATGCATGCCTTAATATGCGCAGCAGTCTAGACTATCCCCTCTGTGAGTTAGAGTTATCAGTGGAGTTATTTCTGAACACAGACTATTCGGTTTTGACAACTCTTTAACAAATTAGGAGAAGAAAAATACTGTCTCAAGTTCTGTTCCTTCCCTTGCCTTCCATGTCAGAGCCCAGTTCCTGTCACTGACTGCAGGCAGTGGGAATGCAGCTATGTAGCTTTCCACAGTTTTCACCTTCTTTGCAATATTAGGTTATATTCAAAGATTAAATCTCATCTTCTTGTTATGCTGACGTTCTCTCTCTCTGACAGTATTTTTGACCCTTTTTTAGGGACAACTAAAGTTAATATTTTTGCTCGAGGGTGTTTGTTAAAAAAGGTGATGCAGCTGAGGTTACAACACAATACAAAGATCCCTGCATTCCACCCCCAGCTTTCCATCCCTGTGCCATGTAGTTTTAAGCCCAAGAAATAATAGCAGAATTTGGAAAATTAAGAGGGAGATTTCAAGTCAGGAATCCAAAAAGTGTTTATATAAGAACTGCATTTGATTCTTATTTTAAATAGACTGTACAGTGCAGTGATTTTTCTCCCCCATACCTCAGGTCCATGTAAAATTTATCTTAGATGAAAATATTAATCTTTAGAATTGATGTGTGTGTTTTTTGTTGCAATGGGTAGGGAGGGTTGTGTTTGTCTTTCTGTCTCCTTATTCCTGTGTTTAAGGGATTTGACTGTCACCTCACCAAATCCTACCTCTGCATACCTTTCTTTTCTCCCTCTTCCCCCATGGAGATAAGCGAGTTGCAGCTGTTCAGTTTGCTAAAGCTGCATTTTGGAAGATGTGTCAGTGTCTACTCTGTATCTTTGCTCTCTTTATCATGTAACCTTTTGTGTCCTTTCAAAACGTGCCTTAATTTTTTTAAAAATTATTATTTATTTGTTGTTTAAAGAATGTTAATATGTCCAAAAGTAATAGTTGTGGACATCATCTCTGAATTAAGAAAGGAAAGGGCTCCAAAAAGTGAAAAAAAAATCCTAATTTTAAAATTGTGTGTGTTAAAATGTCTCTACAAACATGTTTTACTGAGCTATTTAATCAATATGATGCTGCAAATACACCCTTAATAATTAAGATGTATGGTAAAGCTCGGGTATCTCCATCGTCCCGTGAAATCCATCATAAAATATGATGCACACCATTAATATCTTGCTGTTAAATAATACTTGTTAAAACCTTTTTTTTTCTGCTGCAAGTTGTAATTTGTTTCTCTAAATAAAAATTGGCATTTGGAGTGAAAAGAGAGTAATTTCTTTTTTATTCCACTTCCTTTACAATATTTCCTGATGGGGCTGATAGGCATTTAAGTATTTTTGAATGGTTACAGCAAACTGTGCTTTCTAGCCTGGTTATGGTGCAGGTGGTTTCTAATCGAAGCCCTGTTCTCCTGCTGTTCCTCTCACTCTTAGATTAAAAAAAGTGAAACATAAAGATTTCCCTACCTCTGTTGTTTCTTGGTGGATAAGCTGGTTTTCCTCTCTCCCTCCCTGCACAGACTGGTGTTGTGACATGTAATGAGTTGAAACTGCTTTAGTCCATGAGGGGTCTTTTTGGGGCACTGGAGGGTTGGCAAGTCACTTAGTGGGACCTTTAGGTTAGGGACACAACCTTGTTCAGTCTGTTTGCTGAGACTCTCTTATAAATGCGTTCAAATAAAATGCAGCCTAACCTATTTTTCTGTCTGATGGATCCTGAGTGAAATAAAAGTCAACCTAGATTTAAAAACAGATGAAAGAGTTCACTGAGGACTAGTAAATAGAAATGCATCATCTGTGAATATCGAAAGTTGCCCAGTCAGGGACCGTTGGACACTCAGTCACTGGTATGGGAGCATAAGTGATTTTCTTTTTTCTTTTTTTTAGTATAGTCTGAAGAATCAGACCACTGTCAAAAGCAGGAGAGTGTTCATGAGGGGCCATATTTGATCAGACTAAATGTTGACCTGCTTGTGTCAATTTTACATTGCCTTTACTTCATCAACAGCCTTTATTAGAAGTGTCCATGTACTTGCAGCTGCTTCCTTGTATACTTATACTTTCTTTTGTTATACCACGTTTTAAGCTGTATATTCTTCTGAGCACAAACCATGCCTCTTAAATCTGTTTTGAGAGGCATTTACCAGACTTTAAACTATGGTAAATCAAAATCATGGCTACACTATTTGCAATCTTTTGTTTAAAACATTGTTCTACTAGAAAGATTCACACAGAGACTTTTAAATTAATCTTATTCCTTACCACTAACTTTAGGACAGAGGAGAAAGGCTTATGTATAGCGCATGCTTCCTTCTCTTCCACTCTCCATTAGCCATATAAAAAACCTATTTTTATACTACAATAATTTAGAAGAGTTACTCATTGTTTATAACGTGTGTGATCCTCCCTTAAGGTTTATAGTCTTGTCAGTGTCAGGTCAAGATCATCTTAAAGCAACCATCGTGAATGAGGAGGCTGAACTCATGCCTGGGGCTACATCTGATGCTTTCAATAGTTTCTGTGTTGCAGAAGTCTGCTTGACTTCTGTGTGCAAGCCCATCAAATAGAGTTTGAAGGCTGAGCAAGAAGACCTGCATTTTTGCAGGTAAAGCAAGTCTGAGATCTGGCATTCACTTGTCTGGTATATTTAGGAAGATTTAAGATTGCAGTTCTGGCTTCACATTAGTAGATGGCAGCTTTGTTGCTGACTTTGGTGGAGCCAAGATGACATCATTATACTTTAAGTGTTGTTTTAATGTGAAAAACATCGTAAACTTGTTACAGATTTCTTTCCTCTCAACACTGTATCAAGCTTGCTTAACTGACGAATTTAAAAATGCATTTCTGTTTGTCCTCAAAAACTAGTGCACCAATGTGCAAAGCAGACTTTGTGCTTTTGATTCATGTATTGTCAGCAGGAAAACCATATTTATGGGCCAAGTTTAGCCTCCAAATAAAACTGTGTGAGATTGCTTATATACAGTGAAAGTCAGAAGCAGTTCTTGAATTTGATTATTGTAAATTCTAGAAAGAGAAAATGTGCAGGGCTTACATTTGTTTCTTCTTAAGAATGTATAGGAGCAAGCACTGTGCCAGATAGGGGAGTATTTTCAGTATTGCAAACCTATAAAACTAACATGTTAGTTTTTTAATTTAAAAAACCCAACACATTTGTTACTAACCGAATTGTAGTTCACATGGCCTTCCTATTCCAGTTTTTGGTGTTTTCTTCTCTGTTTTGTAATAATACTTAGTAGATGTGTGAGAGCTGTTCTAAATGCTAGGTATTTTTCCAAACTGCATTTTTAGTAGTGTATTCTGTGATTCTTTAAGAATTACCTTGACCTCTGAAGCTGAGTGCTGCTGATGTGGATGTATTGAATGCTGGTGGAAATATTTTGCTGGGATACTACATTGATGTGATAGCTCCATAGTCCATATGGGTTACCTCCCAGTGGCGCTGGACCACTGCAGGCAATGCGAAGTGCAAAGGCGATTTTGCAGTCATCGGAACATAAAAAGACGTTATCCTTGCTTTTATTGTTTTCATACAGTTGTCTTCCCTTTATTTACTACTATATTAATGCATTTTAATCAGCTTGCAAGTTTCAATGTGATCTTTTCTAAGCATGCTTCATAATGAAAAGGATAAAAAGGTGGAGAGAAAGAAAAGAAACACTAATAATATTAAGAAAAAGTTGAGTAGTTGGCTGAGCTGAGAGGGGGAACATCAGAAACATCTATAGGGAAAAAATCCCAAATTAATCTGAAGTGCTAAAATTTCTATTCTAGCCTTTTAAACCAGATTTCAGGATGAGGAGGGAGATAGAAATCAGGGAGTTCTATTTTTACAGCGTGTTTAAAAAATGTAGTAATGTAGAATGGTGGCCAGAGATCTGGGTTCATTATTATGAGATGAAGAGAAAGGTAATTTAGGAGAGCGATGAAGGAAAGATTTCTGGGAGTAGCTCTTCCGTTGGAGGCTGCCAGGGCAAAGGCTTGCAGGGTGATTGAATCCTGCTCCAAACTGCCTTTGCTGCTCCGCTGGTGTGCCGTGGTGGAAACAGAGCGCAGGGAAAGCCTTCGTTCGTCTGCTTCACACTCTTGCTCACGGCTTAGGCATAGGGGTGCTGCAGCAAGTGCAGGATGTAAATGATGCCTTCAGCTGCTTCACCATTTCAAGGCTACTAAAATTTCTCACCACGTTGAAATGCACAGATATGGCTAGATATTCATGAAAATGGATATGCTAGCTGAGACAAAATTTATACTGAATTAATAAATAGAGCCAATATTTTATCCGTACATTCTTGATTTCTCCCCATCTCCATCTGCCAGAGGCATTAAATGGCTTTTCAGCTAATGTTAATATGAAAGATTTGGGAAAGTATGAGGCTAGCTTTAATTGTGATCTGATTTAATTTTTTAAAATATAACTTGCTGGTGTTGGAAAAGGTATTTATTTTGGTATCAGCATATTTATGGTGATTGTTGGAAAACTTGGTCAAAGTGAAATGAAATTTCTCTAAACTGTTAAACTGCTCTGTTTTGTGTTAATATTTTATATTATGCTAGACTGATTCAGCGGTGCGGAATCAGAAAATGTGCGTAATTGTATTTACTGATGGTAAACTCTTTAAAACTGTTACAGTTCTTGGATGCAAATTTAATTCAAATGGTCTGGCAGGTGAAACAACTTTTACTGAGTTTTTTTTATTTTTTTTTGAGCGGTGTGTAGCTTTGTAGTGAATTTGAAAGTACAACAGCCTGTATTGTTTCTAACCAGAGGCTTAAATGTATGGCTCTATTGGTTGGACCAAAAGCTGTAATTACACAAATAGTTGGCAGTTCCAGTGATGCCAGGTGTCCTTTGCTGAGAGCACTCTGCCATGCTGTCCCGCTCCAGTGTAGCTGTGCCAGCATCCAGGTTAACTTGCAGGGCCTACGTGTTGTGTGCATCTAGTGTCAGATGGAAGGTTCTCTGGCTTCTCAGCCCAACATCACATCAAGTCTTGACTGACTTAATAAAACTAAACCTGTCAATCTGAAGGCACTTTAGTGCTACTAAGAGGTAGTGAGAAGCTTCCCAGCGAACTGTTAGTTGCCTGTTGTGGAATACACGGGTTTAAATACGATTTTTTTTTTTAATAACACATTGGTATAAAGAAAAAAAACCAACACAGAAAAGACACCTCAATACAACATATTAATTTTAAGGATAAACTATGAAATAATTATTTCAAATAGTTGAATTTCCTAAACTTACTTTCAAGATAAGATGTTGATGTAGAATCCTAGAATGGTTTGGGCTGGAAGGGACCTTAAAGATCATCTCGTTCCAACCCCCCTGCCACGGCCAGGGACACCTTCCGCTAGACCAGGTTGCTCAATACCCCACCCTACTCAGCCTTGAACACTGCCAAGGATGGGGCATCCACAACTTCTCTGAACAACCCATTCCAGTGCCTCACTACTCTCACAGTAAAGAATTTCTTCCCTATATCTAACTGAAATTTCCCCTCTTTCAGTTTGAACCCATTACTCCTTGTCCTGTCACTACAGTTCCTGATGAAGGATCCCTCTCAAGCTTCCTTGTAGGCCCCCTTCACATACTAGAAGGTTGCTAAGAGGTCTCCAGGCAACCTTCTCTCCAGGAGAACTTTCTCAGCTTGTCAGTGTACTTGACTCTAACTTTTTGTATGTTCCTATGTTCCTTATGAACGTGTATATCAGATGTATTTGTCTGTACATATATGACTGATTGATGTAATGGCATAACTTGTTTTGAGTGTTAAACCTTAAACTCAGTCATACAGTGAATCGCAACACTGAAATAATTTACTAACTTGGTTATGGATGTCAGTACTGCCTGGGATTGTAGGACTTTTTCTTCTACTCTCAAGACACGTACGCAGTATGATATATGTGATTAGCATGTGCCTCAACCACAAAAGGTTGAGATACATGGTAATCAAGTGGTGTTTCCACTAGTTTTAGGCCCAACTGAGTTGAAAATAGTCTTGATTTCCATTGTTATTCAGTCTCTTAATGAGATATTGTGTCTTCCTTTTGCAGATGTAAAATGCCATGTTTAGCGTTCCTTGTTGCCCCTCCCCAGTGCCAAATCTCTTATAACCTTGCAAATTGTGACTAAAGAGTTAAATACAGTGAGTGTGCCCAGTGCCTTCCTAGTGCTGGAATGAGTTCTTTCCTGACTGCCTGCCAGGTGCTTGCTATGGCCTCCTCTAGTGTTGATGAAGATCTAGATAGAAGTACTAAAGACTTGCCAAGCTGATGTCTGTAGAAAGGAGCAGTCAATTAGTCAAGGTTATTCAAGGTGTCATAGTATGCTGGCTTCATTGGAGAAGTCAGGAATTTTTTAAAAAAAAAGAATATGAAAACTTTGTATGAGTTTTCCACAAGCTGCTTGTTAATTTGTGCCTGATGGGTCACTTTAAATCAATTTTATATATGTGTTATTCTTGCAGATAATAGGTGAGTTTTTGAAAACTCATGGAAGTATATTTTATGAACTTTGAAAGTATCCGTGTTGACGCAGTGTCCAGTAACTACAGTTTTGAGGGGTTTCAATTTTGAAGCAGTCTGATGAGCCATACAAGCAAGAACTTTGCAGCAACAGTCTTGCCCCGTATGGATGCAAAGAGGGATCAACTGTTTAACTCACATCAGAATGTTAACAGTATGTGGTGTGTTAAATCTGAAATGCACATGTTGAGACAAATCCTAAAAGACCAATAACTGTTTCAAACAACTGCGGATTCTTTAGCTCCGGGAGCCAAGTTCCAAAACTAAAGACTTTTCCATTTTGAAGGAAATAATATTTTTAAAAGTAGTGAGCTTAAATGACTGCTCATTTTCAACATTTTCTGTCATAACATTGTTTTAAGGTGGGCTAACAACTTTACTGTAGCTTGGAGGAATTAAAAACTAGGTACAACTTTTCATATTACCTTTAGTGAATATGTAATCTTGTTCTTTGAGGACACTTATAGCAAAATTCTTGTTTTCATTAGAAAAAATATACAACACTAATATTTCTATTGCTATGCCATCTGTAAGGATTTCAGCATTTTCATCTTTTTTTGGGGGGAAATAGCAAATAAATCAAAACATATGTTTTTCCCAAGATGCCAATCAGTTGCATGTCATTATTATCTTGTTACTCAGTGTTCTGGAACTTTGAAAATTGTAATTTTTTTTTTTATAAACACTAAACTGCAAAATTAAAAAAATGTACATGCTGAAATGAATTAATCACTCTGCAAAGAAAAATTGTTAGTCTTTAACTTTTTGCAGTGTCAGGAAGCCCATATATTCAGTGAAATTACTTAAGAGAACATAAAAAAAGAACTTTTTATAGCACATAAATTTGAGCACATAGTGGTCTCTTTATAACTGGAGTCTGATAGGACAGTGCAGTGTGTCTATCCAATATGTATGTGTACTGCATATGTTTTTATTTGAACCTATGCATAAATACTGATCTCAAATTTCAGAATTAAATAATTTTTAATATTTGGTGTTAATGACTTATTTTATTGTGTAACAACGAGGATGTCAGAATAAATGTTTCTACTGTGATGCTGTTTTCTTGTGTGTAAGGCAAGTGTTGCCTGAACCTTTGTAGAACTATAAAGCATAGTTCAAATGTGAAAAATGTCAGCTTGTTATAAATGGCAGCAAATCGTGCTGATTATTTTACCTTTGACAAAGTGGAAAATTTAAAGGTTGGTGTGTCACATTTTATTAATACAATAAATTTTTACGGTGTTGTTCTGGGCTTAGATATATGTTCTTTAGTGTTTATTATCCCTCAGTTGCTGTAAAAATTTTTGATTCGAAGTCTGGCATCATTGTTCAAAATGCTAATTCAGGAAATTAATTAGCATATGAAAGCAAATGCACATCCATTTATCTCCATTTCTTTCCTTAAGCTAACCAAAACAAAGTTGGTGTTTTCGTGTAATATGCAGGAGTGATGGAACGCAGAGACCATATTTTTTATCATTTAGCACTAGTTTATAGCTTCCACAGACTTGTCCTAATAATGAAGCTATGAAGGATATGACAAGAATGGTGATATTAAATTTCTCTAGACTAACAGTAAATTTTTCCATTCTGATGTCAAGAATGTAGAGCATCTGGAATCTGCAGTGTGAGTGGTTCAGTACGGGAACAGTTTCATCAATTGCTTAGCCATTTATTCTCCTCCTAGGAACAAGCCGTCTTCTGTAGAATATAACACTACAAAGGAAGCAATTTTCTAAAACTGGAAAAATCCTTTATGTCCCATTGTTTCTGATTTGAAAGTTTTCCACTGCTGCTTACTCTTAAATCCAGTTGCATGTGCAAATCTAGCGTACACATTTTTAAATTGGAATTGCCATTATTCTACATTTTAGTCTTCAGATTGAATAAAACTAAATTGTATTAGTCAAGCTTAGAAAAAGCTCAAGATACTCTGAAGACAGGAAGTGCTTAAGTGTGTTAAAAGAACGAATTGAAATTTATCTTTTGCCTTTTAAGCAGGGACAGTGCTGAGTTTTCAAACATAGCTGGATTTTCAAAATTACTTTAGTTGTAGCTGGCTGAATGCTGCAAACCTTATTCTGCAGCTACTATTTTATCTTACTTGCTGCTGCAACAAGTCCAAAAGCTTTAGAGTAGTTTCTCTTTCCATGACAAACTGTTGTAAATTTTAGTTTTAGATTGTGTATGTGTATTTAGATTATCTACATGTGTGTAGTTTATGTGGACTATTTCTGTAGGCAAGTTATCTAGTCGATGGATTTTAATTCCCTGTGTCCCTGTTCTTAAATGAACTAAATTTTATGAAAAGTGTATTGTACCCCCACTGTTAATTTATTACTTTTAAATTTCTTTATTCTTGAATCAGGTAATCAGGTTTAATAGACTTTGTTAAGTACCTTCAAACAACCCCCTCCCCGTTCCACTCTTACAACAGTTTTATAGTATTCCCTTGTGCAGTGCTTGTCTACTTTTAGTAAGGTTCTCGTGCTATAGGCTTTTACTGAGTTCACAGCACTGTTAGCCACTGTACCTAATTTATGTAACATGAATATAAATAGCAGCATACCAGTATCTAAAACTAGGAGCTTCCTCATTTATCTGGAATTGACTCCTATTACTGCCACTCAATGATGTGACCTTGTTTAATCTGGCAAGGGCCCTTTTTCCTCTTCTGTTTCACTGATTTGGGAATGTCCAGGAATGATTACATTGTGATCTGGTTTGGGCTTTTTTCCCCCCTCCGAGCTGTAGGAATGACCAGACCTACTTCCCCTCTTATAATTGCATAATAGTCTTACATCTCCATGTTTAGACGCAATGTTAATTTTTTTTATGTATTCTCAGGTCTTCTGGGACCTTTGAATACATGATCTGCTTTTAAAAATTGAAGTAAATGAATTTTTCTTGTGTAAGTCATGTTTACTTTACTGAATTTTGACACCAGAAGTATTTTGATACTATTAAATCCCGGTGGATGCATGATTCCTTTTAAATATAGATGCTGGTTAAACATAGGCAAACTAGACTAAAAAAAATTTAAGAACCTAATAGAATAGCAATAGTGTATCATAAAAGCAATTTTTTTCCCCAAGACACAGTGCAGTGTTGCCAACATTAAAAACATTAGGATTTTTTTTGGTTTTCATGATTTTTTTTTTTAAACATCTAGATACTTTTTTAAAAAGCTCATTATTGTGTTTATTTGTGGGCATCTTTCAAAAAATGTGAGGTCCATGCAAGTCATATGACTCAAGGAGGTGGGACTTCAAGATAAACATCAAATTGAGAGGAAGAGCACAACCATGGCCTGGCAGGCAGTGGTAGCATTCAGCACAGAGGTGCTGATACATCTCATTCCATGGCTAATGCAATGAAGGTGTGCTTTTAATTCGCAAAGCAATACCTCTGAATATTAAAGGGTTTTATTATGACCTTTTTGAAAGTTGAATTTTGTTTTTAGAGGTGATCAAAAGTGTTCAATATGGCATCACTTCAGACTTCGTAATTGCTCCTACAATTGAAACAATTTAAAAAAACCTGGTTTTAACAGCCTGGCAGTACCAGCCTTCAGGTGTTGGAAAGATGGATGTGACAATTTATCAGATCTGGTAATTGAAATTAGGCCAGTGTGTAGCTGCCAATGTAGTGGTTTTAACTTCATTATGAGTTTACAGTAACTTGACAAATGATTTTGTCCCTGTCCATGTCAGAAAATACTTTCTTTTATATCCCATTTGCTGGTAAAGTCACATCCAGCCACAATTTTCACTGTTTCTTCACACTGCAAAAAACAACACACTTCGTGTAATTGAGATGCAAATGAAAATAACCTTTTACTTGGAGGTGTGTGTAGAAGAGCCACATACTGGTTTTCTTCATATGTAAAAATCCAAATGCCCATATGAAAAATTTTGATTCTGTGGTACTGTGCACCACAGAAGGAACAAGAAGGAAGAAGAAAAAAGTCAAACCTTCACAAGTGCTACCACCTTCTTCTGCCATTAGCTTTGGTTTGGAAGGAGGCTGTAGCTGAGTCAGCTGATCTGGAATTACACAAATTTAACTTCAGACATGTTCTAGATCTTTGCCTTCTGTTCTCCCCAGGTGAATCCTCTAAGTCATCCTTCTACCTGATTTTCATTTGGTTCCTTGATTGAGTTGTTTTTTTAACTCCTGGCTACGTAGCGCTCAGTTTCTCAAGGAGTCTGAAGAGCAAGAGCCTGGCATTCTCCAGCATTCTTCATTACACAGTCCTTGGGTTCCAGTGCTGCAGATAAAATCCATCAGCACCTGTCTATTGTCTGCCCTTCCCCAGGAGAGTTGCGTGGATCGGGTGCGTTGCTGTCGAGGCTGGAGTAGCACACTAAGGGACACGGACACCCATTTCCCCAGAAGGGTCAATTCAGGGCCGTATGAATAAGTGAAGCCCACAGAAACTTTTGAGCCGGATGTGGAAACCTTTATGTGTGTAAGCACCTGCAGGATTAGTCACTCCTGGAGAGCTGGCAGGAGGGGTTTTTCTCTGGGAGTTTTGTGTGTAAAACCTGAGCTCGTTATGGGCAGATTCAGTCTCTCCCTGTGTCACTAACAGTTAATCCGTCAGGAAACACGAACTTTTGTTTTATTTTTCACTAGGGATTTGATTATCAAAGCTTTAAGGAGCAACTTACAAGGATAGAATAGTTTTATAGTTGTGTATATGTGGAATTCAAGCAGATCTGACAGATGAAGGAAAAGAAAGCTTACTCTGTTATACATCTTTTATTTGAAGGGAGTGGCTGAAGTTACTGTTTTCTTTCTTCTGAATGGTAAACGTGAATTGTCCCTAAGCAGTTATGCCTTAATGCAAGCTTACATTTGACTTCCTCTTCCATTTTCTAACAACCTTCATGTTATTTTAAGGTAAATATATTTACAGTAACAAAAGTGAATGAATGTAAAGAAATTTTTTAATTTTCTAAATGACAGAAAAATAAGACTTTTTGTATTTTCTAAATGAAAATGTTTTTGAAGCATAAACTGTGTGATAAAAATAACCATTTTCTAAGTTCTGAAGTTCTAGTAGTCTGGGAAGTTGAAGCCACAAGTCCCATTCAAACCTCTCTTCTCTGGGTGTCAGCTCAATCTCTGACTGCATCTTCCTAGGCAGAGGTCAATGGTCTGTCTTTCTGTCTGCAAAATATTGTAGTGGTTTGAGTTGTATCCTCTTTTTGCAGTATTTCTGAAGAGGAAACAAGAACATATTTAAATAAAAGCAAGATTCTAAGAGAAATGAATGTGAACCACCAAGAAATGCTTGGACCACAGAAAGAATGTATCTGGAAAGAACTTTTTTTTCCAGAATATTTTACTGAGAGGCAGTAAAAAGATGAAAATGTAAATAATCAGATCCCAAAGGTGTTGTATGTAATGTTGAAAGGGATATGCAGTGTCTGAAAAGGTTGTGAAATTAGGTTTACTAATAAATATTCTGAATCATAAGTTTTGGGGAAATAATAAGCATAATAACAATAGGTGACCTGTAATTTACAACAGTGTTCTTTTACCAGTAGAATATGTTGTAAATCTGTTCTTGTGATGAACAGCAGCACTTACTCAGACTAAAAATAATAACAGGACCGTGTATCTTGGATCCCAGGAGACTATTGGTGTTTTTGTAGACAGCAGACAGAGAAAAAGGCATTTTGTCCTTTTTACCCCAAGTAATCCCACTGGAAAATTAAACATGTGCTATGAATTGATATCAACTCGTGCCAGGTTACCTCCCTAAAGAGGACTGCTGCAAACACTGCTGCTACATTTCTTGGACAGAGCTTTGATGGCCTGTGTGCACGATGGATATTTTATGCCGTACGCTACTGTGGAACAGTGTGCTACTGTCTGCCCCTCGGAGAGCGCTGGTGAGGTGTGCCACAAATAACTGAGAACAGCAACTGCTTTAACCCTACGGAGGATCTCTGATACCTGCAAATTAAAAATGTTACTGAAATATTTCTGTGTGCATGTGTGTCTGGGAAAACTGTGTTGGTTCTGTTTTTAAAGGTTTTATCCTGCAAAACAGAGAAGCTGCTCTTGTACTGCTGTGGATCCCTACTGAACATGGGATTGAAAAAAGTATTAAGCAATATATTAGCAAGAAATATTTAGAGAAACCATGAACCTTTTTTTAATGGACCACCCTATCCAGTTTCTGTTCTTTTAAGGAAGTTTTTCCTATTCATGACTCATTTCACTCTTTGGCTAACATCAAGGGAAATGGAATAACGATTAAGCAAAGGAATTTATGTTTTTTTCTGGGTTTGTCCTTTTTTCAAAACCTTTATGAATTTTCTGCATAACCTTGTGTAAATATATATGGATGTACTGTGACAAGGTAAAAAGTACACTGCTAATACTTGTTTCTTAGTAATTTTTTTTAAATGTTCCTTTTGGTTCTACAAGTCAATGTTATGGTGGATACTCCAGACACCCTATTCAGTTAAAATGACATGCTCCAGGCAGCCAATTACACAGAACTGTTAAGTGAAATTAATGAGATCACCCCTAGATTACACTTTGTGTTTTATTTTCATTTTATAGGTCTGTATGAGCTGCTGGCTGCATTGCCAGCCCAGCTGCAGCCACATGTGGACAGCCAGGAAGACCTGACCTTCCTCTGGGATATGTTTGGTGAAAAAAGCCTTCATTCACTGGTGAAGGTAAACCTCATTTAAGTCAGATTCTCTTTGAGAAGAGCATATGGAAAAATGTTTTGAGCGCCATCTAGTAAACCAGTGACCAAACTGTTGCTCAGTGAAAACAAAACAGCCTTGTTTTAACTCTGTTTCTGTCGGGGTGGAAGTTGTTAAACAAGATTCTACCAAAAATACATAGATGATTTCATTTAAGAGTGATGTTTTGGCAGTGTAATGCTAATGCAGCAAACATATGTTGTTTGCCCTTGTTTAGAAAAAAAAGAGTACGAAATAGTAGTAGGAAATCTGAGACTTCCTTATGGTCAACATTCAAGACCTGGAGTTTAGCTTAAATAAATAAATGTTCACAGCAAAAATTAGAAGGAATATATTTTCTGAGGTCAAGTATGGCAAGAGTTCAGTAGCCACATTAATTTAAAATAATTTCCTTTAACAAAGTCAACTGAAATTCTAGTAAGCTGTTTCTTTTATTGGCTTGCCTCCATTTTATATTGTTTTGCACATAAATATGCTGGCCTAAAGTACAACATAAAATAAGTTTGGGCAAATACTTGAGAAAGTATTGTGCTACAAAAATGATCAGCAACAAGAAATCAAGGCATGCCATGGGAGGACACAGAGCTACCCCAATAATGCTGAAATTGTTTATAGCAGAAAAATGGGACCAATCAGCTGGTTAGAAACATTCCACTCCTACAGAGGGGTAAGGATGTCTTCAGTCCCCAGTGCAGAGCTAATTCAAGCTGGAAGAAAATTCTGAGGTCTCAAATGAGTCAGTAGATGGTAGTAACCTGTGCCATGAATATATCCAGACTCACATATAATTGAGCAGAATTTGTTACCCTTGTCAATTACTGATCTAGAGGAAGCTTAAAATTGGGATTATTTCTAAGTAGGTTTGAAAGAATCACCTTTTTCCATTTCTTTCAGCTATTTTATTCTGGAAAAATATGTAATAATGTTGATACTTGGCCAAGTACTTGTTGATACTTTTCAAAATAGCTGAGAATTTACATATAAAAGTAAACACAAGTACTCTCTGGCAGTTGATACACAAAACCAACAAACAGTGGAACAGTGCTTGACCGTACTTTCTTGCCTAAAGAATTTCATCGAAGTTTCTGAAGTGCCGTGATTCCCAGCCTCCTTGCTGCTTTGCTGCAGCTGTCCATGCAGGTGCCTCAGAAGATCTTTGTAAGACCAGTTGTCTTTCTAATAAAGCTGACAGTGGTGTGCATCTAAGCAAAATGTTAGGTCAGTTACTAAATTAGTTCTGGATTGGGAATTAAAGAAGGCTGCTAGAAAATGAGTGTGGATCTGTGAAACATCGACACTTCAATATTTGCTCTAATTTTCTATTGAGGCAAAACCTAAACCTTTTCAAACTCCTTCACTTACCCCCTTTTGCCCTTTAGTCCAAAAGACAATGATAGAACAGCAGTAACTGGTTTGCTCACTTGGAGTAAGCTCTCAGTTTGGAGCAGTTGCCTGTCCTCCTGGTTGCATGCCCTAGTTACTATGTTGTTTGTTTTTGAAGGGTGGACTGGACTTTCTGACTTAAACAGAAAAGAAAAATGGGAAAGGGGATCAATGAATGGTCACTTTGTTGCAATTACAACAAGAAGACACTGAAATATTCCAACCATCTTTATTATTTATCTTGTACACTGTTAGATCCAAGTATTAAACATATATGTAACTCTGTGGATGGTTCTTTTAATGTCTTATTAAGCCTCACACTATCTTAAAATAGTGTGAAATCTTGAAACTGTCTTTAGTGTTCACTAGTTACCCTTTTTAAATACAGCATATTAATTTAATTTAAAAGACAAAGTTTTTTAATTACAAAAATTGAGACTATTAGGACGATCTGTTCTGACCCACGTGCATGTCACAGATTATGGAACCTCACATTCTCATTTTTGTGTAGTTCAGGTGTGTAAAGTAGGATATGAAGAGCTTTCAAAAGGTTATATAACTGCCTCAAGATGGTCTTAACTGTATGTGAAACTCGTGGTATTTGTTTGACCTTTAATGCATTTTTAGAAGATTTATTCAGTATCCTATCAGGTTTCAGAGATAGTCCATAGCCTTTTTGGAAGAGAGCTGTA
The DNA here is from genome assembly GCF_003984885.1 of Neopelma chrysocephalum. Lineage (NCBI taxonomy): Eukaryota > Metazoa > Chordata > Aves > Passeriformes > Pipridae > Neopelma > Neopelma chrysocephalum. The sequence goes on along the minus strand of NW_020897732.1, from coordinate 387,912 downwards.
AGAGCAGAAGAATGAACCCCATCTGCCATAGTTTTTCCCTATTGCAAGACTTCAGAAGTGCCAAATCTTTCTTTCTGGGTTCTGGTGTCTTATTTGAAAGAGTGTTTTTCCTAGCAGTAACTTCTTAAAGTCAACTGTACTTGCAAAGACAAATGTTTTTCAATTCCTCAGGCAGAGAATGATGACAGATATTTTGTAATTAAAAAAAAAAAAGAGGAAAAAAAAGGAAAAAAATATGCACTAGCTTTGAGCCAAGGATGTTGTGATCCTGGTATGGGTAATTTATGAAAAAATGAGTATGGGTATACTACTAATTAGAAATTAATATTTCTGTATTTTAACATACTGCTTAAGAAAAATTTCTACACTGACCTTCTTAACTTACTGTTTAATAATTTCAGTTATAAAATGGATAAAATGCTCCAAAGTGATTGAAAGGCTTAAGTATAAAATGAACTTTCTACTTTTTTTACAGATATACCAAGTTTTATGGGTCTTTAATTATTATAGTGTTTTCTGTATGGTTGTTTTCTATAGCACGTGGTTTGCTATTCTGGCTCTCTAATTATTAAAAAGATAGAAGAAAAAAAAAAAGCCCCAAACATTGCTTTGGAGTTCTCTTCATTCAGTATTGTTGGACAGAAATATCTTTGAGAACTTGGATCAGCCTGAGCTGTTCTAAGAAGTCAGAAATGGAAAAGTTGTATTAGATCATCCAGTCCATTCCCCTGCAAATACTGGATTGTTCCCTACAGTACATTCCTATTGTAGTAAGTAAAACCAGCAAACACTGATGCAACTGTTCTTGCTGTCCCTTTTCTCAACAAAGGAATCTGTTTATTAGATTTTAGCTTGCAAAGTACAGAGAAGAGGGAAATCACAACTGTTGTTGACAGTTTGGAGGAGAAAACTGGTTCTGAAAAGTGTTTAAAATTTGTCTCTGCTTCGCTCAAATTGTTACTTCCTTGTCTTATTACATGACTCTCTCAAGTCCTACCAAAAATCTTCAGCCATCTCATTACTTTTGATATAGCAGAGATCCCATTAATTCTGTAGAGATTTATGGAATAGAAACATGAAGAGAAAATCCTTCAGGGCAATTATGAGCACTGACATAGCTGGTACCTGAAATAGTGCACATGTGCTCAGCTTGGATGTTTTTTAGAAAGGATAAATAAAGATCTGTTCTAACTACTCTTTTAGATTATTTTTAGAGGAGCTGCAAGAATTTCCATGTGTGTTTGCTTGCTATTAGTGCACCAGACACATGTTTTACTGTTTGTCTGTTTAGTTCCAGGATGAAGCTTCTACTTGCCCTGCCGCCTTAAACATTTCTGGTTGTGGATGTAATGCTCAGGAATTGAGTAAGCTTTTCTGTTGGGCAGCTACTGAAATATTTCATAACCCACTGCAGTTTACTGATTGTTTTTGGCCAACTCAGTACTGTACTTTTCATTACGAAAAAGAAGCCACAGCAAGTGGTGTTGCACTTTCTCTTGATAGGGAAGAGCTTGTACATTCAAAAAGCTGTATGTGGCACTGAAAAAGAAAACTGTCGCCAAAGTAATGAATATTTGGTCAATCCAGTTTGATTTTATTACAACTGCATGGTATTTTGGTAGCTGGCCCTTCAAAACCTTAGTTTGTGCTAATTTTCTGTTAGTTTCACCTGGATGTGACTTGAAGTTCTAAGAAGGTATTTTCTATGCTAGTGTTTGACCATGTCAGTTGCTAAAAACTTATCAAAAAATAAACCAGTTAAGCTTATCCTGGTGAAATTTCTTTGGCATGTAAATTGAATCATATGATTACATAGCCCAAATTTTACAGTCATTGTAGTATAGAAGCAGTGGAAATTTTCGATGTGAATACTCAGATTTTTCAATATGCAAATGTAGATGCTTTCAGTGTACTGTGGTTCCCTTGTTGGCAATGAGAAGAATATAGTATTTATAAAAACTGAGTTATTAGGGCAAAGCAAAAGGGATTGGTTTAACATATTCTTAGTGATAAAATCGACCCCAAAAGGTGCCCGCAGATGATAAGATCATTATCCTTGGTGATTTCAACGCCAGAGTAGGTAAGAACTTTGAAGCCTGGAAAGGAGTATTAGGCAAGCATGGTGTTGGAAACTGCAACGATAATGGTCGACTTCTGCTAGAATTCTGTGCGGAGCAACAGCTCACCATCACTAATACTATCTTTCAGCAGAAAAATAGTCTGAAGACAACCTGGATGCACCCCAGGTCTAAGCATTGGCACCTCATTGATTATGTCTTGGTGCGACGGAGTGATGTCCGCGATGTCCTCCATACCCGCGTGATGCCCAGCGCAGAATGTCAAACAGACCATCGGCTTGTGCGCTGTAAACTCAACTTTTATCTCAAATTCAAACCCAAGAGGGGCAGTATCCCAAGGAGAAGACTCCAAGTTAACGATCTCCAATCAGCCACAGTAAGAGAAAGATTCCAGGCAAACCTTCAAACTAAGCTTGATAACCATTCCACAGATTCTGCAGATTCCTCTCCTGAAACAATTTGGCAGCATATTAAAAGTAGCATCCTGCAATCCTCTGAAGAATCCTTAGGGTTCTCCCTCAAGAAGAACAAGGACTGATTTGATGAAAATAATCAAGAAATCCAGGACTTGTTGAGGAAGAAGAGAACTGCCCACCAAGCACACCTTGCACTGCCATCCTGTCACGCAAGAAAAACAGCCTTTCGTCTTGCATGCAGCAAACTCCAGCAGAAACTCCGTGACATCCAGAACAAGTGGTGGACCGATCTAGCTGCAAAAACTCAACTATGTGCAGATACAGGGGATCACAAAGGATTCTATGAGGCCCTGAAAACAGCATACGGGCCTACATACCAAGTCCAAAGCCCTCTACTCAGTGCAGATGGTCAAACGCTTCTGACAGATAAAACATCCATCCTGAATAGATGGTCTGAACACTTTCAGACTCTCTTCAGTACCAACCGTGTAGTACAAGACTCAGGAATTCAGTCCATCACACAACAACCAGTGAAATACGAATTGGATACTGCCCCCACTTTAGGAGAAACCCTCAAGGCCATACAGCAGGTGAAAATTGGCAAGGCAGCTGGGGTTGATGGAATCCCACCCGAAGTCTGGAAACATGGGGGCCTTGCACTCCATGCTAAATTTCATGAGCTTGTGGTGCGCTGTTGGGAACTAGGTGAACTACCTTCAGACCTTCGTGATGCAGTCATCATCACCTTGTATAAGAAGAAAGGTACTAAATCAGACTGCTCAAATTACCGTGGTATTACTCTGCTCTCCATTGCTGGCAAAATCTTGGCAAGAATACTTCTGAACAGACTAATACCCGCTATAGCAGAAGAAACTCTACCTGAAAGTCAGTGTGGCTTCAGAGCCAACAGGAGCACCACAGACATGATATTTGTTCTCAGACAACTGCAAGAAAAGTGTAGGGAACAGAACAAAGGTCTCTATGTAACCTTTGTCGACCTCACCAAGGCTTTCGATACTGTGAGCAGAAAAGGTCTTTGGCAGATTTTGGAACGTTTAGGTTGTCCCCCCAAGTTCCTTAAAATGATCATCTTGCTTCATGAGGATCAGCACGGCCAAGTCAGATATGGCAACACACTTTCTGACCCCTTTCTAATAAAGAATGGTGTGAAACAAGGCTGTGTTCTCGCTCCTACCCTATTCACAGTCTTTTTCAGTATGATGCTCCAAAGGGCCACGGCAGACCTCGATGATCAGGACGGTATCTACATTCGATATCGTACTGATGGAAGCCTATTCAACCTAAGGCGACTGAAGGCCCATACTAAGACCCTAAACCATTTTGTCCGGGAGCTGCTCTATGCTGATGACGCTGCCCTTGTTGCCCACACAGAAGCAGCTCTGCAGCGTTTAACATCCTGCTTTGCAGATGCTGCTGAGCTCTTTGGGCTGGAAGTCAGCTTAAAGAAGACAGAAGTTCTCCATCAACCTGCACCTCAGGAAGTCTTCCATCATCCCCACATCACCATCGGCCAATCAGAACTCAATTCAGTCCAACAGTTTAATTACCTAGGCAGCCTCATCTCCTCAGATGGTAAGATTGATGGGGAGATAGACAATAGGTTAGCGAAGGCATATAGTGCTTTTGGAAAACTCCATAAACGAGTATGGCGTAATAAACACTTGAAGAAAAGTACCAAGATCAGTGTTTACAGAGCCATAGTGCTGTCTACTCTTTTATATGGTTCCGAATCATGGGTCATCTACCGCCACCACCTGTGTCTCCTAGAACGCTTCCATCAATGCTGCCTCCATACAATCCTTAACATCCACTGGTCAGACTATGTGACCAATACATCTGTTCTCGAACAGGCAGCAATTACGAGTATTGAGGCCATGCTACTGAGAACGCAACTGCGTTGGGCAGGGCACGTCTCCAGGATGAAGGACCACCGCCTCCCTAAGATCCTGCTCTATGGTGAACTTGCCTCTGGCTGCCGCAAGAGAGGAGCGCCGAAGAAAAGATACAAGGACTCCCTGAAGCAACAACTCAGCCTCGGGCATACTGATCACCATAACTGGTCCACTCTGGCCTCTAATCGGGAGGCCGGAGACAAACCATTTATAACGCTGCTGATGCTTTTGAGAAAGCACGCAGATTCACCCTTGAGGAGAAAAGACAACGCAGAAAGAATCGAGCCTTGCAGAATATACCATCTAAGGAGTCTTTCTGCTGTGTCTTTTGCAACCGGACTTGCCTTTCTCGTATTGACCTTTTTAGCCACCAACGCGCTTGCAAGAAAAGTGGGTAGAGCCCTTCCCAAATCTTCGTTCGCGAAGCCTAGCCATGAGTGATAAAATCAACTACCTGCAGATGATGTACTAAATCTTCAGTCTGCAGTAATATACAAGCCTAGTTCAAAGGCAAATTTGTATGTACTTACAGTTTTTACCCAGGGCTTTACACACAAACTCCATGAAAAAGCTGTTACTCTGTAGGATGAAGAGTTTTGCATCTACAATATGAATCAGAGAATCTCAGTAAGGTTTCATGGCTTGTTTTACGTTAGAGAATAGACAACTGATAACTGTCCAAACTTTCACCTGGGAAGAGCTCTGCAGGTTATTTTGGTGTTCCTGAGAGCTCGTATGGTGCAGCTTCCCCTACCCTGTGATGTTCTGTAACCAGCATCCAGGTGTGTGCTGCCCAGATCATGTGCATTCTCCTCCCGTGTCGTGCATCCAAACAGTGAATGCTCCTGCCTGGGCACAAGCTCAGGCATCCACACATTTGGATCTTCTTCCCGTAAGAATGTAGAGGAAATGGGCTTCAGATTATATGAGTTGAGTATGATAACTGATTTTTCTGAACTTATTGTTCTGTACTTTTAATGGGGATGACCCATAGATGGAAGGAATGATGTCTTTGAGTGTGTCAAACCTGGGAGGGTGACGGTGGCTAAGGAGAATGTATTAGGTAGTGTAAGACCTGAGCGTGACAATTGATAAAGAATGAAGGTTGGAGATTGTACTGAGGTGGAGCTGACTTTCAGCATGGAAGCCCAGTAATGTTAATGTTGACTGCTTCTGCTTTTCAAGTTTGAAGCTGATATTGAAATATTTTTTGCTGGACATACAAAAGTTATTTACTTTCTCCTTACTTTGTTTTTCACGTATGCTTTCTCTAGAAATAATATTTATACAATCTTCATTATTTATTATTCAGATTGTCTGTTTTATGCAGGTCTCAAGAACTCTTTTTCTGTTAATTGTTTTACTATGTAGAAGAGGAAGAGAGCAATGTGTGTTTTTGAGGGGATTTTGGTGGCTAATGTATTTACACCTGTTAAGAGAATGGTGAGAGTGGTTTCTGATTTTGGGTCAGACAAAACCAGCCACCTCAGAAGGAGCTTGGAGGAGCTGCGTTACCTAAGAGCAACAAGCCTGGAAAATGCACTAGAAGACAAAGTGGGACTGGGATTTAGTACCTAACCTCAGATCTAACAGATTGAGAGGGTTGTGGTTTTGGGGGAAAGCACTGGATAATTGGAGAGATATATAGACCACCTTGGAGTGGGTGGAATTATTGAAACTGATAACTCATTCACTAAAATGTTGCTTCGATACTTGAAGTCCTTAAGGTTCTGTACTGCTGAGTTCTCAACTGTATTTATTTTAGAAAGCCATGCCTCCCCAGTAGAAGGAAAAGGCTGCATGTCTGTAAATTCATGTGGAGGTCTGAAGTGCTGTTTGCTTTGGAGATAGGCAGAAATGAAGGAAAAGGTGGTGTGACCACCTGGACATCTGGAGGAGGAGGTGTGAGTGTGGTGGTTGGCAGCCACTAACAATTCACGGCCAATGAAAAATAATTGTTCTTCATGCTCTAAAGGAGAATCAAGCAAGGTTGCTTCTTACATTATAGTTTATATCTTTCAGTCAGAGAAAGCGTGCAAAGCCTCCTCATGGCAGAAGGAAAGTGATCACTCTTGTAGTGCAGACTGTCCAAACAGTGCCCAGATGTGGTCCGTTGGGGCTGGTTTGGAAATTTTTGCTATTTCTGGCAAGGGGAAAAGGAATTTACTATAGTTGAAATCATTAGTAATGATGAACTAGATAAAAGGTGGCAGTTATTTGTCACTCTTTAAATCCAGATCAGCAGAGATCAAGGAAAACTTAATTTTTGTAGGGATGTCCTTGTTCAGTGAATGTCTCTTGTTGAAACAGGTTTGGTCCAGTCTTGCCTAAATTCCTATTGGTAAAACACAATACTCGATTCTCAGCCCTACAGAACTACCTGGCAGTAGGTAGTGGACAGTATGTGGGCAGTATTAGGATCCTGAATCTGCAAAGAAATACTAAAGCTGCATGGAAGAAATTTAACACTTTTCATTTTCTCATTGTCTGGAGAGGAAGCTTGATCTCCAGTTCATTTGGGAAGCTTTCTGCTTGGGTTGTATGTACACAGTATATATGGAGGAGTGCTAGAATTTCAGTACTCCTCTCATCCAAACTATTTGTAGGTAATGGTCTAATTCATATACCGAAATATAAACTTGCCACATGCTTTCTGCTTACCTAAAGATGAAAATTATTGGAAAAATAATGTTCTGTAAGAAAGCCTTTTGATGACTGACAGTAGTTTGCATTTGTATTTGGAGTAATTACTGCTGAAGCAATGAGTCGTTTTGCTTCCATCAAAATTATTACATTCAAAAGAACTGTAATGCAAGGTGTTATTCCTTATGAAATGCCACATAAATTTAAAGTGTTACTTTTGAAGCCAAAGTGATTTTTTTGAGACTTGCTCAATTGCCAGCAACTGAAATCTGCAAGTAAAGAGATCACTCCTAGCTGGAGGCAGTCAGCTGCCTTTAAACTTAATTTCCATGGGAACAGTGATCAGATTAATCAAAATAAGGTAATTGAAGTTTTATAGAAAATAGTACAGGATCTTTACTTTATTCAGGCTGATATTATTTCCATGAAAACATTAGGAAAAAAGGTAACTAGCAGCCAGGCATTGAGCAAGTGATTGCTTCTCATGTTGAGATTTGGGGGGGGTTTCTCGTTGCTCTGTGTTTGTTGAACCCTTTGACTTGTTTCTGTTTTTATTGTATAAAAATGCAGTACATCAGGTAATAACTGGGAAAAAATAAGCAAAATAAAAATGGATTCCTGTTTGAAATCATAGCTAAATCCCCCCAACCTTCCACATATTATAACATGTGACAGGTTTACTGTTTCTTCTCTGAGCAAAGACAAAGATTTTTTGCCATATGTGTTCACTCATGCATACCTGTGCTTATTTTTGCCTTAATAAAGTGAAAAAATGCACTTTCAATTTATTTAGGCATAGCTTTGAATGGTGTAACCTTATTTGTAAGAAAATGCAAGTTAGGGCCAAATGGATGGAATAGTGCAGTGGTGAAATATGGTTCCTATGTGATGGTTCAACTAAAAATATTTGTTATAATTGTAGCTAGTAGATAGTTTACTAGGAAACAGACTGCTGGTGGACATAAATAATAATTTTGTCCTTCTCTTTGAAGATTTTTGAATGGATTCTCCTGTGGTAAATACTTTTTCATGTTTTTTTTTAATATGTTTTTATTTTGTACTTTTTGATAGAAGTTTTACTGAATATCTGGTGTTAACTTCTTTGTCAGGAGTTTAGACATTTGGTGTCTCTTGCATCTTGCAGCTTCTACATCAGAGCTGCTAATGTGTTTAGTAATATGCACTTGCAATGTTTCATCTAGATTTTTATGGGGAAGTCCTGTTCCTGTCATCAAGTCCTCCTTCAGACCACTTTGTTAAAAATAATAATAAAAACTCAATTCAAATATCAGTTCCCAAAGTATCAATTAAATTGCCTTGTTGACAGTTTAGTCTCATAAAAGCTGTAGAAGTTGGGTTGATATCAGAAGTCTCTCCAGGTGGGTGTACCAACAAACTTTTGAAATGAAAAATAAAGCAGATAAGCTTATTAAATCAGAGGTGTGAAGTGTTGGTCTGTGAGTATAACTTGGAACTTGTGAATAAATCAGTGCTTTGGAATGTGAAAAAAACTTCGGTTTAGGTTAAAGTCCAGACAGAGGCTTTTTTTTGGATCAGTCGTAATTGATTTAAAGTTTCTGCTGGGAAACCTCCAAAGAGTAGCAGAAATCCAGCCAAAATGTACTGGGCATAAAAGAAGTAAATCAATCCTTCTAAGACAAATAGTTTGTAATTTCATTGTTACCAAGGGGGCAATGTACCAACCTGGTGACCAGACTGGTACAGCAGTTCAAAGAGAAGTTTTAGAACCCAAATCTGTGCTCATTCCCAGATTTTTCTTGTCTTATGAAGCTTGTACAGTATTTATTTAACCAAAGTGATACATTTTTTGTCTATGATACTGAGACTAATCAAAGATCTCATAAGCTTCTCAGTAATAGTCTGATAAATCCAAGACATCCAAGGATAATGTAATTTTAAACTGTTTTTCTACAGTGTTCTTTTCCCTTGAACCAGAAGTTCTGTGGCAGAACATGTGAGGGAGTGTTTAAAACAATTTTTTTTGTTACTGTCTTGGACTATTTTCCTTTTAAGAACAGAAAGTCATAACTTCCCAAACCAGCCTCCGCAGTGCAAAAACATTGTAAGAGTTAAGAAGGATGGGATGTGATAGTTATAAAATCTTCCTGAAGCGTGGAAACTGATACAATAAGATTTAATAAAAATCTTATTTTTAACATTTGGCAAAAATGCCTGCATGTGTTTCCTACCAGCAGGTTTTGTTACTGTTTATGTTAACTTTCCTTCTTTTTTTGGAAATCTTGGTAGTATCCACTGTCCACCTAATCCTTGTGAAGGTCATTTGTAGTGTTCACTAATATGTGTTATATTACACACTCACTGTCTTTCCTCCTTTGTATGAAAAACAGGCGTACACACACAGGTTTTACTCATCTTTTCTTTTCCTCTTCCCCATTTTTTTTCTTTCTTCTGTGTCTCCCTAAGCACTTTAAAAAAAACCTTCAAGCCTTTTTTTCTGTTCTCTCTATTATAACTCTTTTTTTCCTTTTTAAAGCTTGGAAAGAAGAGATCACCATAGTATGCTACATGTGCACTATTCCTTTAGACTTCCACATGGCACTGTTTGTATTGCAGTGTTGTCTTAGCCACAGGTTGTTTTGTTTCTCTAATAACCATTTCTGTGTATCCTCGTAGAACCCACTGCTCACTGTGCAGGTGTGGTGATGTCAGTGAAGTTCACTTCAAACGTAAGTTACATTGAGAGCTGCAGCGTGTAAGGGCTTAACATACCAGTGCTCTCCACCTGGTGCACAGTCACTGCAGAATAACCAATAAGGTGCAGAGCAAATGAGATTTCAAAACAAGCAAAGAATAAGGCTTACTTGTCTGCGCAGATCAAGGATAGTAATTTATTATGGGCAGTTGCTGTAACTTGACTGTGCCTTCAATGCAATAGCAAAACCTAAATGTACAGATTCACTTTGATGTAGGATCTTCAGTATGGTGACATAGGCTGTTTTCATGCTGCAGAGAAAAGGGTTTCATGCTTTCTTGCTCCAGCTGAACCACTCTGAGGTATCTACGGTGTAAAAATTCTTTCCTGTTCCTGTAGTGACATTGAATGGTCTAAAGTTAGAGCTGTCTTGGATTTGTTTTCAAAAAACACTGGTGCCTTAGTGGGCCTGTACTTTGCAGCTGTCTTCCTCCCCACACTCCTGACCAGTTTTTCCCTCAGTGTGTCCTCCCATGTGTGTCTGCAGGGTTCTTCTATTTTTTTATCTAGTAAATAAGGATTGGATTAACTCCTTGCCTCTTAGGAAAATAAAGACAGTAAGTGTATAAAGGGGAAATATTTGTATGCCCTGTTAATGTGGCCATATAAATTCCTAGGGAAAACATTGCTTTCACCTGCTTTGCATGTATTTGCAAAGTTACACTATTTCATTACTTGCAAACTAGATGATATTCCACCAGTGCTGGAATTGAGGATGTTGCAAGATTTACCAAGCGTAGCAAATACCAGGACATGAGGACTCGTCTGTCTTGGCTGCAAAGGTGCAGTCTGGTGAGAGCTGGATGTGGCCACTGCTGAGCACCTGCACCACCAGGCAACTGGCCAGAAAGGCTGCCACAGGGAGAGCAGTGCTTTAGCTTGTGTAAGCACCAAAAAAAAAAAAAAGCAGAGAGCCTGGTCCTGTTTCTCCTCTCCAGCTGATCCAGGCACTGCTGAAAACACACACCTTTTTGCTCTCTACATTTCTAAGCAGATCCGTTTACAGATTCCTCAAATACCAGCATGGGTGTTAAGTCCAACTAAATAGCCATGCGTGAACTCCGGGCCCTTTACCCAGCCACTGGTTAAGACTATAAGTCCTTCCAGATATGGTTTTCCTCTTATTTGCTGGCTACTCCACCTTAAAGGATTCTAGCAAAACAAAAACATGACTGAATTCATTAGGGAAATACAAACACATTGTTTTCATCATTTTCTGGACTTGGATCTCACACACAGAGGCATGTACTCTTCAGTATTATTGATTAATAAAATAAAAATCCATTTTGACTTCTGAATTCCATTGCTTATTTTAATGTCATTATCTGTAATTCACATGCTGTACTAGATGCATCAGTTATACCCCTCTTGATGCTTTTGCTGGTCAGCATTTCAGGACTGTTTGTTTCAGAGAATGTTAATGCCAGATAGGCACTTTGTGCTCTCTCCTTCAATTTTAGATTGTTTTTCCTTTGATTTCTGTCCTGCTGCCTTTCTCCTTCACTCTGTCTCATAGAGCTCTAACAGGATATCATTGCTTCCCAGAGGAGGAGATTTTGAACCTTGGAGCCACTGACTCTTTTCTGCCCCAGTGGCTCAGGTACAGCATAAGCCCTCATGAAGAACATGATATGTACTGAGTGGTGAGCATGGTGGGGGGTAAACAGTCTTATTTTGTCCATTGGAAATAAAATCTGTATTGTCTCTCTATCTCTTTCTAAATTTTCTCATTGACTTTTGCTTGAAATCACAACCTGCACAACGTAATTCCAGTGATCTCAATTATTCACAATCATGACTGCCTCAATTATGATATTTAAGAGTTAAAAAACACTCCAATCCTGCCAGCTATAAATGCTAAAGATTTTGTAAGGGATAGCTTGAGTACTGCTTTACATTTACTATGGATATCATCTTCATAAAGTATTTTCAATTTTAATGTGCTTTACAGATTGGGTTTCATGGAAAAGAGCAGTTTTTGCTGAGATTTAGTGATTAAATAATCCAGTAATGACACTGCAGACATACACAGTTTTAATCAGGATCAAACCATAAATCAGGGTGCAGTTTTGAATTCTGAAGTTTCAAACATTCTAGGAAAAAAATAAACCATGATGTTTCATCATATTAATTGGCATCTGAAAACTAAGCTGATCATATTGAAATTGAGTATGTCATTAAAGGCTAACTACTAATCATACCATAGCACACGCCAAGGAATAAAATATTTGTAATTCTGTGCCTATGCTCTTTCATCTGGAAACATCCACTTTCTACCAATTTCTAACTAATTCTAACTAATAGTCTGACCAAGTTTTATTATTGTCATCTCCCAAAGGGGAAGCAATATTTTCCTTATGTGGTATATCAGGTAACTAGTGAGGAAGACCTATGTATAGTTTGATCAGGTCTTCTGTCCTGCTTCTGCTCTCTCTCTCTCTGTTTTCTGAGTATGTATATTGTTCTTTTAACTTATTAGGACTGGATTATTTTCTATTTATTTTTCTACTGCTAAATGATTTTTTAATGTATGAAAGAGCTTTAATTCCCTTTGTGTTATGTGTGTTTCTTCTCCTTTCATAACCATTCTGTCATGGCTTCTCTGTGGGAATTTCATCCCGGTTTTTGCTTATTTCAGCTTTTCCATTGAATTTCCAAACCTTTAATAATGAAGGCAAGAGTGACCTCTCATACACCTTTGGTCATCCAAAGATGGATACAGTTAGAGTACTTCAGTGTATTTCAGTTGAGCTGGAGGAGCTCAAGTGAGTTATTATTTGTTATTTCTTGTTCTGTCAAAGGTAAATTGACATTTTTGCACAATAGAAAAGGAAGTTTGTTGCTTTTTGGTTTTGTTAATGTTAATTAATGGCATAAAAATGAAAAAATATCCCTGATTAATGATACTTCTTCCTGATATTATTTAAATTTTTGCTGGTTTCATATTCAAATGCAGTGTAAACCAGGCTAGATCATGCTGGCTAATGTTATGATTGAATCCTACTTGAATAAGGGGCTGGAGCTGGGGGGCAGTTCTGGGTTGGAAACTGTCAGGAAATCTCTTGGCATCCCAGTAATTTTGTATTGCTGGTCTGTATTTATATGGATCCTTATATCTTGAATTATAAAATTACTAAACTTTTCTCTATATTCTTTTTTATAATGGTAGGAATGCCAGTGCAGCTCCCTTATCTTTGTTACTTATGTCTCCTCTGTCATTAGCCAATTTCTCCTGTTTTCTACCAGCTTTCCAAAATTTAAAGATATGGCATGGCTGTAATTTTGTACACCTGTGCAAATACATTTGTGATACCCCTTCCAATATAAAAATAAATTTATATGTTTGCTTTGATTTGAAGTTTCCTGTGAAATGGGTTTGCATGTTTAGATGATTTAGTGCAAAACCTGAAGTGCAGTGGTCTGAAAAGGTACAGGGAAATGGCAGTAAATCTCTCCTAAATTACTGCAATTTTCTTCCAATATTTTGTCATTTTTTTCATATTCCTCTTCATCCTACAACACACATTCCTTTCCGTGTCGGTGTTTCTCCGTCCTCTGCAGGGAAGGCACTGTTGTAATTTTTTGGTGGAACTCATTTGGGACATTTTACTCCTAACACATCTCTCTATCCTATTAAACAAAATTCAGATTCTGTCTTCATGTCTTTTTAATTTAAAAGTCTTGCTTAAATCTTGTTTGTTGGTATTGATTTATTAGAATCTCTTTGTTTTGATTTGCATGCAGTTTAAATTGTAGCCTGGCCCCTGGCTGCAGTGTGCAGGCCTCAGCAGCTTCTCTTGCATTTCTGTGCCTTCCGAAAATACTCAGTGCATGTCTTCCACTGCTGGGTTTTATTGAGCTTAATTTCCCCCCCCCATTTACTTATTTTCTCCACATTTCTCAATTTTTCTGAATTTTCAGCTACTTTTGCCATTATTCCCAGGAAAAAACTCCAAAGTGACTTTGTGTCTGTCTCTCATTGTCCAAGATTCCTCTGATATGTTGTGATCTGCTTGGAAAGCTGTGCCATCAATCACTCTTTTAGAAACAAGGCAAGACTTGAATGCAAAGCATGTCCTCGTAGGCATTCTGTGGTTTCATGGCCATGGTTTCATTAAGGAACATTCCAGCAAATGTTTAATTTCACAATGGCAACTTGTCCTAATACTCCTAAGCATATACTTAATTTTAGTGATTGTTTCCTGTTTTGTTTTGCTTTGGATTTTAACATGGACTGTGAGCAGACAGAGGAAGAAGGGAATGGTGGTGTTTTTAGCTCTCTTACCTGCTGGCAGAGGCTGGTAGAGATTTTGCCTGGTGCATTTAAGCATCTTCATGTGCTGCTGCTTTTAATTTGTCAGCCTTTCTTGCCTAAGGTTCCTGTATGGGGAAGTCCACCACTGGTGGCTTTTGCATTTGAAATTCTTCAGCATTGTTTATTTGCATGACTTCGGTCCCCAACAGTTTTTAATGCAGAAGTGACTAAGAATCAGTTTTTAGATTTCATATTTGAGAAATAAGCAAGTGAGGTTAGTCCTTAGTATCTGTTTGTAGTGTAGGTGACCTCTTTTAAATTAATCACTTTGAACATTTCAATAGTACAGTTACTTTATTAGTGGCTTGTGTTGGGATCCAGTGTTTGTGACACGTTTTAGCAAAAGTTGTGTTTAGAGCAGAATTCTGCTCTGATGATAGAGGCCATTGATAAAGGGGATTTTTTCATCACTTGGATGCTTCAGAGTAGCTTCTTTTAAAGAGTGACAGACTGGTCCTGAGGCGTGTGATAGGGAACAAAAGAGTAAAAATAGTAAATAGTAATTAAATTGTAATTGTGTTTTGCATGTGTATGAATGCATATAGGGTCATTTTTTTCTTCCTATCAATGAATTTTCATATTATGGACATAAAGCTTTCAGTGTTAGTACTTTTCTTAAAATGTAATTTATAGAAAAAAAATAATGTTATGAATTAAAACTAGAGAGGTTTGGGGTGACTTGTCTGGATTTGGTTTGGTTGTTTTTTTTTTTAACATCTGAATTTTATTACATACTAGACCTGTGCTGTATCATAACATGTTGCTTAGGGTGTAGAGAAAACCAGAACAGTGAGCTGCATATTTCTCATATTGCATAAAATGTACTGACCCCACTAGATGGTGCTAATTGATAAACGTATGCCTGTGTATATTTATATATATGTATTTAATTTTAACTGGAAGCGTAGATGTCCCTGTCTGTGATTTAAGTTTGGGTTTTGAATGGGTTCATTCTGTAACACTGAGCCGTACAGACGTGATCTCTTCAGTATTATTAGGAACTCAGGGTACCTGAACTGAGTTGGATCTTGGACTAACTTTGTCCAAGTTAGGATTGTAAGGATGATGTTTACTGTGCTAAGCAGGAATAAACCAAACTCATTGTGATTTGAAGTTATCAGTCTCTGCTTGAATGGCAAAACTGAAAGAGGATAATTCTATGCCAAAATTCTCAGCCTGTAAGCAGCAAGCTCTGGGTGTTTGTCTGTTTCCTTTAATTAATGTTTAACTGGCATTTCTGTAAAATCTTAGTTATGTGAAAAATGGAGCTTGCTGAAAAAAACAACTGTCTGACAATCAAACAGACAGTTTAGCCATCATTCATGTTAGAATTGTGTTAGGAAAGTTCTTTCCTTTGGATTTATATTGTTAACAGAACAGTGGAAATTTCTTGCTTGTGGAAAAAAAGTCTGGAAATTAGGTTCTTTATAGTGATACAAAAATAAAAACATTGGTTCAGATTTTTGATGAGTGTTTAAAAACAGTAGTATCAGAAGAAGTTGATAAAGCAAAATGTTTACAGGTAACACATACTTGTTGGCAAATTAGAATGTTTTGATGTTTATAAGTGCTTGTGTTTTCTCAAAGAACAGATGAGGCATTTATTGAAACAAGTATTAAATCTAGGCACATATTTGTTTTGTTTCTAGCATCTAAATGAAATCTTAAACTTACTTAATAGACTTTAAGGAAGTCTGTTAGCAGCGAATTGGAGGCTACCTGGTCTTACTGCACACTATTTCTATGCTTTCTCAGCAGATTTCCAAAGACAACTCTCATCTTTCAATTCTGTCTCACTTTAAAGCTGCTTCTTCAGCTGTATTTAATTGACAAGGCAGGACAATACAGTTGTTTATTTAAAGCATGTCCTGTTACCTTCTTATTTGAAAAAGTACTCTTTTAATTTAATTTAATTGGGGTTTTTTTACATGCTATCTGCATATTCTTAGCAAGTTACCTCTTCAGTTCTCTAATTTGGACTTTAGGAATAATTTAACATGAATGGGTATTAGTATTGGCACAGAAAGGATTGTAAATTTATTTTTGAATTCACTTTCCTTGCCGATCAACATAGCAGCATAAAGCAGTTGCAAGTAGTGGAATATTATTTGGGATTTTTTTTAATTGCTGAATCATATAATGAAATTTAATCACCAGTCAGGCAGTGTTCAGGATTGCCATTTCCATAGATGACCCTCAGCAATAAGATGACTGTTGTTGCTGGTGTGTTTTGTGCTCAGAAGAATTTCAGATAATGGTAGTTTCTGAAGTCAGTCAGCTGTTCACATGATCTTTGTTCTTCATGTTCCTTTTCCAGTTCATGTTTAGTAGCATAATTCTTTTATGTCTTTTAGATATTTCTTCTTTGAAATATTCAAATCTCATATTCAAGAGCAAAGAATAGTTATGTTTTTCTGTAGTACAGAAAGCCAATTTTTCTAAGGAAAAAATCCTCCTCTCAAGTTCATAAAGATCTTTAAATTTAAAGTACCAAACCCCAAAGGAAGAAATACTTTCGTTATATAAAGCAGTAACATTATACTTGCACTGTTTAAAAAAGGTTTGCCATAAAGCTAAAGAAACTTTTATATTTCTTAAAATCTGACCAATATTTTAGATCAATTCTTTCGATTATTTGTTAGAAATAGTGATTCAAATTAGTTAGACATACATTGTGCAAGTATTTGTTGCATTACTTAGGTGATACCTAAAAAGTAAGTATCAGCAGAGTAGTTAAGAGGAAAAAATGGAAGAAAGAAAGAAAAAAACCCCAAAGTTTATTGTTGGAATGTGGGATTGAAGTAAAAGAGACTGTATATATTTTTCCTGATCATTTTAAGTTCATTAGTGTCTTGAATTAACTGTTTTCCTCAAGTTTTGTATTTACAATCATTGTATAAACAAGAGCTGTTTGGTCATTGCAGTAAGGATTGTTTCCATCTCTGTTTCATTACAATTGTGCAATTTTACTGTGTATTCTTTTATAAAACTGCAGGGCTTCAGTGGGAGTTACAATTCCTTTCTTGCTTGCATTAAGTATTCTTTAAGTAAAAATATATTTTAGAAGTAACTTAGAAATAAAGATTTCCTTGTATAATTTGCTTATAAGCAAATATTGCAATTGGTTACAAGTTTCTCACTATCAGTAACTGGAATACCAAAAAAAAAAAGCTTACAATACTTTTTCTAATGAGATCTCATTTTAGTAGTGTTTGTTTGAAAATTAAATACATTTTGTGTCTATGATAAGTACTTATCTTCCTTTTAGTGATGAGGAAAATGGTGCTTAATTCCTGTTGGTAATGTGCTTTGAAATCTTTGGATAAAAAATGATGTCATAATCCTGAGTATTGTTGCCATTTTAATTTGCAGTCTTTATATGTGACTTTAACAGTTTTGTTGTGTGCATGTTCAGTTTGCTGGGTCTGCAGCGCTGCACAGAATTTCCTGAGAGTTGAGTCGGGATCTTTAATGAAAGATTGGTATCTTGTGTTGTGAATTATGAACCCTTATCATTGTCTAAAGGAGGAGAGAGAAATACACACTTCAGTGAGCCCACCTCAAATTCTGTCTTTCATTTAAATCTGAATGCTTCATTTTGAAAAGTGTGTTTATTAAAGTAATAGTACTGAGAAGGGGAGGGCAAAGTAGGACTGTATAAACAGAAGGTTTAAGAGCCATAAATTGGAAATAGCAGTTTGTGACCTGGAATCTTGAGTTCAGTATTGCTCTTACAAAATTTTCCCCTCAAACTTTTACCAAATTTAAGACGTGTTTACATAGGTAGTGTGTGTTTTTGGAGAAAAGATTTGCCATACTTTTATCAAATTCTGAGTAGTACTATTTAGATTGGTACATGGTGAGTTAACTGCTCAGATTTTATTTTACTTGAAAATATATTTATGTACATTAAAATTGTAGGGATCTTTCAGCCTCTCTGGACGGCAATTTGAAGACTGTTTATTTCAAAGAAAAAAAAGTGTTATGTTGTTCCATTCTTTCTGTTCAAGGACTTCATGTCCTTAGCTCACGCAAGAGAGTGGCTTTATTCAAATTTGGAATTGTTCTGATGCTCCTTCCTTTGGAAATGGGGTTAAAAGTACAGAAAAACAATTTTGAAAATACTGTATACAGTAGCCATGTAGACTGTTTGGCTCTAAAGTGTCAGGGAAATTTATTTTGGAGCAAGTGCAACTTGTTTGGCTTTGGTCTGAATTTCCTCTGTCTATCTAGGGACCCTCTTCCTAGAAACAAAGCCATCAAAACCTTTGCTTATTACTGACAAAAAAGGTCCATTTGAATGAAGTCTGTGAAATCTTGTATAATAGGACCTTTATTTTTTTGTATAAGGAACAATGAATTCAAAGTGAATTTTTTTTTACAGAAAAATAAACATTTTAAGAAACTCTGAATGAATAACTGGGTTTGTAGCCAGTATTTATTCTGTTTTGCTTAACATTGCAAAAATAGAATAGCTAATGCATTAGTCTTATTACCGTATTACCTCCGTTAGCAACAAAAGGAGAGAGGAGGAGAATCTCCATCCTTTATTGGTTGTGGGGGAAAACATAGTGACAAAGGATGAGGAAAAGGCTGAGGTACTTAATGCCTTCTTTACCTCAGTCTTAATAGTAAGACCAGTTGTTTGGATACTCAGCTCCGGAGCGGAGGGACAGGAAGCAGAATGAAGCCCCCATAATCCAGGGGGAAATGACCTCCTACACCACTTGGACATACACAAGTCTGTGGGGCCAGAGAGGATCCACCCAAGGGTGCTGAGTGAGCTGGGGGAAGTGCTCACAAAGCCCCTTTCCATCTTCTGCCAGCAGCTCTGGCTAAGTGGAGAGATCCCCATTGACTGGAGGTCATCAAATGTGACACCCATCTACAGGCGGGGTTGGAAGGAGGATCCAGGGAAGTACAGGCCTATGAGCCTGACCTCGGTGCCAAGGAAGGAAGGTCATAGAGCCAGTCGTCTTGAGTGCCATCACACAGCACTTACAGGACAATTATGGGATCAGGCCCAGCCAGCATGGGTTTGTGAAAGGAAGGTCCTGCTTGACCAACTTGGTCTCTTCTGTGACAAGGGGATCCACTTAGTGGATGAGGGAAAGGCTGTGGATGTGTCTGCCTGGACCTTAGTAAAGCCTTTGACACAGTTTCCCGCAGCATTCTCTTGGAGAAACTGGCTGCTCATGGCTTGGCCAAGGGTGCTCTTTGCTGGGTAGAAAGCTGTCTGGATGGGCGGGCCCAGAGAGTGTTTGTGAATGGAGTTACATCCAGCTGGCAGCCGGTCACCAGTGGTGTTCCCTGGGGCTCAGTTGGGGCCAGTTCTGTTTAATATCTTTATCAGTGATATGGACAAGGGGATCAAGGGCACCAAGGGCACCCTCAGTCAGTTTGCAGACACACCAGGTGAAACATGAGTGTTGATGTGCTGGAGGGCAGGAAGGCTCTGCAGAGGGATCTGGACAGGCTGGATCGATGGGCCAAGGCCAATGGTATGGGGTTCAACAAGGCAAAATGCCAGGTCCTGCACTTGGGTCACAACAACCCCAGGCAGCACTACAGGCTGGGGGAAGAGTAGCTGGAAAACTGCCTGGCAGAAAAGGACCTCAGGGTGCTGGTTGACAGTGGCTGAACATGAGCCAGATTGTGCCCAGGTGGCCAAGAAGGTCAGTGGCATCCTGGCCTGTATCAGCAATAGTGTGGCCAGCAGGACCAGGGCAGTGATCATCCCCCTGTACTCAGCTGCACCTCAAATCCTGTGTTCAGTTCTGGGCCCCTCACTTCAAGAAAGACATTGAGGTGCTGGAGTGAGTCCAGAGAAGGACAGCAGAGCTGGAGAAGGGTCTGGAGCACCAGTCTGATGAGGAGCAGCTGAAGGAGCTGGGGGTGTTTAGTCTGGAGAAAAGTAGGCTCAGGGTAGACCTTATTGCGCTCTAGAACAGCCTAACAGGGGGTTGTAGCAAGGTGGAGTCGGTGTCTTCTCACAAGTAACAAGTGATAGGACAAGGAGAAGTGACCTCAGGTTGCATCAGGGGAGGTTTAGATTGGATTTTAGGAAAAATTTCTTCACTGAAAGGGTTGTCAAGCATTGGAATAGGCTGTCCAGAAAAGCGGTAGAGTCACCATCCCTGGAGGTGTTTAAAAGACATGTAGATGTGGCACTTAGGGACATGGTTTAGTGGTGGACTTGGCAGTGCTTGGTTAATGGTTGAAATCAATTTTAATGGCTCTCTTTGCTTTTCAGCTAAAAAGAAGTCATGGTGTATGAGCATAATGGAGGCATTTACTAATTTTCTGTCATATGCTTTGGTGACACTAGCATGAAGACAGGAAATTCTGAAATTAGAAATATTTTAAGACATAAATTTGAGACACAGATCTGCAGGCATATGCCACTGTGCATGAAGGACGTGTTTGTTAACAGTGTCAGTAGTAGGTACTTAGATATGAAGGACATTTTCCAGTAAAAACAAATGTGATGGGGAGGTGCAGTGTAAGTACACAGAGGCAGTGTAAATCAGAGAGCAAGGACGGGATCATGTGGTTCATCAATTGCTCATTTAATGCCTGGCTTGGTTTTCTCGATACAGAAAGAGTGGAAGAGGTGCTTTTTCATTTTACAATAAAAACCAAAAGATGGGTCCTTACAGACCCGAGACTTTGATTATATCTCTCTAGGGCAAAATCACATGTGACAATGGCCTCATAACCTTGGTCAGATTAGTCTCAGAGCTGCTTCATATGTGAGACTACCTCAAATAAACTCCTGAGTGCAGGTGTTCTCCCTACCTCTTCCCGAAGCATTGCATTTTCTCTGTTATCACCGTCATCTTCCTCAGATGCCTCCCTGCTCATCAAGGTCAATCAAGGGTGAACGACAGACAAATGAGGTAATGAGGGACAGTGTTAAATGACTGAGGAGGGAACCCTGAAACCACAGATTAAAAAAAAAAAAAATTACACGGAGAATAGGATTTTACCATACAACTTACTGCAATATGCACAGGCATTTTTTCTATCTTGCAATTTCTGGCTATGCCATAGAAACTAATTATTTGACTGGAATGACTAATAATTCACATGACCAGCATTTTTAGCAAGGCTCATTTTTGTCTTTGATTTTACCAGTTGAGAAAAGTTGCCCTCTTCCTCCCCCCAGGATTCCTTTCCTTCATTTTTATCATGCTGTGCTTCTTTTATTTGCTTTAGCAATCTAATTCAGAATTATCTCATGATATATGCCATCACTGTTAATAGGCTCTTCTGCCATTACAACTCTGTCACACATATAAGTGCTCCATAATCAACTTCTTGCTGGATCAAATTTCAAGCAGCAAGTGCTTACTGAGAGTGGGAGTTGAAGCTGTGGCCTCGCTAAGCACTGCTGGTGATTTGCACTGATAGTACCTGATTTAAAATAATGCTGCTTCAATAACTTTGTACATCTGTTGATAACACACCATTGTATAATTTTTACAAAACATAACCTAACAAGGAAAATGCCCTTAAATATGATCTATTATCAAATTTTGTAACTTAGAAAATTACAGTAATTGTGCATGCGGTTCTGAAAATTTATTTCTGCAAATGCAATGTGATTAGAAATTTCTGGAGGAGTTCTGTTTTGAAGAGATGTCATTGTGATTGCTGGGTAAAGGACACTTTTTAAGTATTATCCAGCACATCCCGGACTCTTAGCAACCTTATCTTTAAGGGCTGAACAGTTGCTAGTGTAGATTTAGATCAAATATAAGGAAGAGATTTTTTTATGATGAGGGTGGAGGGACATTGAAACAGAGAAGTTGTGGATGCTCCATCCCTGTAAGTGTTCAGTGTCAATTTGGATGAGACTCTGAACAACCTGATCTAGTGAAAGATGCCCTGCCCATGTCAAAGGATGTAGACTAAATGATCTTTAAAGGTCAGACCATTCTACGATTCTATGCTTGGGGCTTGGTTTGCATTCTTTTAACACAAACTGCAGAGATTTTGATAACCTCAGAGCACTTTGGTCCTAATATGTATGTTCGTTTTTTGGCTTTTTACAAATAATAGATTTCAAGCACACATCTGACCCATAAAAACAGTGTTGGACGTTTCTTTTGTTTCAGGTGTTTTGCTGTAGCACAAAAATAAACTGATGTTTTTTGCAACTTTTGGACATTGGTAACAGACTTCTTTCCTATGATATCTGTAACGTTCCCTGCAGTGTTGACATGAGTGGGTTTAATCTTCAATGACTATAAAGTTTTAAGATGACAGAAATTAACAAAATCACATCAAGTCTAATCTTGGCCCTTGTTTCATTTCTTTGAATGAGTTGATTACTAAAAGGAGTGCTAAGTGAACTAGTTACCAAGTTCTATCAGGGCTAAAACCTCCTTCTTTTTCAAACTGTATCTCCAGTTATAACCCCCCTCCACTCCTCAGAAGGAAAACACCTTTAGCAGCAGATGAGGTAAGACTCAAGCTAAGGAGTCTGCATTTTGGGGTTTCTGTCAAATAATTCAGATGCCTTGTTGGTTATACCCTCTTCTAGGTGTTTGTGAGGGGTGGAAACAAGTGCTGCAAAAGGAGTCACCACCACTAGATGACTGATGCCCATCCAGTCCCCAAAAAATAGCTGCTTTGGGAAAACATGGCATTATATGGTGTGAAATATCCCTTTGGTCAGTTGGGGTCAGCTGTGCCAGCTGTGTCCCCTCCCAGACTCTTGGCCACCCCCAGTCTACTCCCTGCAGGGGTCAGAACAAGAGCAGAGATGGCCTTGATGCTGCACAAACACGGCTCAACAATAGCTAAACCCTGCTCTGTCATCAGCACGGTTTGGCCACAGATCTACAGCACAGCACCGTGCAGGCTGTGAAGAGAATGAACTCTGTCCCAGCCAAGCCCGTTACAACAGTTTGTACCAGACAGTCTGCAGACTTCCTGATTTTTTTTGTGATTTCATGCTATACTGGTAAACAAACTCATGATTCTTTATTATAGTGCAAGTTTTTAGTTCTTTTGTTAAAGTTATCCGACATTGTTCTAAATAATTTCTGAATACTGAGTTTTAACTATTTAGGTAAAAATATTTCCATGCCATTAGCTTGCTTTTGAATTGCTACGAACTTCGTGCTTCTGCTTTTTGGAACAAAGGCTTAAAAGAAAATTGCTCATCTGTTGTGCTGAAGCTTTGCTGTGGAAAATTGGGCCAGAATCGAGATCTCTGAATATCTGTTTTTATGCCTTCAGAGGCTTGCTTTGATACTTGTAACATTGTCTCAGAGGCCTTTCTGCACTGTGCAATCAATTTATATTTGAGGCAATTTAATGTTACTATGGGGATTGAAATGCTCGTTGCAAACTTTGAGTTGTTAGCTATGATTTATTAATTTCTATTTTGTTAGTCTTTTCTAAAATACATAATGCTAATTTCTTAGCAATATTCTGTGTCTCTAACTGCAGTTCAAGTCAATTGGTGTGAATAGAATGTGATTTAAAGACTGTGTATCAGTCTTTAAGGCATTGCATTAGGTATTTAAAATCAGTTGGCATTTGATTTGCTGCTCCATTTTCTTACATCTTGTGTTCCTCATGCCATAGTACTGTACCAAAGCTGCAGTGATAAGTACTATAGGAAAGTTTGGGAACAAATGAGTAGTTTTGCATTCAGTCTATTTCTATACAGTGTAAATGGGCTTAAAGACACCCACTGAGTGATGAAGATAAAGCAAAGAGTTGGCTAATTTTTCTATTCCTTTCATCTCATACCTTAAGGTTCTGGAAGGAGAAAAGGAGGGAATTAAACAATCTATTAATTAAAATTCTGCATCAAGCAAAATATGCATTCTCTTTCAGCAGAGATGATGGTATGCAGTTATTTTTCTGAATGTTAATGGTTATTTTCATTTGTTTTGTCGTAGCCCATAATTTCCTTTTCCTTATAAGTGATTTGTTTTACCTTGACTCAAAGTTTTGGTCAATTTTAGTGAACTCCCAGTCTAGATCCCACAGTTAAGGTCATACCATTAGTGACCAAATGAAAACCCTAATTCTCATCTTGAAATCTCACTGTGTAAATGTTGGGACTGTTCACAAATGTGTCTTTTACGGTCATGAGTGCCTTGGAATGATTTTTCTTGCTCCAGATATTACAGATGCAGAACACAAATCGCAGATTAAGCCAAAACCAGCACGCACTCCCT
The DNA here is from genome assembly GCF_003984885.1 of Neopelma chrysocephalum. Classification (NCBI taxonomy): domain Eukaryota; kingdom Metazoa; phylum Chordata; class Aves; order Passeriformes; family Pipridae; genus Neopelma; species Neopelma chrysocephalum. Next base: position 363,611 of record NW_020897732.1, on the reverse strand, counting down.
CAGCAGTTTCTCTTTTGCTTTCTTTTTTCATTCTCTTGATCTGTTGTGGCTTCTTAATATATACATGCTCCTCTTTGTAGTAGCACCACTTTGTAGTGGTGCCATCAGGGGAATGAAATACTTTTTTGCAAATGTACATGAACCTGAAACTTAGGACAATTAGCAGCTTCTCTGTCTATGAGAGTCTTCCATTATCCATCCATATAAGTGATTAAGCCAATAAATACAGAAGCAGCATGTCAGTGCTTTCATTTCAGACACTCTTGTTGACTTATTATGAAGAATATAATAAAGAGAGCAGAGATGTTCTGCTATCTGTTATGGACTTTCTACAGCTATATACTAAATGCCTGTCTTCTAGACATGTCTTGATACTTTGTGTATGTGTTTATATTGGCATTCTAGTTCAAATCACTAGTGCAGTTTTTAAAGCAATTTCCCATCTTCTCAACTTGTGCTGCTTTGGTTTACATCAGCAGTCCAGTATATGAGATGGATCCATTTCTGCTGAAATTAAACAAGCAGATTACCTGCTGATGGGTATTTAGCAAACAAAGACTAGGCTAATCCAGAATAAAACCCCAGAAATGTGTATGGTGTGGTGATTAGGTCCTCAGTGCCAGTTCTTCTGTCGCATTAAACAAACGTGATGTTGCATATTTTCATGCATGTGTGTAATTAGATGAATTTGCAGGTACCTTGTCTTTATACTGAGTGACATCACATCCCATAAAATAAAATCAAAGTAAGGGAATGTTTATGTAACTAATAAGAGGATATAAGCTTCTGATGTTTCCCAAAAGGTGATACACTCTGGTCCAGAATTATGCTCTGCCCTAGAATGATGGTCAGTGCAAATTTCTCACGGGACCCTATTCAGCGTGTACTGTCAGGAAGGTGTCATTGCCATAAAAAAACCTCTTATCTAGCGATGTTGACACATCTGAGTATCTGGTGACACCCCTGTGTGGTTGGCAGAATATTTTCACATATGTGTGTGGTGGTTCTTGTTTTTTACATGCTGGTATGGCTCACTGATGGGCCAGTGGTTTTGGGGTTACAAATGTTTGCATATTGTATTCCTACATACACTTATTCTTTACCTATGCCAACTGTTCTATTAAAAAGACTAAGTTTGTCTCCTGTTAACTTTTTGGCACGTTATTTCTCCCCTGCTCTTAACTGTTGTTAAAAACTTTGTTTTGATTTGGGTCCTTTCTGCCTTTTGCTACCTCTTGTTCTCTCCACCACCAGTGCCTTTCACGTTTGCTTTTCAAGCAAGGCCTATGTGTGGGCTCCACATCTTGCACTGGATCACTACAGCGTAATATGTCTTCACAGTGTTAATCATCAGCTTTACTTTCTTTGCTAACTCCCTGTAAAATTTAGATTGTTCAATCCATTTAACAAGTGAAATAATCTCAAGGGAAGAAGGGAAGCATTCTTTTAACCTATTCTGTATGTAAAACTTCAGGTTAAGTGCTTGCTCAAACAACTGAGAGGTGTGTCATCGAGTACATACCCACAGAGTACCCTATTCATAGTAATATAAGCCTGTGGGCAGCAAGGTAGTTCCAGGTAACTGAAATGTGTTGATTGTCAGTTTAGAAAGTAGAAAAAAGAAAGTGGAAACAAGGAAGCTGAAAAAATACTCTTGAGATGGAAAAGAGGAGTGGAAGAGAGAACAGAAAGACAAAACCGATGTGATGATAGAGAAGCAGTGTTAGGAATGGAGAATGTTGTAAAAATTGAAAGACAAAAGTCTGAGTGTTCTGTTTATGTCTCAAAATTATTTTTCATAAGTAGGCTTTGTCTCTGTTTTGGAAATTTATTTTACTTTGCTGTACAGAAGAGTTGAAACTCCAGTAATTATAACAGTTTTCTGCATCCTTACTGTAGCTCACTGGCATTGATGGGAAACGATTTTTTCACAACAGTTACAGGGAACTCTAATCTCAGTTTGCTGACACTTTCAGTATCTCCTTTAAAAACATTCTGTTCGTATGTATGAAACTGTAGGTACATCAAGCAGTTAAAGACTGTATTTCTTCAAGTTCAGGAAAAAGAGACAACATGACTGACACATTGCATTTCTTGGGTGGCATCATCTTATGATGAAAATAGTCTATTTTCGAGTTCCGTTGCAATTTTACAGGAACTTTATAGTTGTAGAACTTCCTAGAAGATTGATAATACCTGAAGCCAGGTGTGTAGTTTGCGAAGTGTGTAATATTGTTCTGTAGAGTCTTTCAGAAAGGTCCTGCTTACAAAACTCGACCAGAGCCTACTAAATACTAATAGAATTATACTTGTTTTGAAAGGATTCCTTCCCAGAAGGAGCTGGGGTATTGGAAACTGATGGTATTACTCTGGATAATGCTTATCCCACTCCCCTGTTTTATTTTCAGCCATATGATATTAGAACTGTACATGGAAATTAAGAAATCTGAAAGGAGAAATTAAGCTTATTTTGTAGGACTCTGCTTAAAATTTTTGTTTTTCTGACTTAGAAAGCTCCTTGTGGGTTTTGAAATAGTCCAGGCTGAGGACACTGCTCTGCTTTATTATAGAAAGCTTAATTCAGTCTCTCTGGGAAAATCCAGAAACAATATCTCTTGCTTATAAATGTGCCAAAAATTGTATAAATTTGCAAATGATTATTTTTCCCTCTTGGGGCATAATTTCAGAGGAGATTGTCAGTATTTGCAGAACCTCATAAATCTTCCAAAAGTACCCTACAGTGAAAAGAATAGGTAGTCATAAAAAAATAATCAAAAAAACAAAAGCCCAACAACTTGGTCATCTGTTCAGCAGAACAGCTTTTTATGTTTTATTTACAATTTATAATTCTTGCTTTAACAGACTTTGACTCATCTGTGAAGAGATTTTCAGCATTCAAGCTTTACATGTAAATGTCAGAAGAACTTAAAACAGATGTACTGTATTTCCTATTTTTAAGCATGATACAGTCCTATGTTTTCCATAAGTTCTATAAGTTTCTAGTAGAGAGAAGGCAGTAGTATTAAAGTTACTGGACATCTGGTATAGCTGCAGAATATAAGCTAAAGTTGCCTTTTGTATTAAATAGAATTCTTTAGAAGGAAGCTCAAACAAATGGTCGCAAATATGATATGTTTTATCCTGAGTGGGTGAATTCTCTATTTTACTGGCTTGAATTCACTCTCATATTTCTTTCAAAGTGTTCCAGGACAGTTTTAATTTCTGTTGCAGTTTAATTTCATTAAGTAAAGGGGCCACCTTGTCCTGTTTTGCTTTTCATTTCTGTTTGGTTATTTCACACTGTTCATTTTAATCAACCTAGTTACTTAATCTAGATATTTGAATTTCAAATTCTACTTACGTAAGAATTGAAATTTGGAAACACAGTGCTAGGTGTGCATGTATTAGCATGATTTACAAATTTCAGATTTGGGAATATGATTATCTGAAAGACTGTGGAGAGGTTGCCAAAGCACATGGCTGTGTGCACAGTAGTTTTTCTAAAGGTGGTCATCATAAATGCAGTCATTCATCACCCTGAAATCTGGGAAATTCAAAGGCCACAAGGTGAGCTCTCAAAGTGTGCTCTGTCTTCCTTGAAAGGCAACAGAGATGACCTAGTTCCCAGTGACAAGGGAAAGGCAAGTGCTGTACCCATCTTCAGAAATGGCTTAAAAATACAACATGAGGAACCAGAGGACAGTCAGCAGAACTGTGATCTGGGGGGAAGATTACAGAATATAACATCGTGATGTATCTTTTAGACACAAGGAGGGGAAGTTGCCTGAAAATGCATTTTTACCTCACTGAAACTTTTACTTTGTCAGAGGAGTTGCACCAAATCTCCTGTCTTACTGTGTTCAGGAAGCTATTAGACATAAATGCTGCATACGTTATGAATCCAGAAGTTAGAGGTGGGTGGTAACTGTAGAAGAGCAGTAGGAAGTAGCATTTTTATAATGCATATGATAATTTTATATTGATATAAAAGGTAATCCTTGTATTTTGCCTTGATTGCATCTTTGTGCACAGACCAGTGGTTTTTAATTTCCTTAGGTAAATGCTTTAAATTACAAATATGTGGAAGACAGATATTTTCATATAATGATCTGATATAAAAAATAGATTCAGCTGACAAATAAGGCAAAATTCTATCAAATAAAGTCAGATATTTGGGGGGAAAAACCCACTCTATTGCATCTCAAATGGAAGTGTGCTGAGGTTACAGTGTCTTTTGCTATAGACCATATAATATTTATCTCTAGAGTCACTCGTGCTAGTACAGTTAATCAAACTTCCAATCTGATGTAGCAGAAGCCAATATCTAGAACTGTCCAGTAACAGTTAAATTTTCCTACTTACTTCATTCGCTTCTGGGTTTTGCTCTAGATTTATTTAGGTGGCAGCTCCCTACAACTCTTCCATAATCAAATAAAATCTTAATGATTTCCCTTAAATGCTTAACTGGGTTCCAGTATCCACCCCTAGGAAAATAGAAATTTGTTTTCAGTCATTTGCTGTTTACAGACAGTACCAATAACTAGTTAAAGGTACACAGTGGCACCTCTTAAAACCCTGCTTGTGTTGCATAAGTTTACGATCATATAACATTTTTACAAAGATGGATTATGCCATGATGTCTCAGCATTTTTTTAGTTTGGTTCATTTTTTTCCTGTTTTAATTTCATTGGTAGAGATATGTACAGGTTGTCCAGGGTAAAACCAGCTTCATCGGCAGTGGCACTTCTGTTTCTTTGAGAAACTAGGAGGTAACGTAGGGAACTGCTGTTGACCTCAGAGCTGATGGAAGCTCAGTCTGGATAAAATCAAGATGTTGGCTGAAGCGATCAAAAAATGCTAGATTTGAGACTTTGATTTACTGTGCCTTTTTAGTAATTCAAGTTCACAGTCTAAGTAAATCACAAATTTCTGCTAAAGTCAGGGAGCTGCAACTCCTTGTTTTGTTTAGTTTCTGTGCTTTGTGAGCTAGAAATATGAAGTTCTCCACTCATTTATACTTTTGTGACATCTCGTATGGATTAGTCTGAGTAATTGCTAAGTAAACAATGTCTACTTAAGCTATTTAAAATTCAGACTCATGTTCTTGAAACAATAGGGCTTCATATATAGTTTCCAGATGAGAACAAATTATTTTTCAACTTAGCAATTAAGTGAATTCAGACATCACATTAAGTGATGTCTTCATGCTTCACTGTGATGTTTTAGAACTTCGGTGTCCTTTAACCAATGACATACTGAAATAATCCTATCAAGGTTGCAGAAATGGTGAAGGGGTCAATCAAGACTTAGATCTTGCTATGCCATGTTGTATTAACAGAGCCTGGCCTCACATGGTCTTTACTTCGAAGAAGATGTAGTCTAAATGAGGAAAAACACACGTGAACTTAGAAAGCGTTATGAAGCACAACAGAAGACAGGAAAAATGGCAAGCATAAGGGTCATTTTTGTGGTATTATCTTGTTATGGGTGTAGTTGTAGGAGTTTAGTTTAAATTGAAAAGAACAGGCTGGGGAGAAGGCTGAGGGAGTCGTGGGCAGTGAGAGAAGTGAGTGCTGCTGGGGGTAAAAGTAAACAGAAAAGTGAATGTGGAAGAGAGGGGAAGGCTGGAGGGAACAGAAAGGGATGCGATCTGGTCAACTGAATATTTTCAGTGCACAAAGAGTGGTTTGGTTGCTCTTTAAAACTGTCCTTACTGTCTTGCATCTGTCCTGCTCCTTCCCCAGCAGTGTACTGGGGAGGGCTAGGGTGTCACTGGGGATCCTGTTCCCCAAGGACATGACGGAGTCCCCATCTGAGTTCTGTGCCCCAAGGCCTCTGCCAGACCTTGTCTTCCCCTCCTTGCCAAGCACAGTCCCTGATTTAGCTCCTTCTGCAACTCCTCCAACCATCTGGAGTTCATGCATCCTTCAGAGCAGCAGAACTAAAGTAGAAATCTTAGAATGGGGTGTGTTTGTATCAGTTCAGACTACTGTTTTTTCATTTTTTAAAATTTTAATTAATATTTGTATATCTGTGTATCTTTTGGAAAATAATGTAAATAAAGTTGAATGTTTAATATAGTCCTTTATACCATTCTGAAATGGCTTTCATGAAACTTGTTAGAAGGTTCAAAATATTTTGGGTCTTTAAAGCATTCATACTGGAAAAAAATCTAAATTTTGAAATGCATAATTTGTGGAGGAGGGAACAGGCTGACTGTTTAAATGGTGGTGTATCCTTTCCACTTTTGAAAGAACCAAAACATAGTGCATTTTTAATGTTGATAACTCTCCATTAAAAACTTTAAATGCTCCTAAATGACTTTAACTCACTGAAGGACTGCCTCTTTCTTTCAGATGTGTTAGAATTCATATTAGCACTACATTGCCCTTGTTTCTGAATTATTTTAATGACGGCAGCCGCTCCACTGAGCTGTCTGTCAAGATGTGGGTGGCAGGCTATTATTTCACTTCATAAATCATAATTTACAGGGGTTTTTATATCCATCTTGGGGATAAACACTTTATGCTTTGTGTTTTCAGCAGCAATATAAAACGTAATTGATACTTGAAGCAATATGTTAGAAATATGGACAGAGAAAACCAGGAGAGAAAAATCACAAATGTTTAGTTTTTCTGTGGGTTGGTCTACATACTGAGCATTTTTTCCATCTGATTTCATATTCTTAGCACTTCAACAGAGGATGATGATGAATTGCATTTACATGATTGCTGCCTGTAGGTTACTCTAAGGATGTTTCTTTAGTTACAGACACTCAACAGATCCATTGGCTCAATGGGGTTATTTTGTACCATTTCTCATGCTGCTAAATAAACTTACTGCTTTGTGCTATTGTCTTCCAGATCCATGAAAAACTGCACTATTATGAAAAACAGAACCCAGTGCCCATACTCCATGGTGCAGCAGCCTTGGCAGATGATGTAAGTGTCCCCTGCTGAGATCACGGGTACCAAGTCTCCCAAAAAACTGTCTGCAAGCAGAACTCCTCATGGTGCAAACATATGAATGTAATCCGCTGAGCTGAAATCATAAGAAGCTGCAATGTTTCCAAAGGTTCTGTCATCACCAGGCTTGTTGCTGATACTACTTCGATTTTTATTGACTTGCATGTTATAAAAACATTGCATCGATAGCCTCTTGCTCTGCTCTAGTAACTATGTAATAAAAATTACAGGTTGGAACTCTCCTGGGAGGGGAAAAGTTGTCGACTATTAGTGTTTTGAGAAAGTCACAGTCAAGAGGAATGCTTTGGAAAAATAAAGCACTGAGATAGCAGCACTGCTGACAGAACACGAGAAACAACAGATAATATTAAAGAAATGAAGCATATGAAATGCCTAGGATGGAGGCTTGTTAAAAAAAATTCAAAACTATATAACAAAAAGTATAGTAGTGATTTATCGATATTGGAACTTTCCAAATTACCTTCATAACCAAAAAATAAATTATAAAAGTGGTCAGCATTGATGGAGTAGTTAATTTCCTGTTACTGTAATTTTTATTTTAAAGAAAAAAAATTCAACCTGCCATTTCTTGCTATTTGGTTAATTCTAGGATTCAGATGAATTGTGAACACACCTGTATAAACTATGACTGAACCTGAGGTAGGCCAGAATAGAGAAATGTTTAATAAACTGTGGTTTAGGTGAAATCCAGAAATCTTTGTTGCAATTGATGATGTCAGGCTGTTTTTTGGAAAAGGCAATATGTATTAGGATCCATTTCAAATGCAGCATGTTTGAAACTTCACATACTTTATAGATGTTTTTAAATCTTAACTATGTGTAATTAATAGCTTTTGATTCTAAAATTTTACAAATGGTTGAATGTTGTGAATTGAGAATGGTAACATTTTAATGGAAAACTGAATTAAACATATTTGAAAACTTTTGAGAAAAGGATATAAGGTAATTTAATCATGTTTCAGTAGGAGGAGAACTATATCCTGTAACATACCGACTATAATAATACATTAGCTTTGACATCAGGCATATATTAGTAATATTTTTTTAACCTTTGAACAGATTTGAATAATGTTGATAGTAATTTTGAAAATTAGAAAGCTGGTTGAAATTCTCTTCATTAAATTCTTGCTGACATATTAATAATCCTTGCTAATATTTGTGTTATAGATCTCTGTGCTAAAATTCTTAATAAGAATAATTTCTTATTTTTGGATGCAAAACTTAGTTCTTGATATTTTCAGAAATGCTGAGCAATCTCATTCTTTGTTCAGCCCCATTTAAATGGTATAGTTTTGGAAATCCCCACATTAAAATACTCTGTTGCTCCTCAGTTGAGAGAGGTCAGGTTTTTAACTCTGAATGTATTACTATGTATATATGGTAGTATTTTTAAAATGTACATATGTTTGGACATGATTGTTCCTAGAGATCTGCCTACTTTTAAAGCACAGCTTCTTTTTAAAGATACTCTTGCTGGTTCTTCCTTGCTTGTGTGTAGCTGAAGAGCTGATTTTATGGGCACTGTCCCATAGGGTGAGATGTCCTTTGGTGACTGAAGTCAGGCTACCACACTGCAGGAGTTTATGTGTTTCAGTAGTTATCAGCAAACTTTGAGGAACCAGATTTACATGTAGTGGGCTTTATAAGTCCAAAACTCATGAAGTTTAAGGATTAAAGTGCTATTCAGTTTTTGGCATGTTTGTCTGACTAGATGTCAGCTTCGGGGATTTAAGAGCACATTGGTGTTATAATACACAGTTTCATTCCAATAGCCTTTAAATTAATGTTTTGTCTTCCTAGTCATAGTAATTGTTCTAGAGTTAAAGAAGGAGATATTCACAAGTGGTTTGATTTAAAGCCCAAATTTGAGGTGCTGCGATCATAAATAAAACTGTTTAATGTATTGTGTTATGTTTTAATGCAATTTTAGAAGTAACAATTGTGGTGAGACTTTTCTAAACATTTTCATGTTCCTAGCTGCCATACTTTCTCTCCTCTCACCCTCAGGGACTTTTAGGCTGAATTTCCCAGCAGAGATTCTGTTTGCTTCTTATTTGGACTTAGGGCTCTTAATTCCATGCAGATGATCCAAACATCACTGGCAGTATAGGTATATATGGCAAATGAGGCCTCTAGGTTTTTAGAAAGACTGTTCTGGCCAAAGAAGTTTCAGAACTTTCTCCAGAAGCTTTAAGACGAGGCTTGGTGCTCCCCATGTCACCAGCCTCACTCCACATCTTCCCCTCTCTGTAGTGGCAGAAGAATGTGGTGAAATGTTATGGTTCCTTCAACAAAGAATCATAGAAGTGGTTCTCAAAGAGCTTTTCCTGCAGTGTTTGGCATAGGAGGTGATCAGCACAATTATGGTGTGCCCAAAGTATGCCATGGAGCTTCTACTGCTGCTGGTAGCTGTCACAAATCTCAGCAGTTCAACAACAAATAAAAATCCTCCCTAAAACTACTAGAAGCACAACAGGAAGCTCTGGTGATATCTGTTTGCTAATCTGGCAACATGACTTTGTCTTCCTCTTTCTTTATTAATCTTTGTCTTTCTCCTCTTCTATCACAAGGTGTTACATTTGCCTCAATTTTCCATTTTATGGAAATATTTGGCAAAAACAGATAAAGTATATGAGGGAAAACAAATTCGTAACCATTTTATCTCCGAAGAAATAATTTTCTAAATTATGAGACTAAAATGTGTATTAAAGCAGTAGCAAAATACTCTTTCTGTGTCTCACTGTTCTAAACCTTATGTGCCTGCATTTGCATTTACACCACCAAAGCCACTGCCAGTTCTGCTGGAGTTAATAGATGCTTGTGCACAATTCATCTGAGAGAAATGCTGAAACCATCATTCCTACTGAGTGGTTACCAGTCTTCACCAGAGAAACACAAATGAATAGATTTTATTCTCTAGTGATGAGTAGTACAAGGTAAAGAATGAAAAGAGACCCAAGGGTAACCTGTGTCATATACCTGCTGTTATTGCTATCACAGAATATTTCCAGCTTTGCAGAGCTTTTCCATAGAACATGCAGACTAGATTGCATTCAGATTACCTCAATAGTTGGCTTTATGTGTCTAAAATACTTCATTGTGACCTTTCCTACAGATATTGTTTTCTAATCTTTTGGTATTAAGACAAAAATACTGTTAATATTAGCACTGATGTACTTGGTGAGTACTTTAGCTATGAATTATACTTAAAAGGCTGTGGGACTGTAGGTGATGAATTTTTGTTTCAGTATATTACACCTGTATTAATTTGAAGGTTAGAAAAAAAAGTATTCATGTCTGATGTCTATAATTGCTTCTAGATTTGTCTATTAGATATATTTATGCAAAATATGTGTCTACCCATTTATCTTGAAAATTTATACAAAAGGAAAGTACAAATTTAAAATTAGGCTAGGCAAATAAAGTTACTTGCTGCAAATAGCCAATCTTTCCTTGAGACATTTTTATGATACTGATTTAATGCAAAGAAAATAAGTGATTATCTGAAATCACGTTTTGGATTATGAGCCATGTAGCTTCAGAATTTTAAACTGAAGTTCACAGTTGTGAAATGTATTTTAGCTTTTCTTTCTTCTGGAAAAATAGTTTGAGTCTGAAATCCTGCAGTATAATATGCCTCTTGAGTCCAAATTAGTTGAGAATGTCGTGATAAGAAAAACCCAAGACATGAGCCAAATAGCCATGGGATTAAATGTTAAACTGCTGCTCTATTGTTCACCAAGCCACAATTTTATAGTATAACCAAACATAAATTACTGATCTTGTTGTTAGAACATAGTTTGTGCATTTTAAGGGCTTGAATTGCTGATGACCTGTTATAAACTATATTATGATTAACCCGCTTCACATTTAACAAGCTCCTTCCAGTGTATGTGTAAACATAATAAAAGGTTCAGATTGCTTGCACTGTAGGGGCACTTTGCTTTCTTATCCCAGTCCTAAACAGCACAGCTACTGTGGGTTTTTGGAAGGAGTATGGATTTCACCACCTCATTCAAAACTGTTTTTTATAGACAGTGTCAAAGTTTGATCCAGTCATTTTTACAAGCAGTTCTTTGTCTGCACGCAAAGGACCGTTCACTTAAATGAAGTGCTGGGATTTGCCCCCATTGCTATAAATCAGAATGTGATCTGGCTGCACCCTTGCCAGAAATGATTACTTGTGTTAAACTGAGCCAAAAGGCCTGGCTTAAATCTGGTCCACTGAGGGCCAGAAACAGAAGCGCGGTGATTGATGGTGTTTTCCTTCATGCTGGCTTCTGTTTGAACACGCTGGAAAGCAATAACCTTGAACAAGATAGATTCAGGGTTGTCACTGATGCGCTGGGTAAAACAACGCTTTGCTAATGGTCTTTGTTTCGATTCCGTCTCTCACCCAGCTGGCTGAGGAGCTGCAGAGCAAACCACTGAGCAGCGAGATCAGAGAGCTGTTGAAACTCCTCGCAAAACCCAATCTCAAGGTGAGGATGTGTTGCACCTGCAAAGTGCTTTCTGCATCTACTTCCTCAGGCTGGTTGGGGGTTTGTCTGCTTTAATGAGTGAGTGTGTGTGCTCCTAAGAAGGTACGCAGTGTTAATCAGAAATACCTGTTATCAAGAAACACTTTTAATGTTGCCTGTTAAGTTATTATGCTGTTACTCATACTTACAAAAGAAATTAATTGTATGGTCATCGCTTATTTGCAAAGGATATTCCAAAGAGTAGATATTTGATGTTTTTTTTTCTTTGGCTAACTTATTTTGCATGTGGTTCCTAAAATTCGTTACAACTGTGCTTTTACTTGAAGGTTTTCAGTCATACCATTAATTTAATAGCAGCATGCGTAAGTAGTGCAACCTGGTACTTGGGACAAAATTCCTGATGGGTAATATTTTTTAAAAAATTTAATTCTCAAAAGTTTCTATAAAGTTCCTGGGGTTCTATGTGGTGCTTTCGAGGAACTTGATATTTTTTGTCTGACAGTAGACTATAGAGCCATTGAATTGCTGAGGTTGGAAGGAGGTTGTCTGGTTCAGTGTAGTGTTCAAAGCAGGGTCAACACTGAGTTCAGAGCAGGTTGCTCAGGGCTTTCTCCCATCAGGTCTTGGAAATGCCTGGGAACAGACATTCTACAAATGCTCTGTGCAGCCTCTTCCAATTCCTAATTATCCTCCTATTGAAAACTGTTTCCTTATATCCAGTCAGAACTTCCCCTGTGTATCGTTGATGCACAGTATCACATTATTTTTCAATTGTTCAGAGAAGGAAGACCTTAGTGCTCTAGATGAGTATTGCAATGGTAATTAAATGCAGTAGTTGATAAGTTTAGACAAAAACTGCAAAGTGGAAAAGGAGCCCTTTTTAGAACAGTTGTTTTTTTATATTACCTGTAAAACACTGATCTCAAAACCTGAGACACTATGAGATCTTCAAAGTGCTACAAAATCTTAAAGATCAATTATGCCTGCTTTTTAAAGATTTTTGCACTTTTGATTTTTCCATAATTTGTAAAGTGACAAGCTGTTTCTCTCTGAAGGGGTAAGCAACTCCAGTGGCCTATTGGGAGAGGATTTGTTGGTGCATCAAATTGCAGAGATCCTAAACTTTGCTCTAGGTGCTTCCTTAGTGACTGTCCATGTGTGCTTCATGCTTCTGGAGCTGTGGTGGGTTGAGTCTGAAGACAACTCATTTGCCACAACTGCATCTCTCCCTCTCCCTTTCTTGCTTTCTCTCACTCACTCTTCCTGTCTGTTCCTTGGTAGCGCTGCAATGCAATGTGATAATCTTAGTTGGATTTCAGGGAAACAAGGGCCTTCCCCTCAGCGCGGTTAATATGACTGAACAACTGCAGTGACTTAGCAAATGTCTTTCTTGGCTGCTGGGGGAGGTGGCCAGCTGCAGGCTTCCAAGCCCTTTGCATGGCCAGGCTGCCTAATCCTGCACAAGGCACAGATGTTTCCCTGCCCTGCATAGCTTGCAGGTGCTTGTGTGAGGTAAGGGAAAGAACTGACAGTAGGCAAGATATTTTTGCCTGTCCATTGTCTTCACCTGCCATCTCATGGCAAACATGCCTCAGAGAGAAGGTAAGTTATCACTGTTCCCTCCTGCATCATGGTGACCAAGCGAGTGTACTGCACTCCGTTAGAGGCTGTAGTTGAGATTCTTCTGTTGATTTCCCCTGTTCTCTCTTGGGCAGAGAAGGAAAAGAAGGAAGTTTCTGGGATTCAGTACTTCCAGTTCCTCCTCGAGATGCCCTCAGTCTGTTCCGTTGTATCTGAGATTATACCGTACATTACATAAGTTTTTCTAGCCCTTCATTATTAGGTTGATGGCTAGAGAGGGTTTCTTTGTTTGTTTTGTTCTAGATTCCTGGGATTCCTGTCTAGAACAGCTCTTTTTCACACATCTGAAATTACTTGGGATAACTGATCCATCTTTTCCAATTAGGTTCCATAGACTTTATCTAAAAACATATGGCTTAATTTGGGATTGACCTAAACTCACTATATGCTACTCTGTTGGGGAAACTTTCCTCTCCTGACCTGGTTTATAACTGCAGTGTTAGCTGGAGCCAGGAGAGCTTCCACTTTCCTACAGCTCTGCTCTCATGTTTATGGCATGGTGAAGGATGGTTAGGATTAGTTTACTGCACTACATCACTGCCTCCACAAGTCTGATGGTGTAAAGGGGCAAGTCTAGCAAGGTGATTAGAACTTTGCAGGTTTGGTTAACGTACCAAAAAAGGCTGGGAGAGGTTTCCAGCAACTGTCTGATTAGATAAATATTTCTGTATTTTAATTCTGTTATACAAAATTCCTTTATTGAATATATTACTGAGTGTTTGCATCTGATGAGTAAAGCTTTGACAAATTTGTGGCGCAGGTTTTCATCCATAGAGAAGTGTTTTAAAGAAGAAATTAATTTCTCTGGGGCAATTGTATTTATCAGACCTGAGATTTTCAAAATGTATTAAAAGTAATTCCAAGGTTTTGTCAGGTGCATTTTCTTTTGGAAAAAAAAATAATTGGGCATTTCTAGTCTTCTTAAAACTGTATTCAGTGTCCAGTTACACTGAGTGGGTTTTTTTCCTGTTCTCAAATGTGGCATCACTTACCGTAATTAAATGAACTAATAATGGTTGTGGTTTATCTTTTCTGATTAAAACAGGACTCTGGAAGTAGAACAGAGCACGTAGCTCTGGGAAATCAAGTGTATTTGTTTAACTGTGTGTTAGACATTTCATTTCTGTTCTAGATTTAAAATATAATTGCAAAGCCCCATGGACACAGGCCAGCCACACTCAGTATTTTTAATTTCCAGCACTGCATAAGGACTTAGAGTTTGCATTCTGTAATCTTGCTTTACCTTGTTAAAGGTATCAAGAAATAGAACAGTATTTCCATACCTTAGAACCCAAATCCAGCTGAATACAATATTTTATTTTTAAGCAGACCAGAAATCAGCTCTTTGTTACAGAATTATAGAATATTCTTAGTTGGAAGGGACCCACAAGGATCATCAAAGTCCAACTCCCAGCCCTGCATTAGGCTTTTTTATGAGTCTCTACTGCTGTTGACTGAAAGCACCATGCTTTTTTTTTTTAATAGCTACATTATCTTGAGACAAAATATTTTTCATTGTTATGGAGTTGTATAAATTGGAATATAAAATTGGAAGACTTAAGATTCAAGACGTTAACACAAAATACATCTAAAAGGGAGTTTAATTCTTGATATTTAATGGGCATATCACAACCAAGTTAGCAAAATGGCCTTACCTGTCAGTAGGGTTGGAAATGGGAAGAAGCAAAAAGGTCACTAGAGTTACTCTGTCAGTAACAGGGCAGAGCTCCAGGGAGGAACACTGTAAGAAAAGAGATGTACATATGACAGATGATCAAGCTAAGAATTAAAGACCTTAAAGGTTCCAAACTCTCCTCCACTTTTAATTAAAAATTGTCTTGAATAGTAGGTTTCAGTTCCTTTTCTAACAAGCTGGAAAAAGCTGTATTCTTTTTTGGACAGTGCCATAGCACAAGAGCATAATTGTTATTTATTTTTAAAATTAGTTGAGAAACTGAAACAAATAACAGTAGGAATTAACATTTTTGGCACTTATTTAATTGGTGTAGGTGTAAACAAAAAAGACTATAAAAGAATGAGCCATCTTTTAGTCCACTGAACAATGTTATCCCAATTATACTAACTTTGAAACAAGCTTGGAATATGTTACTCAGACCTAGTTCACTCTTAACTTTGTGCTTATAACAGCAGTTCTGATAATTACATATCGAACTAAGCAATTTACCATTTGAAGTTAATCTCTATTAGGGTAAATTTAGTGTGTTTTAAATTAATATAAAATATGTCCTTTTTGGCCATTGGTGTAATGGGTGGAACAATAATTATGTCAAAAGCTAATGCCACTGTGCTAAAACTATTCTGAAGGATGTTTATACCTTTTATGACCCAGAGGAAATTGAGCTTTTCCAATGGTGGTTCTGCCTGTTTCAATGGAGTTTATCTTCTGTTTATGTGTGCTGAAAGTTTTGCCAGCTGCTAGTCTGAAACATAAACAGGTACCTAAGCAAGGGCACCAGGCAGGACTGTGAATGAGTTCAGTGCCTCATGGTGCACCAGAATGTAAAGTATTTGGGTCACTTTGGGCACTGTACCTGCAAGAGGTGGACGTACAGTATTTTTCTTGTCTTCTCTTTCATTACCATAGAATGAACAGAATTTTGGAGGTAACTTTAAGATAACTTACTGAGTGAAGGAAAAACTGCTCTTGTGTGACTGAGAACATTGCTGTTCAGAGAAAATACGGATTCTTTGTTTTCAGTATGTTGGTTTTTTTAATTGCTTTCAAATGGCAAAGATGCATACACCAGAGAACTGTAAATAGGATTATGCTTTCTCTTTTCTTTGCTATTCATTTGAGGTACACTTGACTTTCAGTTTCACAAAATAATTTACATTTGTAAATATTTTCATCTAATTTCATCTCTTTGGCTTTCCTTCAGAATAGAACTGTGAGTTAAACAAAACCCAAACTGCAGATGATGAAGCCAGGGCACTTTGTTCTTCATGTAAATGCTTCCTATGTTTGATTAGGTTTCTTTAAACAAAGAAATAGTACTTCTTTGAGCTTAAAGCATACCTTTAACCATGTCCTGTCCTGTTCTGTTTTTCTTGTATTACTGGGAAGTTTGTAAATTTTAGCCTTTATTTCATAAACAGCTGCTGATGCCACCATCCCTGCCATCTGAGGCTAACTGGATTTGCACAGTGGCCTAATAGACTGTTCAAATCAAAGTGCTACTTGTTCTTTTAACAAAGCAAATATTTAAAGACTTTATCAGCAGAGCCTTCTAAAGCTGCCCTGCAGTCACTGGCAAAAATCAGCAGTATAAATTACTGTCCAGGAGACTGCAGGCTTTTTTCTACAAGAACTTTAACATCCAAAGCACTGAAAGAAAATATTACACTATAATAATATAAAACAAAATCCATTTTTGCTTTGAAAAGTTCACGAAGCATTCCATGTAGCATGTAATTAAAAAAAAATCTTAATCTAAACTTTATTTTCTTTCTAACATTTCCTTTGTATTTAGACCTGCTGAGGATTTTCCATCAGGGCTTTTTCACTGAACTAGGTGTTTTCTGCAAAGTCAACATTTTCCACTGGAAATTGTTGGGATTTGCCTACAACTGTTCAGGTTTTGCATCTGGGGAACTCAAATGCAGATTTCAGGTCAGCTAACATCTGAGCTACATTTAGGCTGCTACTGTATCCTAGGCACTTGGAGGACCTTTTAGCCCTGTCCTGTTAGAGGCCTGTTTTCCCAGATGCACCAATGTTTTCTACTTTTGCACGCGTCCTGAGACACTGTTCTCCTCCTCTTTAGAAAACATTCATGTTCACAAATGGTAACACAATTTACAGTATCTGTCCAGGAAGCAAGATTTACCATGATTTATAACTATTTACTCATCAGTTTATTGGTAGGACTGGTTTTAGGAATTGTGCTCTTACATGAAGAACTTTTACTAAACAAATTGCTTTAGCTTTATTAATATGGTGAGCTGGAGTACATTGTATTTCATATGTCAACTGAAAAGTTACCCACATAATCCTCACTTGCAAAATCAGATGCCATTAATTTGTAAACCTGCAAGAACCTGCTTGGTTTTTGATGGTATGCTGTGAAATATCAACAGGGAGAGAGAAATATTTATATTCCCCCCTAAGTAATAGATGCAAATTGCTGCAACAATCAGCAAGGACCACAGCGTTGATGGTTTGATAACGTTGGTTCATGGATAGCCCGTAGATGTTCTGAGCATACCAGCCATGAAGCTGGGGCAGAGGAGACTTTTGTTGGCAAATAACTGAGATCCTTGTGCCCAGTGTTTCCTGTCTTTAAACTATGCCACTTTGGGAAACTGACCATCACGCCTTTTGGAAGCCCAGTTAGAGGACAAGTAGATTTTCTTCTTAACTATTTTTAACTTTAGATCTTGACTTCCGATTTCCATTTCTGCTTGCACCCCTAATTCAAAACAGATTTTTCTAGAAAACCTTTTTGGGTGGGGAGTGCTGGCAGATTATGTTGCTGTCTTTATTTTTGGAATGTTCATGCTCCTGGGATGGAATAAGTAAAACAAAAATATAATAGCAAAATAGTCCTTTTAAAAACAGCAAGAAAAGCCTTGATTTGTCACATCTGTCAGGCAGAGAAGCAGTTGTGGCACACTTATTGTGGTAGGAACTGACAGAGCATACATATAACAATGTACAACATATCATAAGCATAGATATAAAATGGTATAGAGGAAATGGAAGGATACTGCATGAATATATTTAGTAACAACCATCATATTACTCTGGACGTGCTCTCGGGTCCATCTCGTGATAACTCAGCTGATGTCCAATGGAGAGCTTGTCTGTCGATCTTAGATGTATGGATATGAGAATGCTCACTAACAGCCAACATATAACAAACAAAGTGATAGATATCATAAACAAAAGTGAAGCCAGGCAAGTTGGCAGCATAAAATATAAAATTTGAAAAGTAAATCAAATAAATTCTTTGTTTTTATATATTTTTACACTCTGTGACTCTGTGACTTTCCCACACGAGGGAACTGACTCACACCCACCTAAGAATGTTGAATTGCAAAAGTATAACTGTAGCATTCAGATACAGCACATAGAAGTTGGCAACATTGCTAAAGCTGGTAATGTAGAAGAAGGAAAAAATCACTACAGATAAAGTCACATCCCTTTCAAGTAGCAGTTCCATTCAGGTACTGAAAATAGACTAGTGAAAATGGAGAAACTGCATAATATGAAGCAAGTAGTCTCTTTTTTGGATGTCATCTTTTTATGCTGCTTTTTCTTTCAATGGTGCTGTTCCTTTGCAATTGCTGGGCCCTATTGTATTTGAACTCTCCGTTCAAACAATCTCCTGTTTTCTACTTTGTTTTTAGTTAGGTTCCCATGTAGTAGGAGTACTTTGCGGCTGAATTTAAGACCTCCTTACCATAGATGAATATATGTTATTATTTTCTGGAGGAATTAAGTTTATTCAGATTCTTAACCTTATGGATTGATAAATTTCTTTTCTTTTAAAGACTTTAGACATCATGCTGATATCAAAGGCTGGATTGTTCCTAAAGACACTTTTTCAGAAAAGGCAACTGCAACCTCAGCTTTTAGTTTTCTTTAGTTTATATTTTGATATGATTTCTTTGGGGTGTCATCAGGTGGTTTTTAACCAAGAAAAGGTGCATACTACCACTGCAGACACTTAATATTGTTGTAAAGCTGCTGCTCCTTTAAAAAAAAGGAATTGATTAAGGATTGCCAAGATATTGAAAGAGCACTCCTGTCTCAGCATTTTCCACTATGAAAACCATCTATTTGTGCTCTTGGAAGTAACTTAAACAGGGTTTAAAGCTTCAAGGACACTTTAGCTACATGAATCACGTTGCAAATGTAAAGTGTAAAGTAGACTGTTCAAATTCTTTGCTATTGATTTAAAATCAGCGCTTTTTCTGCTGTTATCCACAACTGAGAAAAAAAACAGGGCTGTCATCTGGAAGAATATTAACACCTTTACCAGATGACACAGATGGACAGACTGCGTGTTTCTGTGAACACTGAGAACAGTTTGACTTTGGAAGCATCTCCAGGGGCTGTGAACATTGAGCCAGAGGAAGCGGGAGTCTGAAGATGCAGAAAGTTCATTTTTCTGTTGGCTGTTTCTGTCTGGCTACCAGCTGCAGGTAAACCCATCAGTTCAGACTGGTGAATCTGAAATCAAGAGACGGCATTTTCAGGCAAGGAAATTACCCTTTTGTGAGAGGAAGTTCATATAGTCATGAATAAAGTCCACTGCAGTAAAGAGGAAAAAGTAATATATACTGAATATTGATCCAACTGAAATGTTGCTGTGCTAAGAACATTAGTCTACACTACATATTAAGAACTCAAAACCACACATGTACAGTATGTATTTTAAATATTTTGAATCACCACTGTGACCCAGCTGCATCAATGTCAGAATGGAAGGGAAGGGGATTTAATTGCCAGCTGGACAAGCTTGAACTAGAGGGCAACTCTGGTTTAAGTACAGATGGGACAGTTGCAAGCATGGAATGTTATTTTCTCTTTTGTACATATGTAACTGCAGTCTTCTCATACAATGTATCGTCTCTGGGTATTTTATAAAGAATATATAGGAAAAATATATAATTTTAAGGATGAAAAGAAGCAAATTAACCCAGATTTTTTGCCTATTAATTATTACATCCATTGGTTTTCTGATCACGAACAGAAAATTGTGCTTAATTTAAAGGACCTTATTTCATTTTTCTTACCATCAATGCCAAAGGTTTTTTACTTATGTTTATCGAATAGTGTAAGTGATCCTCAGTAGCAAAAGCAAACTGATTTAACTGGCAGTTAACTGATTTCTTTGACATTGTGTACTCTGTATTTTTGTCTTGGGAATTTTGTGTAGAACGGAAAGTGATTAGATTAGCGCAGCATCAGAAGGAATCTCTGCTAGATACTGATTACTGTAGCTTGTATACTCCCTCACTGATTCTCCTGCCCCCCAAAAATATTCAGTTTGCTGTTAGTGCAGCCATCCTCTGGCCACTTCAACAGCACAACCGAGTTTCTACTGCCTGTAGTTTTATTGCTTGCTTCTGCTTCTAGATTATGCTTCATGCTTTAGCTAGGCTGAAGAATTCAACTAATGTGGTTGTTCTTATCTGTTAGTTAACTGAGATGCCTGTTCTCACCTGCCTTTCTCGTTGTCTTGTTTACCCATATTTTGCACCAGGATTAGGGTTGCACATACTCCCTTAGCAGGCAGCGTTGGTAGTTAAGAGACTGCCGTGTGCTGCTGATTTCTGAGGGCTGTTTTACCACCCATTTGCTGGGGAATAGAATTAGTGGGATGGAATTCATCAGTACATCCATGTAAAGTCATGTACTCAAAGTAGTAGGTTTAAAGAGTAATTCTCCTATAGAAGAAAGGTTGTTCTCCCATCCCTTATCTAACTTCTTATCTCCCTTTTTCCCTGTTAATTTTGTGCTGCTTACCAGTTGTTCTTAAATGTATAGCTTGATTCTGAAACCTTATATTTTTATCCCTTTCTTCTCTAAACTGTTCTCAAGTCAAATTGATTTTCTGTGCCTGGAGTCTGTATGCCATCACCATCATGCTTCAGCTTTCTGCTGGTTTATTCTCTTGCTTTCTAAATTCCTGCACGTTTGGCTTTTGTGACTCCTGTGCATCTCCTTCCATTCTGATGCTCTTGACAATCTTTCCTTCAGTGGATTCAGTCTCTTCCCAGCTCTTTCAGCTTTTCCTCTTTGATGCCTGTTGCTGGATAACTTGACTTTAATTCTATGCAACTTACTCATAAACTAAACTTTCCAATCTTGAATAATTTTCTTAACCAGCATTTTCATCTTGTCTTTTTTTATTTCATCTGTAACCTTATCACAAAGGAAAACATATTGTGGCTAGAACTCTCTGGAGGATGAGCTCTGCCAAGTGAGTTCAGGGCACATTGCTGTGGCTGCTGCTGAGATTACTTTTCTCCTCCAGTGAAACTTCTCTGTGCCAGCCTCAGTGGTAGTTACTGGCACCATGGCAAAGCAAAGAGGTGGGAAAATGCCTCTGTCTCACCTGATGGAGTTCAAGCTGAACTGCCAGAGGAGGTGGCTGGTGCTAATGATCCAAGCTGTGGACTGGGACAGCAAAGTCATGGGCCATTTTGTTCCATTCTGCTGACTGTGCTGCCAGGGCACTGATCTGCTCTGTAGGCACGATCGCCAGCTGCTGGGTTGGCAGTGTCACAGTCTGCTGCAGCTGTTGGCTTTCATGAAGGTTGGTTTGAGTCCCTACAAATTTTCTGTCGACGACTATTCACTGTTTAAATTTCTAATCTTGTTTTTTCCAAGTACTAGTAAGAAAGAGGCTGCTTTTGTTTCTTTGCCCATTCTGTCTTGCTTCCTTAACTTACTGTTTTCTGAAATGTTTTTTTAGACTACTCAATGCAAAATACCTATGAAAAGCAAAGCTCAAATGGAGATTTTTTTTAATAATCAGAATTAAAAAACATGTGCTGTGTTCATGAGTCAGGGGCTACTTGGCGTATTATTACTCTTACAGATCTCAAAACATAAACAGAAGCAAAAATAATGTAACATTTGTCATTGTTTTAGAGGAGCAAAAACATAGTCAGTGTAGGTAAGTAATACACATTTTTCAAAATGTTGAACTGTTTTCATTAATAACAGTCTCAATTTAAATAAACATTTAAAGTTTCAGAACAGTTTAAGAAGAAGAACTTAGAATGTTTCCAATGTCAGATTTTCTTTATGTAAGTTGATAGTGTAAAATTTCAATTTATAAACTGTGAAATGATCAGCGATAGTTTTAATATGAAAAATAAGCACTAGTTATTAGACATTTCAGAGGTTTGATGAAGGTATTCGTTTCCAGCTAGATCATGTCTAAGAATTTAGCTGAACATCAATATTTATATTTAGGTAGTGCAGGGGCTTGAATCATACCTTCTTTCAAGTCCTAAATATGGACCATGTTTACATTAGTGAATCATAAGTATAGAACTTAGAGCTGAAATAAAATCTTTTTCTCCAGAGGTGCTTAAATATACATGACCCAAATCTTGGATCCAGTGTGCATAGTTCTGAAGAGCTGTGTATTTGAAAACAAAACCAAAACATTAAAAAGAAATAAAAATTGATCTGCACTTCTGGCAGTCTCTTTTGACAGGTAAAAAATTAGTATCATGGAAATTAATAAGTTGATAATTTTTTATGTACAAAAAGAGAACATTGTTACCTTTGCATTGCCTTGTGCATTTACTGCAAAATTATTCTGGGTAAATCTTGATCATCTTAGGATCATCTTAGGATCTTGGCATTTGTAATTTGTTTGCTTTTTAAAAAGTCCCAGACTTTCCTATACAAGTCTAGTCTGATACATAGTTTTTTGGGGTAAGTGCACATTATATTAATGGAATGGTACAAAGACGCTACTGAAGAAATGTCGCTTTACTCTGTGAATACAGTTGTTTCTTTATGTGTTCAAAACATACAGAGGTGCTCTCTAGGACAGGCTCTGATAACTTCTAGTTGAATACATTAAATGAAATCAAAATGCATTTTTAAGTTTTGTTTCCAAATTAGTGCACAAAATCTGTGCTGATGACTGTTTCAAGAGCAACTACAGTGGACAGAGAATAGTGTGGCATAAGAAGCAGTGATGGAAGACAAGCATGTTCAGTGTGCAGCATAAACAAATTTGTGATGACAGAACCTCTTCTGAAAGTTTGAGACAAGGCACATTGTTTCTGGCATTCCTACTCTTATTTAAAATATGTATCTTTGCACTGAGATAAAGTAGTGCTGGAGTTTGGGGAAAAGATTTTACATTGCAAACTGCAGTACGTTGTGGTTTAATATGTTCTTTGGGAGAAGAAGGGGGTGGGTTGATAAGTTCCAGTCATTGTGAGTGAAGAAAAGCATCATAAATACCAGACATTGATTGGCATTGGTTTATAATGCTTGGGATGCATCCTTGTTCTGCGTGGGGTATCCAGGAGCCTGAACTGGCAGTGAGAGCAGGGAAGTATCTTATTAACCCTGGTGGCATAATTCAGTGGAGTAGTGGACAGAATCTGTTTCACAAATTTCATTGTTAAGGGTAGGTTCTTTTGAACATGTTTTAAGTGGCTGCCTTTTACTCTGAAAATGGTGCTTTAGATTATTTTCATCTGTTTTCTCTATCTGCATGATTGTTTTTAAACTGCAATATAGAACCTCATTAAATTGAACCAGTCCATGAATGTGCCCTAGCTTTATGTGGAAAAATGTAATTGCAGAGTTTTAGAAGTCTTAACTGTAAGTAGCCTGAAGTGAAAGCAAACAGTACTTTTGTTTTAGTATATCTTTGATATTTCACATACATCTTAAGATGACTGCATGTGATTGCATGGCTTTTACATGTGTAATACTTCACAATAAACATTTCCAGGAGGTTCCATAATTGCTAGCCTGAGGTTTTTAGCTCAAGTCTAAAGTAAAACTTGTCTTTGGTTGGAGGAAGATGGTAATTTCTGATGGTAATTAGTACAAATTCATAATTATGTATTGGGAAGAAGACAAGAAATAATTAGTGTGTTGAAGTATTTTTATTAAATTATGCAATATAAAAATTAGTAAAACAATAACAATTTATCATGAGGCAGGCATGATCTTCCTCTGTGTTTATTTTGTTGAAGCCCTAACTTGAAATTTAAACTTCAGAATTTCAAGATTACCATGTGCTCTCTTTGCTTTCAGCTTTTGACATGATAGCTTGTAGCATTGCCTGAACATTGTTTTCTGTTGTTACAGTCTCCTCCATTCATAAAAAATATCCTGCAGTAGCATAATGGAAGTGTCATGCTTTTTTAAAAGTTTGCATTATCCTTGAGAACATACAGTTTCTGATCATTCGTGTACTCCGTCAAATTTTGTGTGCCTATTATTAAGTAGCGAGTAAACTGGCATCAGAGAAATGTAACAATTTTCTGGTCTTTATTAAGGAGTTTTTTCATAAGCATTATTGTAATTGTTATAATTGATGAATTATTACAGTCATTGATGTGATGCCTTCTAGTGTCATTCATGCCAACAACACTGATGTGTTCTGCTTCATCCTAAACATTTCAACATTTTCAAAAATGCTTTATTTTATTGTTGTGAAGGTTATCAATTTGCAAATTACTTCTGCTGTTCAAACTACAACTTTTGTAATATTAACTCCTGGGAAAAATATCCAAGTATTTAGAGGCAACTATTTGAAAACAGAAGCAACTGAAAGCAGTAGATAGAATTACATGTTTGACTGTTGCTGTTATTTCTGATACAATGCACAGTTTTCTCTACAAAAGTAAAAGCATTATGTAACCATTTTTCACCAGTTTAAAAGGTATTACAAATAATGAAGTCTTTTCAAAATAGAAAAGACCTTTAAGAGTTCTGTATCTAGAAAAAGCTGTGAATTTTATATTATCACTGAGGGGTTTTTTGAGCATGTGGAGAATGAGCTTTCTATTTTCCATTGCCTTTCAAGACTTTTTATTTTCTGAAAGGTCATAAACACCTGCCTAAATCAAATCTTTTTCAGCAGAATATTCCTCAATCTCAGTAATAAATTCCATAATAAATTAAAAATTCCTAAGAAAATTTGAGGCTCGTAAGGAAGGGAGCTAGTATGAAAGGGATCCAGTAACCTGGGAAGCTTCCAGAGCTCCTGTGGAGGAAACAGTTGAGCAACATCCTCATGTCATGCATCTCATGCTTGAACAGAAGTCCTGGATAGGACTCCCTACTGTATCAAAGAAACTCTTTATTTAGGGCAAGTATAATTATTTTCTTACTTCTGGAGGCTTAGATTTCCTCCTGCTCATAGTTCTTGTCATTTCAAGCTAATGTGCAAAGCGTGGTATTTTTGTGTGTATGAAGACAATGTTCCCCCATCCACAATTTACTACTGCATACATTGTATATATGGAAGCATATATTTTATGGAGTTGTTTCATCAGTTTGAAATGTGTTAAAACTGTATAAAAGAATTATATTCAGTCTACATGCATCACAGTAGTAGAGTCAGGCTATAAATAATATCTTCTGCTTTGCCTTCCCTAAACTTTTCAGATGCCAAATAATATACTGACTATTAATGTTTCCAGGCTTTGCTCTCTGTACATGATACTGTTGCTCAGAAGAACTATGATCCTGTCTTGCCTCCCATGCCTGATGATATTGATGAAGAAGAAGATTCAGTTAAAATAATTAGGCTCGTCAAAAACCGGGAGCCCTTGGTAGGTAACCCTGTCTTTTGGTTTGGGGTTTTGTGTTTGTGTGCAGGGTGGGGAGTGCTCAGATTATGAATGTGAATGGGTTACTTTAACTTGAAATGTGGATAGACAGACATTAAAGGTGTTATTCATAACATTGAGTAATACACTTGTGACTTCCATTTGCAGTCATTATTAGTAAAGCATATGAAATGAATAATAAGATTTTGTTCATTCACGGTGTTTAAGCATTGTATATGTGAGCCAGTCTGCACATTTAGATCAATAACATATTTGTATTTTATCTTGAATTTGAATCATGAACTTATTTTAAAATGAGAGACAGAGAATGAATCCCCAAAGAAATCTTGACCTGTGTTGTGAACTGTGCCTGTTAGCATTCATGTAAAAAAATGTGACCTTTCAATACACTGAAAAGAAAGCATAAAAACATATTTTAAAATACTTGAATTGAAATCTGGGCAAATTTAAGATGTCTGTTGTTGTACTTTGCATTATGAATACTAGAAAGTTAATATCTTCATGGGGATATCTGGAAAAATGAAAGGACTAAACCTAGGTTGTATTACAAGAATATTAAAATGCTTTACTGATTTGGTTATTTTTATTTGCTGTAGAGTGGGAGTCATCTTGTATAAAATTTTGCTATATTCTTTTTCTGCTACAAACCAGTGAGAGCTTTGTTTTATGTTATACTGGATATTTGTTTTAATGGATAGCAATCTTGGGGAAATATCTGCAAAGTTACTTTGAGAAAGTCATGATTTTGTACTTGAGATGACGGTGGGAGAGCGATGCCTCTGTTACACATACAGGGGTAGCTTGTCCCTTACTGTCACCCTAATTCTTGAAGGATTTCTGGCATCAGAAGCAAGAAATGAATTTTCATATTGACAGACTGTAGGTGACTGTGGGCATAATTACAAGTTTGACCATATGGAGAGTTTTTACTGTTTTAACATACTAAATACTTTTTCCCTAAATATTTAAATCACAGCTTTAAGCTTTTTTTTTTAATCAAAGAGATTGTTTGAGGAAGAAAACAAACGTGCTTTCCTATTTAGTATCAGCAAGATTATTCATTCTGAAAGATGTGTGGAAATTTGAACATACAGTATGAAATGATGCCTAATTGAGCATCTCATTTTTAGTATTAATGAAAACACCCTTTTTTTTCTAATTTGTCAGAAAAAACTTAATAAAATCTTAATTTACATAGTTTCATATTACAGACATGATTCATTGCTAATACTTTTGAGTTGAATGGCATGTTAATAGTATTCCAAAATGGATTGGATAATTGTAACTTTTAAAACAAAATTGAGAGATTTTCTGAAAATGTGTATGAAATATATACTTTGTTTATTGGCTTTTGAGATTTTAAACTCTCTTAAAGGGATGCATAGAGTTGCCTAAGCTAAAGGTTATCCTTGTACTGTTGCTCCAGTTTCACTCTTGCCCATTCACTCCTGTGGGACACTGAGCTCTTCCAGGTACCCATGTGTCTGTTTAACCCCAGCCGGCAGCTCAGCCCCACTCAGCCGCTCACTCACTTTCCCCAGTGGTTTGGGAGAGAGAATCGGAAGGATGAACGTGAGAAAACTGGTGGGTTGAGATAAACAGTTTAATAGGTAAGGCATAAGCTTCATGTGCAAGCAAAGTGAAGGAAGGAATTCATTCACCACTTCCCATGGGCAGGCAGGTGTTCAGCCATCCCTAGGACAGCAGGGCTTCATCAGCTGTAACCGTTTCTTGGAAAGAAAAACAGCAACACTTTAAACATCCTCCCTTCCTCTTTCTTCCCCCAGTTTTATTGCTGAGCATGACAGCATATGGTGTAGGATATCTGTCTCCCTGATCAGGTGGGGTTGGCTGTCCCCCCAACTGCTTGTGCGCTGGGCACCCTCAACCTGCTCACTAGTGGGGTGGGGAGCAGGAAAGGCCTTGAGTGTTCAAGCACTACTCAGCATTAGCTAAATTGTCCCTGTGTTATCAACACTGTTTTATCACAAATCTAAACCACAGCACCATATGAACCATCATGAAGAAAATTAACCCTATCCCAACCAAAACCAGTACATTCCCTTAAAAGGTGCATCCACACTTAGCACAACTCTTATGCTAAGGAGGTAACAAGATAACAGAGAAGGTTTTTTAGATGTTTTACTAGACACTACAAGTACATATATTATGAACACTGTTACAGCTGCAAATAGTTTCCTAACCCTACAATAAACAATAAACAAACCCAGCAATAAAAAGTTCCAAACATTCATTTCTTCAGTTTAAGACTTCTTTGTTTATTTACCAAAGTGAAAACAGCCTTATAATGGAATCTGTCATAGACCTGTGTTACTAGGAGGAGGCAAAGGGCGTGAGCTAATTGCAGCCTACAACTACTTGAGAGGGGGGAGCTCCCGAGGACGGTAAAGGCAAACTCCTCAGCAGTGAAAGATGCTAAAACACTGGGCAATGGCCACAAGTTGCAGCCCTGGGAGGTTTAAATAAAGAATTAACATATGTATTTCATTAGGTGGGAAGTTCAGAACTGATGCAGACTAACAGACCTTGTGGAATCTCCAACCTATTCCATAAGGCAATGTCTGGGCTGGGCTGGCAGTAGTCCTGCCCTGAGCAGGAGATTGCCCTGAATGACTTCCAAAAACTATCCTTTATTCAGCATTTCTAAGGTTGTGCCTTATCTGTATGGGAAGGGTGTATTTGTGATCTTTCCAGATCCTCACCCTATCTTGATGTTTTGTTTTCACTGGAGAAGAGCTTATGGTGAGTTGTGTTACTTGCTCTCCAGGAAGAGTTCAAGGAAAAGTGTATAGTGTCCTCCTTCTCTTTACTAACTCACGTTTAATCCATTTGAACAATTATTTATGTTCATGTCAAACATTAATTTCATTGTGGTAGATTTCTAGTGACTTATTAAGACACCATCACCACAATACATAACAAACCTATTATTTGTGTCTTTGTCTTTCCTAGATTTTTTTCCCCTTAGGTGAGGGTGAGAAGAAACATGGATAGTAATTCAGATAAGGTCTTACCAAAATATAGCATGGCAGAATAAACAGACATGTTTAAACTATATTAGATCTACTGAATTTATGCTTCCCGAAGTTCTTTTACTAAAGAAAGGATATGCTATGGTCTGTGTTTTACTGAGCTAATTACAATTTCATTTTCTGTTTATTTCCATATCCTTTTAATGGCTTTTCCTTCAGAACTTGTTCTAAAGTCTTGGATATTCTTAGTACACATCAAAGAGTTTCTAGTTGTTTGGTTTATCCATTCACTATTCTCCGGTCAAAAAGTCTGACTTCCACTTGCATCATTATATCAGAATTCTACTACTAGAAGCAACTGAGCTTGAGATTGGAGGTACCATATGATATTTTTTACTGGCATAGAGACTGTCTGGTTTCTTGACTTGAAGATACTGAGCTCCTTGACCTTTTCCTTCACCTCAGACACAGTCTCATACTCTATTTGTACCTAAGCAGTAGAGGTTGTTTCCCTGCAAAGCCGTGAGCTTTATGTCAGTCGCACACCCTGGACATCCTGAATTGCATTTCCTTTGGATGACTTTCAACAGTACTCACTGTGAAGCAAATAAGTCACTTTCTTAACTTCTTTGGAATATATCTAGTGACCATTTTTATATAAAACTGCACCACATTTCCTCTTGTACTTGTTCGTGCTTTTCTCCGAGTTAAGCACCTCGCTGGTGTTCTGAGCCAGTGTTAATCATATATGAATGAAGCCTGAGTTCCCAGGAGTAATCATTTCAAAAGAGAGGGAAACACATGGTTTGTGGGAGGGCCTTCTGTTTGCCAGATTTCATCAGTTCAGAAGTCAGTGCTGAACTTTCCCCCAGTGTTTTGGAAGAGATGTTTTAAACTTGTTAATCCTTCCACGGTATTTGATTTGGTCTACTTGCAAATGCTGTTCTAGCAGTGTCTCCCTCAAGTGAAGTGAAATTGTGTTACGAGGTTTTATTCTAACAAAGAAATTTGGAACATCTCTGAACCTTTCATAAAAAGAAGTAGAAACATCTCTTTTCAGAGAAAATCCAAAATTCACCTGGCTATAATTATAGCTTTTTATCAGAAGTTTATGGCTTTTTATCTGGTAGCTTGGAGAGTTTTTACTTATGCCTAACTCTCCAAGGCATTTTCGGCCACAGCCCTGTTCCTGCTTAGCAGTTCTGATATCTGAGATGCTCAACCACGCTACCAGGAGTTCAGTTCCTGGTCTCTCACTACTTCCAGCTCCCAAATGATATTCCAGGTTTGTTACAGCTGTTATTCTGAATAGGATGCTTCTTCACATTAAGATGGTTGCTTCTTCATCACGCAGATTAATTTCACATAAATCTAGCCATTTGGAAACTTACCTCTATACCATTCCATGTCTTTAGTTAAGAGAAAAATAGGCAGCTCCAGAGAATGGACTATGCCATCTATTTGAGGTGCCTGACTTAATGAAAGGATGATTCATTCTCCAGAGCTGCCTATCAGTTTTCATTAAGTATAGGAGTAGCTTGGACACCCATCTTGGACCACATAACTGATTTCCGTAGCTGAACTTGGATGAAATGAATTGTGGTGATTTAAAAGACTCATTTATGTGTTCTGCCTCTGCAGGTTCTACAGCTTTCACTTGCCTTTCACTTAGTCCCTGTAGCTCAGTTCTCATTAGTGAACGAAACCAACTGTTTTTTAAGTGGGATTAATTTGGGTGTAGTGTCAGCTTTAGTGTACATAGCCTACATGTACGTGGGCATCAACTTTTAAATAACTCTGTAAGATAGGTAACTGATATTTGCACTTTCAATAGAGAATGAATTAAAATAAGGCTTATTGAAGTACTTACTTGCATTCAACATCTGCATGTGCTTTTGTTTAACAGGAAGGTATGCAATAATATTACTGATGTAATATTTTCAAATTTTCAAATATTTTCAAATTCTCTTATTAGTAATTTATTTTACAGGCTAATATTTCCTTCTTTAAAAATAGAGACTTAAAATGTTTATCTTCTGGAACCAGCAGATAAATGGGTGAACTAATAAAGCTCACATCTGTGAAACCCTGAGCAATGCTTACCAATCAGTGGTACTACACTAAAAATGAAAAAAAAAAAAAAGGCAACCAAAAAACAGTGAGAGAGCCTTGCTGAAGGAGCTTGTATTATTTTTAGTGCTTTTGCATGGCATACCTTTAAGCATTTTCTCAGTCTGATCACCATATGGCTCCCAAACTCCTTATTTTTCTCTTTAAAAGTATTTTAAACTGAGCTATGCTATTACATCTGTATATGTCTCATTTAGGGTAACTTACACTTTTGGCTCACAACACTGAAAATATTTTCCAGCTCTCAAGGTTCAGTCTAACCTTCTTCCATTTTTAAAGCTCTAAATGAGGAGCTGCACTGCACATGTAACTGAAAGTACTGGAGCTAAACATCTTATAAGGAGAATTTCTTGCCAGATTATATGTACCTCATAGTTTAAGCAGGGCTGGCAGCAGCACAAGAGAAGCTGCTTTTTCAGAAAATCAACTCTTCAGGTTTTCAAAAATCCATTTGTGTTTGATGATTTCTTTTTAAGAATGCTAAATTGGGAGGAAAGTGGAATTTTAGGAACCTCCTTTTTAATTTGGGTACTATAGGTGCAGTGAAATACATAAACTCAAACAGTGTTTTTCATGGACCTCCCCATTCACTTTGGGTTTGCCACAGAGGAGTTACTGATAGTGAGCAAACTCGGGTTAAATAATTTCCCTGTAATTTTGAACTTGATTTTGTCCTTTGTTCAAAAATTCCAATTTAGCTGTTATCTTCACTGGGCTATCTTTCAGATCAGTTAATCTGTGCTAGGAAAATTAATTTTGTGCCAGTACTGATAATCACATGGAGCATGAAGTGACTGTTCCACTTGGACAAGAGCGTTATTGTTGCTTCCAGATGCTGTCTGGGTCAATCCTGTGGGCTTCGATTGCACCCAGTTTTTTTTCCTAGGGTCTGTCTAAAAAGGCTGGTGAAGTGAAGAACCACTTTCCAGACATCAGCACCGGGCTGGGATATCGGGGTGATTACAGTGGAGGGTTGTCAGTCATCACATGCCTTTTGCATTTGGTGGCATTTATTGGTGTTACTTCTGGGTAAAAGGCATAAAGCCTTTCTGATCAAGGCTTTTCCCTGGTTAGTTTCCCTGTTTTATACAGACAATGTAATGGAAATGTCCTGTATTTATATTTACCTCTAACATCCTAATGCTACTTTTTTTTCTTTTTGATAGATATATTCAGGAAAAAAAAAACCTTTTACTTTTAAACGGATAGAACTTTTCAGATATTAGTAGTAAACTTCAAACCAGTAGCTGTTGCTGCAAGGTCAGAACTTAGTATTGAGCTATAAGCTAGAAGTGTTAATATGCAATTTATAAATTATAAAAATACATTTGTTTAATATATTCCTAATGATATGCAATTCTTCTTTAACAGAAGTCTGATCATGAGTTTTTGAAGTGAGATTAGCTGCAGCTGAATCTGTATTTTTGAAACTCTCAGACTAATTTGAAACTGTAGTGCAAACAAATGCTTACTGATATAATTACATAATAAACAATACATAAAATTAAGGCTGGCAATTTGCAAAATTACTTTGCTTATGGATAGAATTTTATACTAATAAATGTAAGATGTAAAATGAAATGCACAAATACAGCATGTCAGTTTTGCTGTGGAGTGCTGATTACTGTTAAAGTTTCAGCTGGAGTGAATATTGTATGGTGACTGTTTTAATTTTTCTCTATTGGCAATAAATGCAACTTGCATATAAAAAGTATAAATTGATTTCCCATTTTTTGTCTTAATGACTTGTGCTGTATTTCCATCTTTGATGGAGAGGGAAAGGGAAACAAGTTTATTTGCAGTCAGTAAAATTGTGAACTCTAGAGAAATCTCAACCCTGTTACTCATTTGTACATTTTTCAGCTTTATGTTCCTGAAAGACTTAAAAATTGAAGTAGTAATAAACTTGATATTCAAGTTTAATCTAAACAAATATAGAATAGTACCTACTTTAACTACACAATGTTCTTTTACCTCAATGCCTTGCACTCTGTTTGTGTAATGCATGAAAACAGTCATGACTAATTCAAGAAATGTTCCCCTCCTCTGCATTTCTGTCCTGTGAGTGTTCCAGGTGAGCCCCAACATACAGGGGCATTTCTCAAATTCATGTTCGTTATTGATAACATTGTAAAGCAAAATGATGATCAGTGGGTGCACGGACAGTTCTGAGCATATAAGTGCAACAATTATGAACACAGATACATTTTATGTACCATAGTTTGTAATGTGGCCTATTTTAATGTAGGAACAAAAATTTATCAATTTTCAGCAGTAGTTTAATACAATTTTAGCAGCAGACTCAAGTAAGGTATACTGCACTTAACATTAAGTTGAAAAGCAAACTTTTTCCATAATTTTTCCTTTTTTTTTTAAAGCTGTGTACTCACACAATGCATGAGTTAATTCTGAATGGAGAAGAAGACACATTTTAAAAGCATAGTTATAAAGCAACATATTTTGTATGTTCTTTTCATGAGCAAGTATCATTCCTGGCTTATTCACTTACTAATACAATGTCAACTTTTTGCAGTTATACATAGCAAATGGTTTTTAGTGTAGTATATGAAAATTTTGGTGAGATTAACCAACGAACCTTTTTTTTTTTTACCCAAGGGAGCTACTATTAAAAGGGATGAGCAAACTGGTGCAATTGTGGTGGCCAGGATAATGCGTGGAGGAGCTGCAGATAGAAGTGGTAAGGTGTTGCTGCTCATCTGAACAAGATGAGATAAAATGGCATATTTGGTAGAAATTAAATACATCAATTAAATACTATCAGAAACAGAAGTATTTCGGCTCTGGACACTTTTGTAAAATGATATTTCAATACTGGTGTTCATGCTGATTTTTTCCCCAGTTCAGTTGCAGTGAGGTGTCTTTGAGTTAGCAGATACAGTGGGATTCTTTAGATATATCATGGTTTGTTCCAGTTGAAGATGTCCACTTAGAGATCATAGAATATGCTGAGTTGGAAGGGACCCATCAGGGTCATCGAGTCCAACTCCTGTCACTGTGCCAGACACCCCAAGAATCACACTGTGATGGGATATGCCAAGGTTACAACCTGCTGATGGAGAAACTCAGGGTGCTGGCATTATTTTATATTAGGACAACCAATTGGAGTTTCAGCTGGTAGTTCTCAAAATAACAGCACATCCTTGACTTCCATTGTTTAGTTTGGGATGATCGGTGCCTGCAAGAAGTCCTGAACAATACACTAAAGTGCCTCTTTCCCCAAAGAGAATCTAGGACAGCTGTGTTTTATTCTTAAATGGGGTAATGGAGTAAATCTATATATATATAGATAGATAGATAGATAAATTAGCAAGCATTTGTGCCACAATTTAGCACTCACAGCCTAAGTGATCTTTGCAGTACTTGCAGCTGTGTAGCAGTAAGAAAGTAGAATGAGAAGAAAAAGAATTGGCACAGACATTTTTCAAACCTCTGCATAAAAGTCCAGAAAAGTGGTAAAAAAATGGTACTAATTTTTAGGAGAAAGACAGGGAGGTGAGTAAACCAACCATCTCCATCTTACCTGAGAGGACAGTAGCTGTTGTTGTGTTTACCATATATTCCTTCTTTTAAGTTAGAGCTTTAAGTGTATGAACAAGGGAGAAGCAAACCGAATGTTAATGGCAGGTTTTGTATAATACATAGCTACAGTTTCACAACTCCTCTTTTTCTTCTGTAGGTCTTATTCACGTTGGTGATGAACTGAGGGAAGTCAATGGTATTCCCGTAGATGATAAAAAACCCGAAGAAATAATACACATTTTGGTAAATACCAAACATTTTAAAATTAATTTAGGAGATTGAAGAAAAAGTAATTAGACTTATGATTTCTACTTTATTTCTTAGAAAAAAAATCATATTCTAATATAATGTCTTCCAGTGCCATCGTTTACAAACCTTCTCCCAAAGAGTGATTTCCTACTCATTACATATATATGCAATTATGGATTACTTGTGAAGAGTTAAATACAGTACTATGGCTTTAAATATGTTGCAGAATGTTGCAGACTTCAGTGTATAATCTACAATTTTTAAGGCCCACCATGATCTGTTGAATTCAAACTCCATGTGACAGTTAATTCCTAATACATATACTAGATAGACTATATAACTGGTTTATTGAGATTTTATCTGGCATTTATTTGCATTATATAGCTATATATTATTCTGTTTGCGCTCCTCTGAACTGCAGTCTCTAAAGCGGGGCTCATTACTGACTTAGGAAACACTATTGTAAATTAAGTAATTTAGACTTTTTCAGAAATATTTAATATTTTTACATAAAGAAACTAATGAAGGTCATGACAACTCTTTTATTCATGCTGTAGGCATTTCTGCATACATAAATAGCTTACTTTCCTGCTGAATGGAGTAAGTGTCTCACAGTTTCAGTTCAGTAAGCAAGATGATTCATTTCAAGTATTAACCTGCTGATGTTCATACTTATTATATGGTTTCATGTTCGCTACACAACCATATTTTCCTGCAAAAATTAATATTTAAGAATGTCTAGAAACACAATACCTCGAGAAAAGATGTGAACAATTTCCCCATTTACCTCTTCGAGGTACAGTAAAAAACATCAAAAGCTAGTTAGAGCTTGTTTCAAAAGTAACAAAATTATTGATTCCAGTCCTACGGCGGGTAAAATAAGAACTTGGCCGCTGCTTGTCAAACAGTGAGCTCTGGGAGCGCAGACATGCCGGCAGAAGTTATGTCTCGCTTGGTAGTGGACAGGCCTGTTTCCATTTTGCTTAAATCGTTGGCTGTCTGTTGCACTCGGCGAGTTTTATGAAACTTGTCGGCTGCATGCAATGGTAGCAGAGGCTCCAACTGATTAGCACTTCCTTCAATAGCAAAGTGTCACTGAGGCAGTGGGAATATATTGTGGTTAATAAGTAAAATGCAGCCAGACACACTTTAAGTGGGATATAGGAAAGATGAATGGATGAGGTGGTTGATGATGGCTAACTTGTTTTAAGATTTATAGTGGAGAGCTTTTTTTCCATTTAGTACACGTAATATATTCAAATATGTTTTTCTTTTCTAGTTTCTTAAAGTTGCCAAGCGAATAAATCCCCCCCAATAGCTCTCTATGATAAATATGGCACAAGCCTGTTTGAATTTTTCTATCTTTTTTTATTTTGAAAAATGAAATGTTAGTTCAATTTTTCCAGGGATGTCCAAACTATGCCAGGAGTCCAGCACTTACTTCTAATATGCATGCATTTTAGCTGTAGCATTTTCCCCTGCCTTCAGTGCAGAACTGGGACCTCTGAACCATGCAGGCCCCAGTTTTTAACAGTCCATCTCTGCCCACCAATGAAACAAATAAAGCCAAGCATTTCAAGAGGTAAAGTTTGGTTTAGTGAAGTTGTCAAACTCCATGGACCATGCTTGGGAGAGGATAGATTCATTATATTTGAATATTTTTAGATTCATTTGAATTTCTTTATCTTTTAAGTTTTCTTTTAAATTCTCAGTGCACTTTCTTTTCAAATGTTCACCAGGCTCAGTCTCAAGGAGCAATTACATTTAAAATTATACCCAGTGTGAAGGAAGAAATGCCAATGAAGGAAGGCAAGGTAAGCAAAACTATTTCAGTAACTGTTAGGCTGAGGATATGTATTGTTTGTTTGGATGACAGAAGCAAGAATATGATTTATGCCTCTGGACTCATTGTAATGTGACAATGTGTAGCACTGTACAATTCATTAGGCAAAAGCTGAATTTATGAGTGGGTGTAACATGGTTCTTCAGCCCAAGCTCTACAGCTGTGAAGTTGACATAGGTAATCCTCCATCTTCTGCGAGGACCTGGCTTGCTCCCAAGTACTCCTTTTCTTCCATCGTCTACTAGGCAGAAGACACCGGATAGCATCTTGGTTCCAAAGTACCTTTTCTTCTGTTCCTCACATGGGCACACTCTGCACCTGCAAAGTCCTGCTTGCCTTGAGTCATAGAGCCTTTACTCCATTGAGGCGGTTGCAGAAGCAATGAATTGAACGTTCTCCGTATGAACTTCTAATGTTAGACATCCATAAGGATGTTTTACAGCAGTAAATGTTTACATGGTTTTAGTTCTAATGGTTTTGAACAGTAGAAACAGAAAAGGGAGATATCTTTGGGTTCCATTTAATATTTTGATTCTAAAGATAAAACCTGGTTTGTTTCAGATGTTTATCAGAGCCCTATTTGACTATGATCCTAATGAGGATAAAGCAATTCCTTGTAAAGAAGCTGGACTTGCTTTCAGAAAAGGAGATATCCTTCAGATCATGAGCCAGGATGATGCAACCTGGTGGCAGGCCAAACATGAAGGTGATGCCAATCCCAGAGCAGGCTTGATCCCTTCAAAGCACTTCCAGGAGAGGTGAGCTACTGAGAATCATAATTTCATTACTTTTTTTGAGAAGGAACTAATTTGCTAGGTTGTTAGCTTAGCATAGCTGGCATGTGTAATGCTCATAGATTACATGGGTATGATAAACGTGCATTTGCAGCAAGACAACTGAACTTGGAAACATGCTGAAATACTTTGGATTTCCTTATTTCTCTGGCTAGAGTTAATAATGACAAAAACTGATAGGATAACACCGATCCAGATTGAAAGAAAAACCATATGGAAAATAGCACATCAGTATCTGTATTCAAACTGATGTGCTATGCAGGAATAAGAACTGCAGCAGGTTTTGGAGAGCTTACAAAAATTTGGAGCTGAAGATTTAATTTTTTTAGATTGTGAATAGATTGCATTGTTTTAAGTTAATTTCATATAAAATCTTCTGGATATTTTGCAGTAGTCTCATGATGTTAAGTGTTCATAAATCCCAAACTTACAGTAAAAACTGAGGAATTTGTGTCTTTCCCCCACCACCTCCCATTTTATAGGAGATTTGCACTAAGAAGACCAGAAGTGCAGATTCAGCCACTGAAAATTTCCAACAGAAAATCATGTAAGTCTGCGAACCTGGAATAGAAATAATAGTCCAGATATCTAACCTTAAAAAGTAGCAATTTGTTTCAGCCCTGTGACTACAGGATACATTTCTCCTGGGCACAATAGCTTCTTGGTCACATTGTATCAGTAGGAAAATAAATACAAATGCTGAAATTAAAATCTTTAAAAGCAGCTAACAACTTTTCCCCAACCCTCTGACTTGGTTTTGAAGCTCTGAGCCCAATTAATATTTTGATATATAGTATTTCAAAGGTTGAAGAGTGTTCCTTTCCTGTTGAAATAGTACATAATTGGCTCAACAGTTTATATGTTTTGGACTGCATCAATACAAAGGCATTTATATTGAGAGTAAGATAAAAGATCTGATAGTCTCTCCTTCTCTCCCCCATGTAGTTGCTGATTTTTTGTGTCTGTGAAGCAGCAGAATTTTTAAAAGTCAGGACATTCAGTTCATTGATACGCATTCACAGAATCAGTTCTTACTGGTTTTTAAGCAAATTAATTCTTAATAGTCTCTGCTTTTAGATACAGTAGTTGCACAATATAAGAAAAATAAACTCTAAGAAAGTGCATACATTGAAACAAATATTTTCTCTTGACTGGAATTTACATCAACATCTGTTTTAAGTATTATTGCATATTTTACTTGACCTGTTATTTCTTTCAGTTGTTCAGACTCATAACAAAGTGAGCAATGTAAGAAACTATCACGCTTCAGTAGGATCTAAATCTTAAATACAAACATTGAAACAAAAAGTATGGATACTAAGGCAAACAGTGGATGCTGGCACACTAAGTGCAAAACTAAATACTTTTAATTTTTAAACTCCTCAACAAGGTTTCTGTTGCGATTTTCCTAACTTCTTGCTATGGCTATTGTGTTCTGAAGCTTGACAATTACTGTTATTTTTCTAATAATCTGCATTTTCTATCTTTTATTCCATTTCACTGTGTGATTTTGTGCCCTAATGCTGCTGTTAACTCCAAAGGCCTTGATTAGCTTTGTAATTACAGTAACAGACTTTATAATTGCACTATAGCTTTTCTAATATACATAGACCTTAGAAACAAAGAGGAGCTCCTCCAGCTTGTAGTAAATCTGTTGTTTTTCTAGGTTCTAGGTCAAGTTGCTCTGCCCCAATTTTGGAAAAGTGTCTGATCCCAGGGTATAGCTATTTCTCTCTGCCCACTGTTCTTGAATCTGGATAATATCCTCAACAAGAGCCTTCAATTAAGGTGGCACTGGTGCTTTTGAAGAGGTAAATCAGCTGCTGCAGCAACACTGCATGAATTCTTTTGTAATGGACTGCATCTTTCTAGTGACCTTCAAGTGAAAGGTTTTACAAGATGCATCTCACCCCTCCAATAGGCAGCCTGAACTTGATTGGGAATTGCCAAAATTACAACCCAAAGAAGACCCACAGTACAATGTCTACTGTTGTCTGTGCTGTTTCCACTGACTTTGCTTTAACAAGCTTAAGTGGGGGAGAAGAGTTTGTCTCTTCCTCTGCCTTCCTTTAAAACATGACAGAACATTAGGGTCAAGCAGTATGCCTATTATTGCTCTCTTTTGGAATTTCTTTGAACAAAGCAAGTTCCAGCTAAATGCCATGTAGAAATCAGTGGTGCCTCTTAAAGGAGAAAAGACTGCAGAGTAATGTAGGTTTGTCATTCTTCCTCTTCCCATTTCTTAAGACAGTCTGCTGCTACATCTGCCAGATTTCCATGGGAAGAGAGGAAGTGCTGTTCTGAGGAAGCGCTGTTCTGAGTAGAGGTTCATCCCTTTGTTCAAAGTCTAAACATGTTTTTAGTGCTGGGAGGGAATTCAGATCCTTCATAGAGAAGGCATTTTAAAGATCAGAATTCAGCTCTAGAAAAGATTTTGTGACTTGGATGTTGCTCAAGTTGCTCTGAGGAAAACCTTCCACTTGCTTGGATTTTCAGGAAGATTGCACATAAGCTGGGAAACTCCAAGCCTTTGTGCTCTTTCTAAAGTTAGTCAGCTTTTTGATGTTACCAAGCGCAGCAGTGAAGCTGTGAGATGTGGAAGCCATGTCTGTACTTGTGCACAGCAGTCACCTTGCCAAAACTGGGAGATGCTGCAAAATTGTGCATTGCTCTGCTGAACAAACAGCATTCTGCCAGTATTGCAAACATGTAAGGAAGGTAACATTGGAAAGGCCTGCTGGGTCAGATTGGGTTTTTTAGCCCTTTTCTGTAACGTGCCGTATGGCCCAATGATTATTTCCCTGTATGCAAAGGTGGGAAATTGGTGATGTTTGATTTCATCAGATTCTTTTTTAATCCTGTACTGCAGGCCTTCAGCTTGTATAGGGTTCTCCAGGGTTTGGAAGGGTAATTGTGTAGGGAAATGTCTGTAGATCATCCTGAACCAGCTGTGTGTTGAGAGGCTGCTTGCTATTGCAGTTGATCCCATCCAATCAAGTGACCTGAATTTCCTTAGTAATTTGAAAGGAAAGGGCAATTCCCCAGCTGATGTTTTTATGGCTTCCAAAAACAATAAAAACTTGTTGACTTCCACAGAGCTGCTAATAGAAGTCCCTTTCCTGACAGGACTGAGAGTTGCACTTGGAAGCTTTCTTGAGACGTGATATTTAGCAGTGGATGTTGGCCTGCTCTGCTTAGTCAACTCATTACACAGTTCCCGTGTTTTGTAACAAGGTAGAAACATGGGCACATAGCTTTATTTTTAATAGGGAGAATCAAGATAAAATATTCTATTTTCTTGGATACCCAAAAAATGCGAGTCAGCTCTGGTTTCTTAGGTGGGCTTCCAGGGTAGTAGTGTCTTTATACTTGAAAATTAATCTAAAAATTAGTCAAAATCATATAACATATGAGAAGTGTCCTACAACTTCTTTTTATCCTCCCTTCTTAAGCCAGTTCTGGAACTGGAAAGGACTGTTGCATTTGTCTAGAGAAAGACCTCTCTGAAACATAGACAACAACTGTATTTAAAGTAACATTAATATCTATCAGGATTTGCTTTGATAATTAAATACGTTTCAAAACCTGTAAGAGTGGATTAATTTGGGAAGCCTTCTTTTTGTTTCCTGTTTTGAATTTTTTACTCTTTTCAGCATAGCAGTGCATGTTGTGTAGAGTTGCTAATCGGTACACATATTTGTGTATCATAAATTTGGAAGTAAAATAAAGGTGGGCTTTTTTGATGGGGCTCATATGCATCCACTTACTGAGGAAGGAGAGAATACTTTCCATAGAACTTTTACAGCAAGAGTTATTTGCACTGAAAAAAATCCATAAATATAACCTAGTTCTAAGTTATTAAAAGGATGAGTTTATAATGGAAATGCCAAATCTTATTTTCACTTTCATAGCTAGGTCAGCTGTGTCTATCTGTAAATACACATATCTCTCCCAGCATTTAGCCCTTTTCTCGAAAGATAAAACAGAATCGTTGTCACATTGTACCCATTAAAGTGAAAAACATTTAACATGTCGTGTACACTGGAGGAGGGGGCAGAACAGTGTACATTCCATATTGAAAGGTAAGTGAAATCACACTTTTTCATTTGCAAACGGGGAAGTTTGACACAGTTTGATGGTATCTGGGAGTAAGGATGAAGGAAACTGATAATATAGGTGGAGCCTGCCTTGACAAGAGATGGTTTTACACTGAGAGGAAGATGCAGAAAAAGTAGGAATAAGAAAAAACAAAGGAAAAAGGGATGAATTGTATTTGATAAGTTTTAAAAGCATGAGATAAGTGGCAATTAGATGTTCTGACCTGCTACTAAGATTCATATGTTAATTCCCAGGCTCGGGGTTAGTGCACAAGTGATGGAGGGATAACAAACCTCTGAAGCATTTTCAGCATTCTTTTCCAATACTTAACAGCAATGACATTTCAGCAAAAAGCAACACTGTGTATTAAAACTGTGAGGAAGATTATGCTGGGGGAAAAGTTATAAGAACAAGCAGCATAAAAGAGAAAATGGGAAAACGCAATGAAAGAAAAGGAACAGAGATGCATGGGATTGTGTGAGTAGGCCTGACCCTCCACATGCTGAGATAGTGGATGTGCAGTACACCTGACCAGGTGTGAGGGAGCTGTGGGACAGGAGGAGGTATGGTCTGTGTGTCTGCTGCATGCAATCAGCTTCTGTGTATCTGAGCTTGTGAGCCACTGCTGAATGCCAGCTCCACAGAAACCTGCTCACCTGGTAATCCTCAATAATACTTAACAGCATTCCTGGATTTAGGAGGTCACCTTAGCTTGGATGACACAACTTTGTAGCCAGAGTTGTTTCTGTGAGTTCTCCTGTCGCTGCATGATGGCTAAGTTGGAATGACAGGAGACTCAGTACAGGGAAAAATTCATTTGTTTAATAGCTCCCAGTTTGTTAATTGAATACAAAGACTACTCGTGCTCTGACTGTAACAGTCATTGCCAACAGGCTTGGTTATTCCTGCATGTGTAGCTTACTTTAATTTGTAGACAAAAGTGATCATCTGTTTTTTTGAGAAAAAAAATTCCTTTGAATAACAACCAAATAACGTACTATTCTGCAGTTGTCATAAACTACAATAATTGGCCAAGACATTATATTCCTTCAGCATAATTTTGCTTTCACAGCGGTTACTGTGTTTATTCTTCTGTTATGTATGTGTTGTCTCTGGTATGAAAATTACTGGTAACTTTATATTTTATACTAGTGTAGCCTGTAACTTCTTTTAACTTGTGCAGTGCATACATATGTGTATATGTATATCCATACTCTGTGTATATAGTTTAATATAAATATGCATATGTATGTAGCATATACGACAGAGCTGTTCAGAGATGTCTTTTCCATGAAAATACGTTTGTTTTATATATTTAAGGCTAAATGTAAATACTTACTGTGGCAAAGCCGTCATCGTATAGTTTTTCTAAGGCTTAAAACCCATTTTACTTTCAATTTTGATTTACCATATGTGATTGGCATTGTGTGAGCAAGAGGAAAGACTTAACTGCAGCCAAATGGTGTTCATTCAAACAAGATGTAACCCAGTTTATCCATAGTTGAGTGTCTTGTGAATTGAAGATTGTGTTCTGCCAACAAAAGAATTTAAACAGGCTAAAAGAATAAATGCTTTGTACCACTTGTATTTGAAGACCAAACATTTCGGATAAATGTATAGTAGGACTCTTTTGCTTTTTATAATTGCTGCACAATCTTAACTCTGCCTTTCTTCTCAGTATTTTTATGTGTTCACATTTGAAACTTGATTGCCCACCTGCAGGTAGTTACGAGTGAAAACAAAAAATAAACCAGACCTGAAGAGTTAAATTGGCACATTAGCTTTTTTGTGCAGAAAGTCTCCTGTCCTTACAAATATTGACTTCCTGCTATCACAGAGAAATTGAGGATACCTGAAGCTGGATGACATTTGAGTCAAGGTCACATGAGACAGAAGTGGAAATGGATCTCATAAACTCTTGCTCTGTCCTTCACTGCGAGACTATCCTTCTTCATTTTCGAAATTGTCTTCGTACAGATACTGTTATCTGATGGTTTTATGAAAGGATTAAATTAGATCATCTTAAATTTCCTATAGCATGAACACACATGTATTGTTCAATCTACAAATCTCTTTAAGATAAAAACCTGCAAAACAGTATAAATGTTGATTGCTATGTGGGGCTGTTCATCACTAAAGAATCATGAGTGTTTA
Organism: Neopelma chrysocephalum; assembly: GCF_003984885.1. Lineage (NCBI taxonomy): Eukaryota > Metazoa > Chordata > Aves > Passeriformes > Pipridae > Neopelma > Neopelma chrysocephalum. The sequence goes on along the minus strand of NW_020897732.1, from coordinate 320,387 downwards.
TTCACTGTAATGCAGATCATTCTACATCACAATTTTTTTGTTTACGAAAGTGAAGTATAATTTAAGGGATAATGTAACTTGTTTTTGATAAGAAACTAGAATAGAGCTGCTGGATCTAATTTTAGACTGAGAAACATTTAAGTAAAATTCTTTGATGGAAATTTTGTTGAAAGAAAGTCAACAAAAGCTAAAAATCTTAATCTGGTGCTGGACTGCTCCAAGGAGTTGAGAATGTTCCTGGAAGTGGCCCTGGTTTTGAGCTTCATAAGTAGTATAATTTAGGTGAGGCCCCCAAAACCAAATCTTGATTATATTTCAGTTATAATACATACCAAAACAAAAAAGTGTGTGTGATACTGGTTTTCATTGTTATAGTTTAGCATATTGGCTATGCTGAAACCTTTCTAAAATGAATAAAAACACCTACTTCCTAAGCTTCCATTGCACTTGTGTTTCCTATTTCTTTTTTCCCATTTATGTCTTGTTACAGCTTTCTTGTTGTTTCATAAACCTGTTCCATGACTATTTTCTTTGGAGGCTCCTCTCTCTTCTTACCACAATACATTTAATTGACTGTATTTCTTCTTTTCTCAGTGTTTTATTTGTTCCATGTTGCCTTATGTTTTGAGTTTTTTTCATTTTGTCATTGCTTTTGTTTTCCTACTTCCCATCAGATTTCCTCCTCTTTGGTCTTTGACCTCTTTTAGTCTCATATTTGTCTTTTCTAGACTTCTATTTCCTTTCTCACCCCACTTCAATTAAGTGAAACTGTATTGATCCCAATTTTTCATGTCTCTAACTTTGGACCTTTGGGCACACACTTGCTGCTTCAGGTGCACAGAACTGTATTAGTTTGTGGTGAATCACAACACAAAGTTTCCTGGCAAATAACCTCTGACTTTATTAGGGACATACAATAGCCCTGGTAAAGTTCCTTGTAAAAAGTTCAAGCTGGGAGATACATGCTGATGACTGTTCATAGCTGCGTTAAGCTATGAGAACCCACTGCTTTCCAACATCTTTTCATTACAGACTGTTATTGTCAACCTTAAGAGTAGTCCAAGAAAGCCAAGAGCAGCATTAAGAAGGAAGATTTTTAACAAAATACAAAAAGTTCAGAACTCCTTCACTTTATCTCAACATTAAACCTCAGCTTGTAGACATTTTGGCTTCTGCTCTCTGCGGTCAGCTGGCTCCCTTTGGAATCCTAACATTCCCTTATGGATAAGAGTATTCCCTTTCCCAGCAGGGGCCAGCTCAGGAGCCTGAGTTCCCTTCAGCTATTCTGAGCCCTGCTGCTGTAACTCCACCATCCATCACACCTGCAGGACTCCTCTGAGTCTGCAGTGGTCAGGGTTGAGTGAGTGTATACCTGTACAGACCTCTGTACATGTGTGTATCTGTACATATGGATCTGTTTTTCTTCTGGTCCAGTTTTTTGTGTTCAATTCAGGAGACTTTTAAAATCTGTTTATGTGAACTGGTTTTGACTATAAGCGACTTGTTTTCAGGAGATATATTGCAGTCTATTGAAAGTCATGGAAATGGAAATACAGAAAAACTTGTGCATATCAGGATACATAAGAGGTCTTTCAGCACAGAGAAGGAGAAGGGAGTAGTGCTAGAAAGTCAGCCTGCCACCCTAGATCCAGATTTAGGGCATTTGTCAAGAACGGGGAGCTTTAAAGTCAAGAGAGGAAAATGACTCCAACGCTTTCATTCTCAAGTCACAAAGCTGTTGTCACTCTTTTAATGCTCTAGATGTGGTCAACCAAGCAGTGTTCACCTCAGAGGACTTCCCAGCCTACTTAAATCATATGGTCACCTTGAGTGTAAAAATAAACTTTAAATAAGATTCAGCAAAGTCTTCCAAAATACTATTTTACAATGTAACTCCTCAAGAAAAAAGTTACCAAGAAATGATTCTACAAAACAGTGTTTTTCCCACGGCTGAAGAGACTCTTTTATCCATTTCATGACATGAAATGAGAAGACCTCTTCCATATCGTCATTCTGAGGAAAGACAAGCTTTATGGAAAGTCTTTGTGAGGCATATTTATCCAGATTCGAAAGGAAATTTGAATGAAATGTAGATTGTAAAATCTCTGTATAAATCTGGACCTTAGTATATACTATATTTGTGAACAAAAAATTCATTATATTTATCTTGCTTTTCTGTAAAAGCCCAAAGATGTACTACTACATCTACTCTCAATATCAGCAGATAAGTAAGCAGAAAGTCTTAAGTAGATCTATTATATTAGGATACTGTCAGAGAAAACATTACAAGAGTATGTAAATTCTTTCAGCATGTTTCCAGCTACAATTGTAGATTTTCAAAATAAAATAAAAAAATAAACCAAAACCAAAAAACCTCTCCGAAATCCATCTCCAAGGGCAGTACCAGCTGTCACTGCAAGTGCAGAAAAGTACTGAGATCACGTTCATGGTAGTGATTCTTAGAAATTCTAGGCTAAGACTGATTAATCGGAATTAACAAACTTTGCATTTAATACTAAGAGATCTACCAAGACAACTGGGTAAGGTCATTGCTACCAAATGAAAAGTGGAAGAATCTCATATACGAAATTTAAAGTGCACATAGTATTTCAATGCCTTTTTAGGTTCTTTTCTAACTGAGTGTAGTTAAACATGTAAGTTAAACTCAGTACTGGTATGTTGGTATATGCCTCAATATAATAGGTGCTGTCAAGAGGATTTGAGAGTAGCTTACATAGCTGAATTTTTTCCTATTTATGAAGTATTAAACAATAATACTTTGTTTTTTTGGCTGTTCTAAGATGAGGAAGCGGTTGAGTGTGGTAGGTGCATTTTTCTTCTTCGATTTAACTTTTCTTTCTTAAGTTATATTTTCACTCCATTTAATGATTTCCTTTCCTATTTTTCCTTTGTGCTTCTCAGAGGAAATTGAAGGTACATGTACAAAAGTTTCCCTGCATAGCCCAATAATTTTATTTAGAGAACATGTGTTTAGAATTAAATTGAATATAGTCCAATGTTTCTAAGAGATGTTATACACATAATGCTTTTATATTGCCACCAAGTACATTGAATCATCTTTTTAAGTAGATAAAAATATCAGAATATTCCTGGTTGCTTCATGTAATAATCAGTAATTTGAACTATTGTTTTAAACTGCTTTTTCTCTCTTGAACTTCTGCAAGATATGCATAGAAAAGTAGTATGATTAAATAATATTAGCAACACTTGGGTGGGCTGGGATGAAAAGAGATGGTTCTGACTTAATTACATGGCCATTGAGAGATCTCGCATTTCTAATTAATACTGACAAACTGTTTCTCTGAGATGGTAGAAAGTTCATCTATGTGGTATCATCGTTACTGTCTTCCCTATGAGTGTAGCTGGTTACTGTTGTGCTTGCAGCATATGTTAAAGTAATAGCAGCTGATCTCTTGTATTTTTTTTTTTTTTACTTAAGAGGCTTTTGTTTATAAAGGCATTAGAAATTGTAGCTCATATTTTTGATCAAAGGGCCTCTGGCATGTAAAAATATACATTATAGCTATTTTATATCAAATGAGAGGATGTGTTTTTGATCAAAAACCTTTCTGTCTAATCCAGTGAGCCAAAACTTAAAGCTAAAGTCTGATAATGTATAATTTACAAAAAAGCTTGATTTACATCAAATCGTTTTGCTTTCTTTCAAGTGGCATATTTTCTATTAACTGATAAAATGTGAATAATACAGTGTTAGAATCCTTTTTAGAATGTTTGTTGTCATCACAACTTTTGCTTGAGAAGGTAAAAAGATCAGTGTGCATGCTGCAAAATCCAAGAATATTTCCAGCTGAAATATAAAACAATAAATATTGTTTTATGTTTTTAAGAAAATGGCTTATTGAAGGCTTTTTAATGCTATGCTTCGTACAGTTGTCATTTTTAAAGTAATTTCTTCTGTATTTTTTGCTGGGCTTCTAACTATTCTGCTTTATTTCTTGGCTCTTATTCTGTATGCTTTTACCCTTCGTCCAGAAGATGCTGAATGTGCTGGTCACAACAGTGGATCCTATCTAGGTGAGCAGTTGGTTACCAAAGACAATTTTGTTCCTTTCTTTCAGCTTCTTTTCCCTGGAACTACTGTATCCACTTTGCTTTTGGGGGTAATCTGCATACAAATGTCCTTACTCTGCATGAAAAATGCATGAATATTAAGGTTTTAAACATGGCTCATTGGATTTGACATAAAGGGTTTATGTAGTGTATGCCTTTATCTGGTTAAACATAGGCTACTAAAATACTGGTTTGATTTTAAAGTCAAAATAAAATAAATATATAAATTTGGGGAAAATATTTACTCTTAAAGTACCTCAAGCAAGCAATGTGTTTAATAAAACAAAAAGGTTACTGTATCATGAAAAGTTTGAGTTATTCTTTAAAGACTCTTTCAAGGTTTTATTCAAGTTTTGCTTACACATTTTTTCTTTGTACATGTCTATCTAACCATTTTGGGAGGATTCAGTGAGAGTACAGAGCAAATTTGTGGGCATCAGTTCATTTTCCACATTACAAAATATAATGTCATAATAACTCAATAGCTTAAATTTAGTTTTAAAACTGAGCTCTATGTATCATTGTGGGGAGCAGGGAAGAGGAAGGGAACAAGTCCGTTGGCTTCAGCTTCAAGATTCCAAATTTCAAACAACAGTAACATTTAAAAAGGTGAATGTTCCATGATATGTTTCAGCTTTTTAATTTCTGCCATTTTAAAAGCTATGTAAAAATATTTTAGTTGAAACTGTCCAGAATTCCTGCCAGCTGAAGGCTGGCTGGAGCAGATTTTGTGGCAACCAGCCCTTTTCCCAAGACTTTCATCCTCCTACTACAAGAGGAGTGGGAAGAAACTTGTCAAAGTACTTTAGTACATCCAAGCCACTGGGCTCACTGAGACAGCCTAGACTAGAACTGTAAATTAGAGATGGTTTTCATATTGCACTTCAGTGGTTTTAAATGTGGTATACAAAAAACATCAGGCACACACAAACCATATCATTGGAAGAACTTTAACCTTTCTACAAAACCTGCGTGGTATAATTTCATCACATGTTTGTGGAACTCACGGTTATCTGATCAGGCTGAAAATAAACTTCTTACCTTTGCTAATTAATCAACTAAATTAATGTTGAATCGTAATTGTATTGAGATATTGGGTATGTTTGGAAAATGATACTTTGAATGTGATTGCAAATGAATTGCATTTTCCTTGTCAAATCATTTCTTTGAAACAAGAAAGACACCCCCTGCCTTTTCTTCCTGTATGCAAATACAGATTTCATTAATTCTTAGGATGACACTATACATGAGTTTGCAATCAGATCTTAGTGGGCTGCTGCTTTATTTGAGAATGAAGGTATCAAAACAGAATCCATCTTTTCATGGTGCTCTAGCCTTTTTCAGTGGAACATTTTGGTCTACTGTTACCAAAAAGACCTGGTCATCTAGGAAGGAGGTGTCTTGAGGAAGAAGCTACTATTGTCCTACATGCAAACAACAAAAAATCAAGATGGGGTGTAGTTCACTTAGGCAAAACTTTACAAAAAGTATTGGAGAATTGCTGTACAGTTCTGGCAATGATTCCTCTCTTGAGAGCTTTCATATGGTGATGTGCTGCCATCAGTCCAGAGATGGTACTTTCAGCCTTCTCATGCTGAGTATGTGCTGTTGGAAGTGAGATGTTGGAGAGTTAGAAGACACGAAAACTGATGTCATGACCAGTTTTGGGGTAAGGACACAAATATATTCATTGGTTGTGAAAAAGTAGTTATTTAGTTTAGAAATCAGAGGTTCCTTGGAGCTCTTCACTAAGAATTGTTCATTAAAAATTATTGTATCTTAAGATCAGGCAGGTAGGCTTTTGAGAGTTGATGTTACCATTCTTTTCCATATGGTAACAGGACACAGTGATTTGTAATTCAAACTGTCTCATGCACTCCATTGTCATCTTATTTCACGAATCATTAGGAGCCCAATTCTATCCAGACATATTTAGAGTTGCTTTTCTCTTGAATAATTTTTCAGTTGTATTTTCTTAAAGAACAAACTGCTGTGGAATAACTTTCTGGACTGGACAAATTCCACTGCTTAAAGTGTAATAATATGAAAAAACTTGCTGACCAACTGCAGAGAGGACATAGAACTCTTGCTTACATGCTGTGCAAGGTTTAAAACTTGGATAGTCTATAAGGTAAAGGCGTCCTAGGCAAAGACACTTTGTAAACTCTCTGTTAGGTGACAGGAGCCAATACCATATCTAACTGCTGCAGTCCATCTTCCTGCTTGGGATGGCCTCTTTCTTTTCCACTGATCTGAGAATATATTCCTTCAATCCCAAGGGTAGTGAAGGCCTTCAAAGATATATTTTTCCCCTGCCTGTTGCTTTTTGGGAGAGTGGAAAAACAAATACGATTCTTGAAAACAACTTATTGGAAATGTCCACCTGAATGTTTCTCAGTGTGTATGTTCTTGAAACATGGTAGGCACTTACAGCACTCCTGGATTACTAAGAAACTAACAATTTCTAGGCAAATCTCATCATTATTACAACATAAAGCCTTGATTAAACATCCTACACTGAAAACAAACCCTAAAACAGTGTCACTGAAGGGCTTGAATCAGAACCACAAGTTCAGGGTGTTTTAGTGACATCTGAGAAACTATTTGTTGTAACCAATTACAAGAGCAAGGCAGACTGAATCACTGCTGAGGGAGTTGACCTTGGACGGTTAGTGTGAGGTAAGATAAGTATGGTAAATCATTCATATCTCAAAATTCTAAAATCAGTTGCTTCCTAAAAGCCAGAATAACTGAGTCATGTTTCATGCTGCTCTTGATAGTATGTAATCAAATCAAGTGAACTACAATAATTCTAGTATCAATTAATGAATTTTCAGTTGATCTTATGGCTTGTTAGGGGTTCAGGGCTCTGTATATAGATATAGATATATAGCTATAGCTATAGATATAGATATAGATGATATAGATATGGATGGCTCTGGCATTTCAGTTTGTGAACCAGGTTATTCTGTGAAGATAGGACCTTCTCAGCAAGCATGTGTAGTTTAGGCACATACGAGGTGGTCATGAAGAGTAAAAGAAGAGACAGTGTTCAGAAAGCAAAATGTCTGTACCATTTGGAGTCCAGATCTGTTATGTCCAAGGTTATGCTGCTTTGAATTTGAACCCTCTCCTCTAAAGGGACTAGGATAAATTTAATGATTTTTCACCAAATTCTAATATTTAAGTCACAGTATAGTATCGTATGTTTCTGCTGTAATTTCCTGAGGAATTGCTGGGGAGAATGTTAGGAGTTTGTCTTTGCCAAGCTTAAATTCTAGTTACATTACTTGAACCTTTATGAACATACAGTAAATATAGATGAATATCATCTGTTTACTATTCTCAATTTCGCCTTAAAACTCCAGACATAATCTAAATTTTTATTAACCCTGTCTAAATGTGCAAGCTGGGAATCTGTCCAGAAGCAAACAGAGTAAGAAGTCTGCTCTGTGTTTGTGCAGTTCCTGTGTAACAATAGAAATACTCAGTATACGAGCCAATATAAAAAATCCCAATATTTGGGGGGAAAAAAAATCCGGAAATATCTAGTGAAAATATTGTGTTCATACAAACCTAGATAATGACCATGGTACCAAACTTACATTTCTAAGTAATATGAATACAAAAGGTGCTCATAAATGCATTTACAATTAAATAGCATTTGTTCACTCTAAATTATGTAAGATTAAATTCGGTGAAGAATAGATGTAATTTGAACATGTACTGAAGCACTTTAATGAATAAAAATTAACAAAAGCATGTGTGTTTTATAGCATTTTGGAGCTTTACTTGTGAATTTATGAACCATAGGTGAATTTATATTATATTATTTCCAGTTAGTGTAATTTCTCTGACTTTGAGAAATTACCTTTCTACTTTGATGAATATATTTGGATTTAAATTTGCACAACATAGTTGCAATCTACTTCTTCAGAATTATGTAATTAAATATAAATAACCACTGTGTTTTACATCAGCATTGTTTTAAAATACTGTAAGGGAAACAGGTTCACACATTGCCTGTTTTCAGTTTGGTTTTCCGTGTGAGGCCCAAGTGGATTTCTCCATGTAAGTGTAAGGATGTTGTTTTAAGATGACCAAATGTATGCTGCTAATGGTTAAAAGAATAACCACATTTTTCTGCTAGAGTTTTTTTATTTCATTCTTAGAGGTCTACATGGTTTCTCTTGAATTGTTGTTGGGCCTTAATTAAGTTTATTAGTAATGATTTTTGATTTTTATTTTATGTTGAGAAGTGTTACAAGTTTTGAAGAGTAGTTTGAGAACATTTGTTCTTAATATTTTCCTTCCAGAGGCTACTCTTATTTCACCAAATCTGTTACATTCCAGCAGTAGTTTAGGGCTTTGTATGTTCAGTAAGGTTTTAGTCATGTAGCTGTAACCAGTGAGCTGGTGTGAGCTTCTCAATGTTCAGAATACTCTGTCGCTTTAGTGACAGAATTTTCCCCTTTTATTTTATAGTCTGCATACTTGGCAGCTAAGGTTAATCTCTGCTGATATCCATATTCCTCAGACAGTGTAGCCTGCAGCTCCTTCCATATTCGTCAATGCCTATATTATCAAATGTTCTGGGCAAGCAATGCTTTTTCCTTTTGTTCTTTATAGAAATTTACTTTTAAGATAAATCATTTTATAGAAATGTTATTTTTTCTATTGCATATCAGTATTGGTGTTGGTTTCCTGTAGTAATTTTCACTATATTTTTAATGATGCTCTATTGTTCATTTAAATATATGAAGTTTGTTTTTCATCTTTTCTGAACTGTAAAATATGCTAACATTAGCAGAATATTTTTTACCTTTTCATAAATGCTTTTATTCTTGTAAATACAATATTGTTTCAGTTCAGCTTAATATTTTTGTGCCTTCATAGTTGCCCAACATAAAATGCAATTATAAATGCAAACATTCATTAGAAAATATTTATTAAGAGTTCTTTACAAAATAGCTTCTGAAGGTCACAGTAAAGTTAAGCCACATATGAGAGGACATATAATGGCAGCTGTGAGAGAGGAAGAATCTGTGTTGGATATATTTGAAACAGTCTCACCCTTTCTCTCCAAATTGTACATTTTCCTTGTTTTTGAATGCTCCTTGAAAGCAAGCTTTCTTGGGTTTCTGTATGGGGCTGTTTAGGTGGGCTTTGAGGAACTGTTAAAAACAACTTTCAAATTGGCAATAGTCATAAAGTGTTGAAACAATCAGCATACCACAGGTTTTTAATAGTCTGTAGTTTTACAGAGCATCTTCACCAGCACACTACAGAGAAGTCAGCCATACTGAACATCTGCTTCATTATCTCTGTCTCACGTTTGTTCTTTTTAATTAATATAATAGCTTTTCTGTAGTGTCTAAGTCCTAGTTGAACTTGTTGTTGAACCTTCTTAATATACAGGACAATATTACTATTTTCATTTGAACAATAAGTTCAGTCACTGAAATATCAAATGTTTTATTCAAGGAAGCCCATGTTAGCCACGGGAATGATGTCACCTGAGTCTTTGTGATGCTTTCTCTGCAGCCTGTAAAAGTGACAAGGGAAAAATCAGCCTGAAGACAGCACTGAAAGATTTTCTCCTTTCTGAAGGAATGAAAGGAATGAAAATTCTTAAATAACTCACCACCTGGCAGTTTCGTAATGAAATCTGAATAAATTGGATGGAGAAGAGAGGAACAAGTTACAAATGGCCTTACTAAAACCTAACAGCGGGGATTGAATTGATAGGAAAATTTTGCAGAAAAAATATTTTTCCTAAAGATTGCAAAGTTCAACATGTAAGCAGAGGTTGAGAAGCTCTTGGTAATGGCATTTGAGAAAGCTGCTCAGGGGCACAGAACTCTTGGTATTTGTAAGGCCGACACCAAACTCTAATGGAGACCATTGATTTATCTTCATTTGATCTTACTTTTTACCTTTTCCAGATATGCGGATTCTGGGTTTTGTGACAAAGCTCTTTATTTGTTAGCCATTTAGTAGTCAATGGTGAGGAGTTATTCTGTATTTTTCTCTTTTTTTTTTTTGTTTTTCCATAAAGTGATTATACAGAAAAAAAAAAAAGGAAGAAAACCACAACAAAAAACCCAGAATAATTTTTTCTTTTTAATCTGGAGCATTTTAGACGAGGCCTCGGGAAACTTATAACTCACTTCATGTGTCTGTATTGCTAAAGTTACTTCTAATCTTTCTTTATATGACTGTCTATGAAGTTAGGTATAGTAATGAGCAAGAGAACATCCTCGTGTTATGATGGACTTCACTCTAGGGCAGGCAAGATCTCCCAGGCCCTATTATGGGTGTGTAAGCTCTCCAACAGGGCATTTCTACTTCTGACTACAGTTACTTCAGTGTTTGTGTTCTTTGAACAATAAAGTAACATAACTCATTTTATTTCATTATGTTTTCATATCTTGTATTTTGATCCCTTTCCTACGCCAGCCCATCTCCTACTTAGTCTAGACCATACCGTACCTCTTGAAAATGCCATCAGCCCTTTCCATGGATGGAATTTTCATCAATTTGCATTTTACATATATATATTGTTGTATTTTGAATATTAATGGATTGACATCATGGTATTCTCAAAGAAATTTCTCTTCACTTTTTGTGTGTATGCATGTGTTGTAGATTCCCGTAGGTATAGGGGCTCACATGAGTTAAATAACTTGGTTAACATCCTCTGTGATCCCGGCTCTATGACAACTTATGCTGAGTGGAACTGTGTGAAGAATGATAAGCCTGTGACTAAGCCTTGTAGCATTTCTCTTCAGATCTGGTTCTAAATATTTGCAAAATTGAGTCTTTAACTTGCTAGATACTACCTTTGAAGAAGAAATCATAATACGATTACTTCTTAAACACCTAAACATAAGTGCTATTACAAGTTTGTGAAAACATGTTGCTGAAAATCTGGGGTCACCAAACACATGTTTACTGTCTATGAAATGTTCTGGTAAACAAAACAAACTTTCTCACTATTTAAAGTATAGTTTATGTTTTACTCCATTCCTGCCAGGTAGGGAAATCAGCTTTGCAGTCATTCCTCTAGTTCCTTCTAGAACAAAAATGGTGCCATAGAGATACTAGTAAAATGTAATGAAATGCAATGTAAAGGATTTATTTGAAAAATCTAAGGTAATCATTAACAGAAGAGTAAGTTAGTTTTTAACATATAGTGTAAAAGATGGTGATGCCTTGTAAATACAAATTTAATAGCAATATTAACTTTTAATTTCATAATATGGGTACTATATTGTCTAAGATGTTCCTACTGTTTTGGAATTTGACTAAGAGTGTTTGGGTTTACTTATAAACATATTTAGGAAAGGTTTTGTGTACTTTTTTATATACTATCAGCATGGAACTAAGGACAACAGAATTGTTCGAGGAGTTAATTCTCATTAACCCTTTCAACCACCAGATATGCTTCTATCATATATTTTATTTGATGTCTGTATGCCATGGTGATTTAATAGACCTGCATTATGTGTAGTATGAATCCAGATTGCATGAATTTCCTTGTGTATATATACTATTTTATAAGATACTCAAATCATCTAAATTATCTAAGTACGTTTACAAATTATTGCAATTATATTTTACAGTTATGCTTTTATTAGTAATTTTAATTTTACAGTTTAAATAGGTACCCGATATAGTTTAAAAACATGGGAAATGTTATTCTAATGACCTGGCATATTAAACATATTTTTTTTATTCCATGCTCCAGTCCTTGAATGTTTGGAAGAGACTGTTTTCAAATGTTTTGAGAAGACTTATTTTCTTACTTTGAAAAAACCCTGTTCTTGTTGCAGCTGGTTTTAGAAGAAGCTTTCGTCTTAGCAGAAAAGATAAAAAAACAAACAAGTCTATGTATGAGTGCAAGAAGAGTGATCAGTACGATACAGCAGATATCCCAACCTATGAAGAAGTTGCAAAATATAGACGACAACCTAATGACAAATACAGACTTGTTGTTTTGGTTGGTAAGTTGTTTTCTTTATTTTTGACCTGGTAAAACAGAGGACTGACAATTAGTGCAATACTTACCACAGAGTCATTTAGATTGGAAGAGATCTCAGGAGGTCACCTGGTCCAACCTCCCACTCAACAGGATTAACACTAAATTCAGAGCAATTAGCTGGTGGCAACAACTTTGGGAACCTGCCTTCCCATCATGTCTTCTCTTGTCTTCCCACCTCACACCTCAGTAAAGAGGTGGCCTCCATCTTTTCAGGGGGTATTCGAAAGGTGCTGATGGGTTCCCGTAAGACATCTTTTTTCCAAGCTAGACAAGCCCAATTCCCTCAGCCTCTCTCTCAGGTTATGTGCTTCAGTTCCTGACCATCTTGGAGGCCCTCTGATTTTTTTGATCCAATTTATCAACAAGGTTGTAGTGCAGGGCTCACTGTGGACAGAGTATTCCTCATGGGATCTAACAAATGCTGAGTAAAGGGGAAGAATCATTTCCCTCTATCTGCAGACTTGCCTCTTGCTGATACAGCCCAGTCTCCTGTTGGCCTTCATTGCCACCAGTGAGTGCTGTGGATCCATGCTTAGCTTGCTGCACACCTGGACCCTCAAGTCCTTGTCATCCAGCCAGTCAGTCCCCAGCCTGTACTGCAGGACTGTGTATTTGTCCTCATCAAATTTCACAAAGTTCTGCCAGCCCATGCCTGGCATTGGAAACTTGGTAAGGGCCCATTCTGTCCTTGGTACAGATATGAAACAGAGTATGTCTCAGGGTAGACACCCAAGGAACCCCTCTTGTAATGAGTAGTAGAGTACACATCAATAACCCCTTCCATTTGAACATGATCCACTTTTTCACTTGTCTAGTAGTCCACCTTTCTAGACAGGATGTCCCAACATGCACATAAGGATGCTTTGGGAGATTGTGCTACACCAAAGGGAGATGACATTAAAATACAGTTACCATGGTTACTATCTGAATGCACCAGTCAAGCTGTACTAAAACTCAAAAGAATTAGGTTGGTGTTATGCTCTTAGAGATAATCAATGTATCTATGGGGAAAAAAAGAACAAGATAAATACCTGAGGTCAGTGAAGACTGACAATAAAAATCGAAAGAAACATAACCACTTACTGTGTTAGAATAAGTAAATGGACCAGTAGTAAGAAAGGTGGATGCAAGGTAGACCTCTATAGGCCAAGAAGGAATGTAAGCATCGCTGCACGAGACTCAACATGTCATCCTTAGTCAGCTTTCCATTCTTCTGTAATCTGTCACTGCCATGTCTTCCTCACAGCATTTATTATCTAATCAAAATGCATTGCTTCAGCCTCCTAAAAAGAGAGAAAGTACATTATCTTAAGACTTTTCAAAGGTAACAGTCGGAGTACCAGTGAGTAATGTCTCATTGCTAATTGTTTCTTTGGGCAGTTGCACATAGGCTGATGCTTCATTAGTAAAGTTTCCTCCATTCTGAAAGCATCAGAGAAGAGAAATATGACCCTCTATTCAGGACTGCTAGGAACTGTTGAGCAGCTATGTTTTTATATTGCTCATAGCCAAGGGAACATTAAATTTAGTTTTTAATAAACAATTTTGTCACTCTCCAGCACTAAAAATCAGCCACCTACTAGTGTGATCACTGTGAGATTGTGGGCTATATACAACAAGTAATAACATGGTTGAGTTGATTTTACAGTTACATCAACAGAGTGTAGTGCAAAAGTGTGATAAGTAGACTTCTTATAACAAATTGCATATGTCTGATCTAAGGAATGCTTGGAGATTCCATTTGATTTTTATTGTAATAAATCAAATTAAGAAAGTGTGCTTTTTCAGTAACAAAAGCAATTCAGAAATTTATTGCAGACTTCAGTAATTCTAATGTTTTTCTCTGGATATTAAGAGCAGCTTTAGTCTGGCCAATACCATAAAAATGTCTTGGGCAAAATGTGGAAAAACTAGCAGAGCTAAGCAATACAGGTATAGTAAAAGCGAACCTATTTAAAAAGCTTTCTGTGTGCCAGTAGCAGCGTTCAATATAATCCATCAAATATAATTTGGATAGTAGTACCAGGAAACAAAGGGACAGATAATTAATTTATAGCTGTAATTGGTGGGGGCACTAAATGTCTGTTGTGTTATGCTAGGTCTGAATGTATAATTTACTGTTTAAAAGGGGGGTTTTAGATTTTGGTTTACCCTTTTTTAAGGGGAGCGATTTTGACAACTTTGAAACGAAAATTTTGCTTCATTTTGAATTTGTCTAGTCTAATTTAAAGAACATGAATTGCACACACAGTAATTTTTAGTGCCCTGTAGTGTGATATATGCTACACTCAGGTTCAGCTCAATGTACTAGTTTTGTCAAGATTTTACCTTGTCTGTTAATGTAAGTTCATGAATAAAGCCCTGCATATCCTTGGGGCTAAAATAATACCACCTGAAATAGTAATGATACAAACACTTCTGCTGTGCTTTTAGTTGTTATGAATGTGATGAGTCTGCTAAAACCAAAATTATTCAATATCATGCCACCCCTTGTCTTCTTGCAGAGTGGCTTGCAGAGTCATAATTGATTTACAGCAGTAGTGCAGGAAAATGGCCTACCACAGCCATGCTGCTTGCAGTGAACTAACTGGACAGTTCAGAAAGAGACCTAGAATTGCTATCTGCATTCAGCCTTCCTGGCTGAAGGCACAGGAAGGTCAGCAAGGCTCAGGAATGAATACATAGGATGTAAGCTACTGCCTAGCCTTGCCCACGAGAACGCCGGTATGAACTCACTGATCCTGCTTCAGAGAACAGCAGATCTCAAAGTACACTCCCACTGCTAGTTAGAATGTACTGAAGCAAAATAAGGAGGTTCTCCTTTCCTACCACATATCTCATTGAGCTGCAGTTGGACAAGCATGCACAGCCACTGCATTATAGTGTACTAGGATTGAGCCACAGAACCTCTCTCAAGGCGTATTTCCTACAGGGTTCTTATGATCCCAGCAGTGATATTGTCACTCCCAAAATCTTCTCTGAAAGACCACTTTCTTTTTCTTTTCTTTCAAACAGACTTCTAGGAGCTCATTATGTATCTATGGGTGAAGAATGGCTGGTTGGGTTAACCCTCCTGAGACCTAAACTTACATCAAACAGCTTTTTCAGTTTTCTTCAGACATGTCTGAGTGGTACAAAATCTAGTGCAAGTTTAATGATTAGTGGTTTAATTCTGGAAATGTCCCTCAATAAAGTGAGGTGGGCACTACAGTCCACTTGCAGGATTCGACCATTACTTAACTTTCATGACTCAACATGCAACAGCAAACAATATAAGCCTTCCTTTAAAAAAGTAAACAAAGTATCTCTAAATCTGTCACCAAAGCTGTAAATATTGCCGCCTGGAGTGATTTATAGTAAACCAAAACTACACTACAGTCATGGATCCTACATGCCTGACATTTGACTATAAGAATCTGGATTGTCCTTTTCAATCCTGCCACTTCATTCTCTTTTTGAGTTCAAATTGTGTTCAGATTCATAACTATGAGAAACTGCCATCTTTCTCTGCTACATCAAAATGAAAAGAATACTCAGAAGAGAACTGTATATTACACTTGGGAGATGTAGTGTAAAAATCCGCATAATGGATGTCTTTGCTAAGCAGAAATCAGCCTTCAGTATTATGAGAAATCTGTGAAGACAGCACTGAAAAAGAAGAATCTACACCTTTCAGTAATTCAATTTAAAGGTGATTTTTAAATGGTAATTTGGAGACAGAGCAGTAGTGAGCTTGTGGTCTGGAAACTGATTTAAGTTTCCAAAGCATGTGTTGCAGGAAGTTAAGCCTGGATTCTTTATATATAAATAGAACTAAAAGCATATTGTTGATTTGACAGAATGTCAACCGATGAAGTAATATTTGTGTAGATTAGATGGGAAAGATTTTTTGCTTGAAAGCAATACAGTAATATTTTTTTAAATTGAATTCCACTTGTTTTGTTCTACTTTGCTAGTATATATAAAGAGTTTTAATTACTTTTCCTATAAAAATCCGTATTTGCCTTAAATAGCTAAACTACTTAAAAAGGGAATTTTTTTATCAATAATAACAAAAGTAATGCTATTATCTCCATAACACATTGATGTCCTCTGCAGACATGCACCAGTAGAGGCTGCTGTACACCATATTAAGTAAATATTTATACATAATGATAGATTAATTTACAGGAAGGTCAGAAATGGAATTTGAAATGTAGTTGTGTGTTTAACTGATGTAAACACATAGAAATTTTAAATGCAGAAACCCTAAGATTTTACAGAGAGACAATAGTCTGCGGGTAGCAGCACAGTAGCAAGCACTAGCTTTTCATCATTATATGTTTCTAACTTCAGACAGGGTTAGATGCCATTTTTACAAATAGGCCATTTTTACAACGATGCCATTTTTACAAGTAGGCATCTGAAGGTACTGAAGCATCAGTCTGTTTTTGGATTCTGACCATTAATTAGCCAATACAACACTACTTCATTGAAATGTTTATTAGGTTTTGTATTTCCAGTGTCTAACGTCTTTGTTAAGAACCACTCCATGCATAAATGTGTCACTTTTACTAGGTGCACAAGAATTTTCTTGAAAACCACATGTAATATCCTTGCATTACTTGGGATGTGGTTCCAAGTGACTCCCCTCTGTGTTCTGCTGTTGACCTGGCTCTGTAGAAACAGAGCTGCTGCACTGTCAGAAACATAAAAGCATGCAGAGCTGAGCTCGCTTCACACAGAGCACCATGGCCCTGCCACGAAAGGGGACAGGCAGGCTGGAGGCCTGCATGAAGGGCCCCTGGGGCCCCACAGCAAGTGCCCATGGAGCCTTTGAGACCTCACAGGACAGAGTACCCTCACTGAGACATAGGTCACCACTGGCAAGGAGCTACTAGTTAGGGACAACATGAAAGCCAAAAGGAAAGTCTGCTCAGTAGCTTCTAGTACAGCACTACTCAAGTGGAGGTGGAGGAGACAGGTCAAAAAAATTCCATGCAGTCTTTGTTTTGTCCTGCCATCCTCTTTCCAGGAGTGGTCTCTCTTTGGCAGTTGCATGAAGAAGGAAACATTTGCTTTGGAACAGTTCAGACAGCAGGCAGGAGACAAGCACAGTTTAAAAGAAAATCAACAACAAAGAAAGTAACCCAAACATCCCAAACGGGTTGTGACCTGGCAAGTGCTCTCCTTCCTTCCTCTCCCTGTGCAATCCCACCTTCATACAGTCAAAAGGTGGATGGTGACAGCTACGGCCAGCCAGGAGTCAGGCGGTGTTCCTGCCTGCAGCAGGGTCTGAAAGGAGCAGTGCTTCCAGGGCGTGAGGAGAAGTTGGAAGCAATTGTCCCCAGGGGCATCTGGTGCAGGTAGGCAAGGGATGCAGCAGCTGGGGGGAGTGAGGCCATGCTGATGCACAGATTGCAAAGGCTTTGGGGGCACTTTGCACATGCCAGCCATGGTCCTCTAGTCTGCAAGTTGGGAATATTCTGGCAAAACAAACAGCCAAACCAGTTCTTGTTCTGGAAAGCTGCAGGTTAGTATGCAGGGGTCTGTAGTAGGGCTGAGGATGGAGATGGGTCCATACTGAGGGTAGTTTCTGTAGAAAAGAAAGTTAGCTTTCCTGGAAACTTTTTTTTCACTGATTTTTCTTCATTAATAAAGTCAGAGCAGAGTAACTGCCAACTACATCCCCTGAAATTTGTCAGCGCTGTATATTATAGGAGAGGCTAAAAAACCATGGGCGTTTCCAAATGGCTGATTAAAAGGCAGTATATGTCACAGCTATATGCTATGTAGTCTTACCTTGGAGAGTACTGAGGATGAGAGAGAACTGTCTGTTGGGAAACAGGACGATTATTTTTCTTCCAGGTCCTGTAGGGGTTGGACTGAATGAACTTAAACGGAAATTGCTGATCAGTGACACCCAGCACTATGGGGTAACAGTGCCACGTAAGTAAAAATGCACTTCTATTCTCCTAATGATATACTTGCATTATATTGCATTACCTTTAAGGCACTTTCAAATTTGGGTCCCTAAATGCATGCTTGGCATTCAAATTACTTTTCTAATTTTTAAAAGTGCTGCTGCAGTTCTGTATTAAATAGCATTAATTAAACTGATCAGATATTTTGGCTCAGAGGCATAGCAGTACACTTCCAGTACAAGTTTAATGTGATTGATGTCAGTAAGGTTTAGTAAATGAAACTCAGCTGAAGAACACCCTGGATTTGGCTGTAAAGCAGTGAAATACACTCTGTTACCAATGCTTGAATTCAGCAAAATGGCCTTTCTCCATTAGGCTGAAAAATGAAGACTGATGATAAACAGTTTAATCTATGCATAAATTAATTAAATCCCTTTGATTAACTTTAGTAAAGTTGATTTGGTGATTCTTTTTCCTCTTTCCCCCTATCTGACCACATAGTGTGATTTTTATAAAATTGAATAACATTGTGCTGTGTTAACTTTACAATACTTTATTGGGTTTTCTTTAAAATGGAGAACTCAGCAGTTCTGGACTTCCATTTCTTGGTTTGCTTCCTACTCGTACCTCCTATAGGGATCCTTCAAAAATATGAGTCCAAATTTGTAGATACTGTCACAGGTTTTTTGCAAGTGCAGGTATGCCGTAAAGTATATATATGAATGAATTTGTGAGGTAGAAAAACAAATGCATTTGGTTTGGCAAGTTATTTCATTTGTACATATTTGCTTCAGCTGGGTATTGAAAACAACAACAGCAAAAAAAGCCAGATGTTCCCAAAATATTTAACACATTGAAGCATATGCAATCATTTGCCCAAAAATATTTCTCTAAAAATTGCCAGTATTCATGAAGCTGCCTTCTCTCTTTTCTTTTCCAAATTTGTGGTTATGATTTAAAACAAACATGTAAAGAAATCCCTCTCCCTGAAATTCAGTAAGTTAGGACTTGGAGGGAGAACTGGGGTTCCTGCCTTGGAAATGTTCCTCATTGTGTCAGCCTGAGAAGAGTGTGCTATCAAATGGCATTTAAGACTGTGTTGCTGTAAGCAGGTTGTGTATATTCACATGTGATGGACAATACAAATGCTGTAACATACGGCTTGTATTAAATAGGACTTCTGAATGAGTTCATTAATCATAAGTGGCAACCCCCACAAGTGAGTTTCATTTATAAGCAAACCCCTTATACCTAGCACTTAGGGGAAAGTCAGGAGTGCAAATAGTACAAGGCTACTGAAAGAAAACAGAATTCAATTTTGATCACCAGAAAAAGAAAAGCACTAAAACATAAAGTTCACACCCCAGGTTTTTATTATTATGCTTCACATAGCAGAGCTACAAGTGTTGTTAATGAACATAACATTTTATAAATCAGGTTGGTGAGTTTTGTTTCCCTTTATGGTCTCATATGCTAATAAGTTTAACAAGAGGCAAGGCTGGGGTAATTGTTATGGACTGCTGCTCCTTTTATTATTCAGCTGTCCTCATTTTATTGGATTTTTCCAATAGTTAATAAAAAATGATAATCTGATACTTGTCCAGTAGTTTTTTTCCTGCTTTTCCTGCACACTTTTAAAACGCAATCCTGTCATGTGCTTGTGTGCCAACTACCAGCTCCAGAGCGGCCTTACGTCCTTCAGAAGTGAAGGAAGTGCAACACTTAGTATTGCACAAAGAGTTTGTGCTTTTCAGTGTTTTCTGAACTGGTTTGCATTATATTGTTTTGTGCATATTTTCCTTTTTTTTTTCATCTAATGAAACTGCAGACACTACCCGTCCAAGGAGAAGCCAAGAAAGTGATGGTGTCGAATACATTTTCATTTCCAAGCACTTGTTTGAGACAGACGTACAGAATAACAAGTATGTTGAAGAGATTTTTAACTAGAACTGCAGTTAAAACAATGGCTTTATTATAGAATGGGACTGGTTGTTATTTTAGATAATAAAGTGGATATAAGTTGCAGTGATTTGAAGATGTGTTAAAATTACATTTTGTTATATAAGCAGCTGGCAAAAAACACAGAGCAAAAAAAAGCAGCAAATACAACTGTTTCTAAGCTTCCAGCTAGTTTCAGTACCTCATCTCTTCAAGTCACTGAAATTGTAGGTTCTTAGGATCGGGGAGCACTCTTTTAATAGAGCATCTTCTGTGATAGCAATAAAGCATTGCAGCTCTAGGAGGGAGGGCCATGGAAGTGCTGCAGGCATGCCTGAGTCAATGTTTGCATAGTTCTGCTCTCTTTCAGGCCAGGCACTTCCTCTGCTTTTGAATTTAGAGATCTACAGTGAAGCCCCTGCCTGTACACCTTCTAGGAAGCAAACTAAAATTAAGACAATGGTAGCATCGTGCTCTCCAGCAGCCTGTAAAATGCTGCAGCTTGAAATTCTGCCCCAGTGTTTCAGAGGGCAAAAGTGTATTAGACACAAGGCTGTGGGTTTTATTGAAACTTCAAACTGTGCTTTGCTTTTCTGGCAAATAGCGCCTGTACTTTTATAGCAAATAACCAGCCGCCTTGGTTCCATTAGCACCATCGTCACTCCTCCTCCTCTTCTGAGACAGAGAATTTGGATATTCTGTAGTGTGCAATGAAATTTCAGTAGTTTCTATTGTTTAGCTTATCCACTGTTTTATTGCATTGCATTAGTTCAGAAAAAGAGGTGATGGAAAACATTAGTGGGCTGTTGGACTACAGTACTTTTTTCTCCTTAGCTGTAATACAAGCAGGTGTTACTGATTTGAAAGCGGTAAAGTAGAAGATTTCTTAAAATTGACATGCTGAAGTACTTGACAGCATTTCCTTTATAAAACATGGTAAAACCCTCATGTAAAGTACAATATTTTTGCTCCCGAATTAAATCTTATAAACCAAACTGGTAAGCTTTTTTCTGCACAAAATGGAAATGATTCCAGTTGTTTTCATCTTCTGCCACAGGTTTATCGAGTATGGCGAGTATAAGAACAACTACTATGGTACAAGTTTAGACTCTGTTCGATCAGTTCTAGCTAGAAACAAAGTTTGTTTGTTGGATGTGCAACCTCATGTAAGTAAGCATGTCATCAGAACTCTTGCACTTCCCCACATTGCATATTGGGATTCTAGGAAAAAAAATTATTTCTAAAAAGGTGTCCACACGGATTGACTGTTGAGTGGGCTTGCTGGGTACCTTTATCACAGCAAGGTTCTCTGAAAGGAGAGGAAGGAAACCTAAATACAAATTGGCAATTATACAGCTAGTAAATAAGTGAATTGAAAGCCTGCAGCATAATACCAAAGATTTAATTACAGAATGCTCCTATATTTCCATTCATCTCTCTGTTAGTTTGGGCTAAAGGTTCTCTCTGATACTTTAATTTTGGAACAGCTTTGAGGTATCACCCAGTCCAGCAATTTTCTCTCACATGTTTCACCAAACCGTTCATGACAAGGATTTCCATGCAGAGAGGACATGAGTCAAGGAATGCACTAAATATGATGTTGGCTGGATAATTGTTAAGAACATTCCTCTCTAAACCCTTTTTTCTTGCACTGACCTTGTCTTTTAACCCCACTGAACAACTCCACTGGGAATTTTTTTGTTCCTAATAACCACAGTTCTTCCAGGAGCTGGACTAGTTTGTTTAAACCCAGCTAGAACATTTCTTCTCCAAGGGTGGCCAGTGTATGACTTGTGCACAGTTCCTGGGGCAATTTTGGACGTGAGGCTGTGCCCGAGGAGCAGGGCAGGGCTGCACTGGCAGAGGAATGGGCAGGGAAGCCATACCCTGTGTCAGGGGAGGAGGGGAGCTGGGCAGGGGCTCCTGGTCTGTGTGACCATTGCTTGTCCCACTCAGCCCAGTTTTCTAACAAAGCACAAAATTCTCTTGGGGACCCAAGCTTGTGAACCATTCTGGCACCCCACTCTCCAACATGGGATTTTCCTGTGGACCCAGGCAGTGTGGAGAGGACAGAAAGCTTTTGGCTGCCCATACACTACCCTGAGCTGCTGGCCATCCCTACTTCACCCTGTGCTGCAATCCAAATCATAGATGTGTTTCTAACTCGACACATAGCATCACTCGGCTTGTGCAGAAAGAGTGAACATCAGGGGGTTGTGTGGTGGGCACAAAGTACTGAAAAGAAAAATCATTGACCTTTTGTGACCAAGTGTCACAGACACCTTTCTCTGCTATTTTTCATGGGCACGCAAAATGTTATTCCTGCTAAAATCCATTGAACTTCTGAACTTTTTCTCTTCTCCTGAATACCTGGTGTTCCCCTCCATCCTCATTCTGCCAATGGCACTGGTGTGCACAGCCCAGCCTTTCCTGGAGTGATGGGGTTTATCAGCAGCCATGTGGAAATCAAGAGTAATGATCACCCTTGGAGAAATGGTTTTCTTACCATTCACATGAAAATTCTCCTTACGTCAATCAGTGCTGGTCAGCAGAGCAGGATGGCACTAAATGAAAAATACCTGCCTAGAAGTGCTTTATGGGTTTATTTTAGTTAGTGGAGAGTTTCTGTTATTACAGTAAGTTCCACTGTGCAAAATAAACTAATTAATTAAAATCTTCCTTCTTCCCAGACAGTGAAACACTTACGGACATATGAGTTTAAACCATTTGTTATATTTATAAAGCCTCCATCACTTGACCGTTTGAGAGAGACCAGAAAAAATGCCAAGATTATTTCAAGTAAAGATGATAAGGGAACTGCAAAACCCTTTACAGTAAGTATAATTAGACATGGCAAAACATGAGAACCTGTCAAGAGTTTTGTTGTAGTGGTTTACCTTGAAAATAAAGGTGATCACTGGATCTCATTGACAGCACTTGTCAGGGCTTACACATAGCATCTTGCTGTTTCCCAGCTCTCTCATGTCACACAGTTACTGTGGTGTTCTCATTGTTTGATATGCTCATGGGTATTTATATTTTCCGTGGTCCTCTGATTGTATGTCATTGAAGAACCCCCACAGTGCAAGTATACTTTTATGAGAGACAATGTGGTGGATTTCCTTTAAAAAATTTGCATCTGGGCTTAGATGTTTCTATTCAAACATAAGGATCTCCTTGTTTTATCAACTGTATTACAGAGTCTAAATTTAGAAGAAAATTCAAATATAAAGATCCAATTAAAAGTCAAAGCTACTTTAATAAAAAGCACGTATTTGTGGATTAGAGAAACAGTGGTTTTTTGAATGTTATATTGAAATGAACACTGTAAGAAAGAAGAACAAAATCTAAGCGAGTAAAAAATGCTGCTTTTTGTCAGTAGTCAGAAAAAAATTTAGATTACCCAACAGTAACTTGCTCGCTTCCTTGTAATATAATGAAATATTTTAATTGAAGCTACAGCAAAGCTGATCATTGCTAGACTTTTTATCTGCATTTACAATGTGTATCATTTTCCCTCATTCAGATGTTATTTAGGATTTTTTAGGGTTTGTTTCAAACTGAGTCACAGATGTAACCAGACTGTGTCTGTGTAGATTGTGCATTTGAAATAGTTTGGAAATTACATGCTATAAGAAAATGTTGGTTTGCGATATATAAAAAGTAAGAGGAGCTCATTGTTAAGAGCAGCCTTCAGGACATTACTTAGTTAGGACAGGTTTAATCTCTCAAAATTATTTAAACAAATTGCTAAGATTTGTTCTCTTCCCAAACATGAAGAGAATCCACTAAGCCAGATCAAACCAGGCATACAATGACAGCTCCTACCAAGCTCTTAAAAGAAAAGAGGCTGCACTGTAATATGTCACACACTAATATCAAGCTGAGACTTAAGTAATGAAACTTTACACGTATCATCAAAGTAAACAGCTAGAAACATTTTCCAATGGTGCTGCTAACAGAAAATGTCTTTGTAATTACCATGCAGTGACTAATTGTGTTACTGTGAGGGGAGAGATGAAAGAATTGCCTGTTGAGCAGAGTCGACTCATGAGAAGACTCTCTGAGATCACTTGTTATTGTAATTTCTGTATTTTTTTAACTAAAAGTACAGTTTCCATCTTCTGATAAGATAAAAAATAAGCAAGTGGATTGTGTTTAGTACAGAGTGAGTTAGTGCAATGTTGCTATGGACTGACGGTGCACTGATCTTACTAGGAGGAAGATTTTCACGAAATGATTAAATCTGCCCACGTGATGGAGAGCCAGTATGGCCACCTCTTTGACAAGGTGATAGTCAACGATGACCTCGCTACAGCTTACAGTGAGCTTAAAACAACTTTTGACAGGTTGGAGACCGAGACCTTCTGGGTTCCCGTCAGCTGGCTCCATTCATAGTAACATTTTAAACAGCCAGGACATCTGCTGTATCAGCGCCTCAGTCTGGGGCATGATTCAGGCAGCACTCGATGGTCGTTTTCTTGGTAGGAGGGCTTTTAACTCTACTGAGCAGCAGGTATACTCTTTATGCACTTGGAATTGGTCTTGTTTTCCTGTGTCTTCAATTCTCCTGCCCACAATTTGGGGCAGAACAGTCAGATTAAACCGGAGCTTTACTATGCTCCATAAAGCGAGCTAATACTACTGTAACAAAACTGCCAAGCACCTCTTTATCATCATCTGTGTGTTTCCAAGGTGAGCTTTTTTAACAGAGAGTTTGCAGAAGATACGAGTCAATACTGGAGATCAGCACTTCAGTGGTTTTAAGCATAACTGCTCCCATAGAGAGCACATCAGCACTTGGAAGTTATTGCCCCTTAAATGCTTGAGAGAACTGAAACAGGCAAAAGTGACCAACATTTTTATGAGGAAAACATCATAGTTTTAATTACATATCAAGATAAGTGTTTTTACTTTTCTAGATGTGAACCTTGTCTTACATGTCCAGAGTGATGTTGGTATTCCTTTGCACTTACATAATCATGGAAAGAAAGATGTATTCAGTGGCTTAATTGTGAAATACTCAGCTGTGAGCATGCACACACTGAAAATATTTTCACGCATGCTCAGTGCCACAACAAAGAAAATTAATGGGAATAGTTATTTAAATAGGAAAAAACATGAGTTAGTATGTATACAACTTCAAAGTCTTTGGGATTAATCTTCTGTAAAATCAGCGGCAAAGTGATATGAATAGCAACAAAGTAAATAACTTTTTTTTCACCTTTAAATTGATTTAAAATATTTTTGGCATCCTTCAGAACAATTTTCTCATCAGGAGTTTTCAAACAGTGAGGAAACCTTGGATACTAGGAAGCAGTTGCAAGAGATTAATTCTTTCTATTGTTGAGTATGTTGTGATACTTTCTAGTAGTGTAACATGTATTTTGTCTCCACTCAAAAATAAATGAATGCTGTAGACTTCACTGTAAAAAATATCCTTGTCACTGGTCAGACACAGTTGGAAACCCCATTTTAAGATGTGATGTGGCAGTGTAAACAAATGTATATTAGAGGATGTATTTTTAATATAGATAATTTGATATTTTTCTTTATTTACTACCGATTTTCAGGAAGTGAGTACACATGTGAAGACCAAGTAACACCTGTGTGTTGTGTTGTGAATATGTCTTGTAAGTACAGAATGTGTATAGGAACTTGCTGACTTCAGATCATCCCATCTGTGACATTCAAACGGGAAACCATTATTTCATGTTAATCTGTAAAGAGAATATAGCTGTCTTGTTTAAAGAAAAAAGAATTTAGTGAAACTTTATATATTTATGAAAGGGTTGAAAAGGGATGTTAAGTTTTTA
Source organism: Neopelma chrysocephalum (assembly GCF_003984885.1). Taxonomy (NCBI): domain Eukaryota; kingdom Metazoa; phylum Chordata; class Aves; order Passeriformes; family Pipridae; genus Neopelma; species Neopelma chrysocephalum. The sequence continues at coordinate 294,594 of NW_020897732.1, read as the reverse complement.
AATTTCTTGTCAATGTGATCATTTTTTAAAGAGATTACTAAGTCTGTAATTTGAAACAGTCTCTGTAAATGGAGCTCAACATTCCATGTAAATATTTTATTTCAGTTCTTATGCTGATAAAGCCATCAGATTTTGCAGTTTTATTCTAAATGTGTATTTAATGTGTGGGTCATTGCATTTGGCTTAGAGTCTTATAAAACAAATGAAATGCAAGAAACAACAGCAAAATCCCCAGGAGTCTGGAAATGTTTATGCAAGAGTTACAGATGTACTGAGTGTATGGATACACGCTCTGCTGGAACAGCTATAATGTAACTTTTGTCAAATTTCACCATTTTCCTAGTGGACTTAAACTTTTTTGTAACATAAATAGGAATTTGTTGATTAAATTGCATAGAGATTATCTGAGTTGAGAAAACATTTTCTATTTTTTTTTAATTACTGAAAATTAAACTATTTTTTCAGGGGATATGGAATTCAGCGGGTCAGTTTGCCTTTGCCTGCGAGACGTCGGGTGCTTTCACCATCTCTTGAAACTGAGAGGGCACTCGGCACCTCTCAGGATCTGGCCATTTCCAAAAAGAGGGGGTTTAGTCCTTCCTAAAACGCTGTTAACACTGCTTCTGACCTGGGCTGTCTCAGAACACTGGGCACTGTCACGCTCGCATAAGGGACCTGCTTTTCTCTTTATGAAATGGATGCTAGAATAATCTGCAAACTCCCTGGTAGAAACAGTTCTGGCTGTCCTGCAGGCTGTTTTTCCTGTCCTTTTGAAATGAAATTAATTTAATTCCCATTCCTGGTTCGGTGTGGTCTAAGAGGATCTTCTACACAGCTTTGCTGTCCTGGGCAGCGGTGAGCAGCATTTACAGAGAGACTGACCCTCTGATCCCCAGCACAGTCCTGGCAGGAGTCTCCCAGACGGATGGCTGCCTGCCCCGTCTCTGAGCCAGGAGCTAATTCCTGAATAGTAACACCTGCAAAAGAAAGGGAATCTCAAAAACATAAATCCAACCAACAGAGTAAGACATGCACAGAGTCTTTAAGGGGTGAGAAATGGTTTTAATTACATTACTAGATTACTCTTGAAAGATCAACATTATTGCAGTGTTAGCTTCAAAAGCTAAAAATCAAAGCCCTGGCCTCCACAAGGTAGACAGAAATGACAGCAGGTCAAGGCAGAAAAAATGTCTTAGCCCAAGAGTTTCAACAGGACAGGAGGCTGCTTATCATGATGGATGCTGAGCCTATGTGCTGAACTATTCTGGGATACCAAGGGGAGCAGGGGGGTGGATTGTTCTTTTGACTCCTAAGAATTTGGGAACGAAGACGACTAAACATGTTTCCAATATTCCACATATTCAAGTTGTGCTGTGTGGGTTTTTAGAGAACTGTATGTTTTGACAGTCAAGTCCAGATGTTTTTATTGTGTTTTAGCTGTTTGCTGTAGTCAGACAAAGGGTAGTATTTTTTAATATTGTACCAAGCTCTATACTTGAATTTGCCATCAGGTTCTTGGTTGATGTCTTACCTGAAATCTGATCTTACCTTCTTATGCAAAATAATAAATTATTGATATACCACGGAAAGTGTTTCTTTCTTTATTGTAAATTGCACCATAACATATCATAGACTCATAGAGTGGTTTGGGTTGGAAGGGATCTTAAATATCATCTCATTCCAACCTCCCTGCCATGGGCAGGAACACTTTCACCAGACCAGGTTACTTAGACCCCCATCCAACCCGGCCTTGAACACTTCCAGGGTTGGGGCATCCACAGTGTCTCTGGACAACCTGCTCCAGTGTCTCACCACCCTCACAGTAAAGAATTTCTTCCTAATACCTGATGTAAACCCACCCTCCTTCAGCTTAAAGCCATTACCCCTTGACCTATCACCACCTGCCCTTGTAAAAAGTCCCTCTCCAGCTTTCTTGTAGCCCCCTCTAGGTACTGGAAGGTGCTATAAGGTCTCCTTGAATCCTTCTTTTCTCCAGGATGAACAAAATGAGTTTAAAAGGTAAAATGCCTAAGTAGTAAATTATTTCATAGTTCTCTCTATTAACTGTAATGCTCCAATTATTTTAAGTGGAAAAATAAAGCATCCTAGAACAAGGACAACAATTCTTAATATTTCATTTTTGTTGCCAAATGCTCCTTCAAAATAGATGTTTACCTTTTCCTGTAGCCCACCTCGAAATAAACCATTTTCTTTCTGAGAGGAAAAGTTTATGTCAGTGGATCAAGCTGAAATATCAGTTCATCTGGGCTTGCAAAGTGTTGGAGTGTTATCCGAGTCGTTGACTCAGAGTGTTTCATCGGACACATATGCTTCTATGCCACTCACAAGTCCCAAAGGAGGTTGTGCTCATTTGTAGGACTCAAAGAAAGTACTGCTTAAACTGAGTTACTTTTTGCATTGTGTTATGTCTTTTCCAGAAAAAAAAAGCCTAACACGTACTAGGATTAGATTGAAGACTTTTAAGCCCCTCATGTTTTGTTTCAGTGCAGAATTCTGTATTTCCCACATGTACTTTGGTTCAGGTTTCTACTGTGCGTGGAGAATTTTTTCCCCAGTAAAGTTCATATTTAGCTTTTGTGAGATTGTTTCAAAGATTGAATAGTTTCTTCAGAGATTTGAAGTTAAAGTTATAATCTGAGTCTATTTTTACTACCATTCTATCTACAGTAATTTCCCCACAGGATTAAGAGATTTCTGTGTATCAGTTCTTAAAATCATTTGTACTTGCAATTTGCCCAAGAACCTTTTGCTCTCAGAGTCATTAAGTATTTATCATATATTATCATGATTAATGTATGATAGCAAGCATTCAACAGAAAAATGTCTGAATATAAAATTAAAGGAAGACAGTGGGTGTATTTGTTGTTTTAGAATTCTGGTGCTAGATAACAGTTAAAGGTTTCAGCAGAAACACACACAAAAACATTTGGAAACAGTTAAAGTCTGGTCTTAAATTTTGTCTTATGTTAAATGACAGTACAAATGAGAGAGTTTGGAGTTCTAGACAGCTGGAGACTTTCCCCTCTTGGTATCTGCATCTGAAAAGCAAGTTGGATATTTGGAAGACTGTATGGAATGATTTTACATCTCTATACTAAAATACTACGGTATTTTGTGTAGTTGACATCCAACATTTGAACAAAGAGGGTAAATCCATATCGAGACTTTGTTTTGCTTCTGTTTCAGTTGTACACACATGTCTGTTAAAACAAATTTTTAAGGATTCAGTGGCACAAAGCTGCCAGCTACAAATTTCAGTATATAAATGGAGAAAAATATTGTCAGGATTTCCAAAAGGGTTCAAATGGCACAAACAGTATCTGAAAACTTGTTGATAAGCAATAAAGAGAGAAGATTAGGTCACAATTTCTTTTGTAATTAGATCTATTTCTTTTCAGTAGCTGTATTAGTATTCACAACTTGAATATGCTAAAAAAACCCCAGAAGGCATCCTATAATTTTCAAGTGAAATTTAGATTTGTGTCTTAACAAAGATATTACAAGCTTTCTATAGGATTATACACAGACTCACAGAAACCTAGGGATTTGGTACATTTTAAAAGCAGAGGCTCTGAGGGTAGGGCAGAGGTGAACTGAGAACATTACAAATGCAAGTACCACCCTGAAAATGCATCTTCAGTTTTGTGAGTCACTGAACAGGAGATCAGAGATCTGGCTGCAACTGTGCTGCGGTTTCTGTTCCCTCCTTGGTAAATATAAATAAGCACCAGTAAATCTGCTTTTGTAAACAAAGCTAAGATTGTGGGAATTATGGAGCTGAAATATAGTACCCAGAAGGAGTACCACAGATCCTGCAGACCTGGCCAAGCTGTTGCTTTACTTTCTTCTAGCTTCGTTAACTTTTGCAGCAAGAGTACAGTCAATCACAGCTTCAACACAAAATTACCAAACTCTGTTTAATCATTGGCAATGTCATTCTTTGTTTTCCTCTTGGCCTTTGTACAGCTTCAGTTTAGTAATCTAGTAATACAAAGAGGGGAAAAGGGATGATTAACTCGTCTTGAAAAACAGTGAGACATAAAAAATTTGATACAAGGACATTTTTTTACCTCATTCCTTATAGACACTGGGGTGGTGTGTGTCTGAAACAGAGGTGAAAAGTTAGTGTTTGTTCCAGATGGAGAAGCATATGAATGTGTTTTGTCCCATGAAAACAGACTTGCTCTGAGAGGTCCCTGTGGCCTGTTTGATGCATGAGAGCAGCACATGGTAAAAAAGACCAGGAGCAATTTTAAATTTTATGCAGCCAGTGTTGGCTTCAGTTGTTTAAGGCAATGGCCACTGGGGGCAGTTCTGATTGTTTTCTGTGTGACCTCTGGACATTCCCTGGCGTGTCCCCTCCCTTTCCTAGACTTGCATTACTGGCTTATTTTTAAGCAGCTGTGGTTCCCTGAAATTGGTCTGGACCTCAAGTGGTAGGGGAAGTCACGTTTCACAATCAAGACACTCACTGATATGGGGCAATTGCCAGATGTGACCATGGGCTGAGACCACTCCAAGGAGCTTTGCACGCCCTGTATGGGTTATGCTTCCCCACTAAACCTACTTTGATGCAGCTTCTGGAGCCCTACTCCCAAATACAGACTGGCTTGTGTTAGGTACCATATGAACATGGAACAAAGACATAGTCCCAGATTCAAAGGAGTTCACTAAAAAAAGTCAGAGGGATGGCAGAGCAGTGCAGTGCAGCAAGAAAGGTGCAAAGAGATGCACTAAGCACAGCTGTTCTTACCAGCTGGCAGCAGAGGCAGTGCTGGCATAATGGGGCAGTCATATCTAGGATTCAGCATCTCACAGGAGGATCAGGTGGTTAGAGCTTCGTGTCAGGGCCTCAGCCCGTGCTCTGCAGTGCCCAGGCACAGCCGAGGGCTCACAAAAGCTTGGCCCAGGCAACCGTGTGTCCAGCTTGGCTGCACAAGGGAATTAGTTGCGTACACGTGAGCTGTGCTCTGCCTCTCTCCTGCAGAGCCAGAATGGCAGGTCTTGTCCTGTTTCCCTGCCTGGTGCCAATGGAGGCTGTCTGCTCCAACTCCCATTTGTAGTGCTGGCTACTATTGACTGTAAGGCACAAAAGGAGTTTTCTGGTTTGGTTGGGGTTTTTGTTGTTGTTGTTGAAAACTGGCTTGAAAGCTTTGTTAATATTGGTGCTATCTGGATAGTATGAAAGAGCAGCCTCAGTTATTGGCCCTGCTGGGGTATTATTCCAGATGTTTTTCTTTACACAGCTGTTAAGCAGGAAGTAGAACCAAAACCAAAGATTGATTTGAACCATTGTTTTGTCAAAAACCAGAACTGAACTTGAATTACTGTCTTCTTTTGACTTCATTGAATTCAGATCATCATTGGCCACAGCTGGATCCAACTCCAGTTCAAACCACACTGAAAAAAGCACAGAGCCTGACCATGCTCTTGAATAGGTGTGACTTTGAAGGCCAAGAGCCTGCATCTTGTCATGAGTGCAGCTGATGTCACCTTAATGCCAAGAGCAGCTTTAACTGAGCCTTATATACATGTGCACATGTATATATTGCTGTGTATTTATCGAGTGCTTTAGTGTACACCAATTTATTTTATTGAAAAAAAGCAGTCTTAAGTTTCTTAATTGGAAGATAAAAGGCAGACTAAAGAAAGAAGTCTCCTGATAAAATACCAAAGTTTTAGCAAATGGATACATAGTTTTACTCAGGCAGGACTCACACATCTCAGAAAGCTTAGAATTTTACATTGCAACTATACTGGTTTGGCCATATTTTCTGAAAGTCAAAAGAGCTTGATTGAATGCAGACTACAAACTTGTTCCCTACAAACCTAGTTAAACATGAAATCTTGTGGGATTAGCTTAATTGTTCCCTAAATGAAAAGGCTGCTTTGTACACAGACTACAATTTTATGCTTGCCAGATAAAGAAATGTGAACCTGTCCGGAGACACAGGAATTTGTCTGTGTAGGAGTATCACTGGGCCAACTGTCTTGCCTTTTATGTGATATTGTGGTGTAAAACATCACTCCACTGGTTTAGTTTTACGGAAAATAGTCTCTGTGGTAGTACTCTGTGGGAACTGAAGTATCAAGTTCTATTTTCCCTTCAAAAATCCAACTACATTCGTACCCTGCTTCTGACACTGCGCTCTCCATGACTGTCAGACAGCCGCGTGGGCTCGGGGGATGCTGCGGCACAGCAGGGGAGCTGCAGGGAACCTCTTCCAAGCAAAGCAGGAGGTGCCATTCTTTGCCACGGGAGAGGCTGCCATAGGTAACACCACAGTGTTTGAAATGAGGCTTGGTATCCCTGATAAGATTATACAGTAACTTAGTAAACGGGGAAAATATTTTATTATTCCATTTTTAATTTTCAGAGGATTATGTGATACTTCTGATTATTAGACACTATTACTCTGACAGCAAACTTTTATATTTTTCTTTTGGCTTCCCTACTGCCTGCTTGAACGTAAGGGTTGCTGTAATTAAAGACTTTATTTGTTATATAAATATAACCATAAAACATGTGGAGTTCCTATCTTCCAAAGCTACCAGACCAAGCAAATAAAGACAAAATTTCTGCAAGTGTTCTCAAGTGACCCATTCTGTTTAATCTCGTTTCCTTTCTTCCTAACCAATCTTCTCAAAAAGCCTCTCCATGTCAGGAGCCAATAGTTTAACAAGGACAATGTGAAGCAGAAAGGAGAGGCAGGCCAGGGACCACTGAAAGGGAGAAGCTGGGGCACTGCTGGGCTCTGAACACCAGCACGTCTGCAAGTCTGGCACAAAAGTGAGCAACCTATGGGTGAAAACAGCACAGAAAGATGTGAGCAGCAAGGTGTCCTTTACTCCCTCTTAACTATGAGAAGAAGCAGTCACCACCCCTGTGCCCTTCACTTACAAGAACTTAGCAGGGAGCATTTACGTTACCCTCCGTGCCAGCTGACACACTCCAATGTGCAGTCCTTGACTACACCATGGCAGACTCTGCATGTGGTTTCCCTTCACAGTGTCACAGTCTGAATGTAGCTCTTGACTTTGTGGTCTCCAGAAGTTATCCTCCAAAATGGTATTAAAACCTGCCTACTCTTAGAGTCTCTTCAAGTCCAACAAGTCCTAAGATGGGTGTGGTTGATGTGTCTGTATCACTGACAAGGTCATGGCACTTTTAATCCTGAGCCTCCTTCATGTTCACCTCCCTTGTACTAGAGGGATGGTGGTGGCTGTATTAACTCTGCTGCCAATAAATGTGACCCATTTATACAGTTGGTGTTTGTTATTGTCCTTGCAACCGCATTAAGTACCCCCTGTGAGACACCCATGCTCATGTTTTCTGCAGGAAGTCCCGGGTCGCTCCCAGCCACGCTAACTTATCTGTCACAAAATCTAAGTGGAAAACACAAGAGGCAAGATTCTCTCCAAATATGTGAGAGCTCTGCAGGGAGGCAGTGCTACTGCTCTGTTCCCCTCACAGCTCCACTTACAGCAGTGGTTACTTGGCTTGGGCCCACTAGCGTCATGTAAAATCCTTATGGATCCTCATGGTTCCAGTGCTCAGGATTGATGATTCCTCCTTCTCTTTTAGCATCTTGTGAATAACTTAGAATTTTTTCATGCTAATGCAACTCCCTCTCTTCCTGGTAAATTGCCTCATTTTGTGCTATTGGAAAGTGCTTAGCCTGGATTGCTTCACTGTGAGCACCTAATGGCTGCTGCTGCTTTCTGTATCATGTGTATGGGACAAGGGTGAAATATCAGCAGAGAGCTGACACCACTTCAAGCCCTAAATGAGCGATAGTAGGAACTCCTCCTATAGTTAGCCTCAAATGACTTTCCTCTGTACCACTTCAGCACTCAGGATTGTTCCTGTAGTTTCTGTGGCACAGATGAGATGGTAGCGGATAAACACGCAGTGCTAGTGAAGTTAGAAAAGTTTCGTTTTTATTTTAACAGTATCAGAGTTTTACCTCTTGTCTTTCTGTGCCTGGGAAATCAGGAATGCCTTTTCTCTGAAGACCTTGTAATCTAATGCCAGGTCTTGCTGTTCAACTTTTACTGTTGAACTTTAGTGCCTCGTTTCATGTGTGGTCTTGACTTCTGTAACACTCCTCACAATGGGGTTGGCAGCTCTTACCCTGGAACCAAGCTGATGACTTCTCTGAGCTCAGGGTCTGGCTTTAAGATAAGATGCAATCAGCAAAGATGATAAATATTTCGGCAAGTAATCAAACGTGTGAGAGCCATCTGGTTATTATCTTTGGATTAATATCTGAGATTAGTATCTGGGAGCGAATTTCAAGGCAAACGCCTCAAAGTCCTGTCAAACACATGGTAGTAAATATGTGTGGCTGATAAATCTATTGACTCTTTGTCTGAATTATTTAATGGAAATTGTAGGACGGCATTAGATGGCCCTGCCCTTTGCTGCTTAGCTGTCCTTCCAGGGCTTCATTTCTTTTACACCTACAATGTGTTCCCGGTAAATCTACTCACACACTTTTAAAGTAATTTCCCAAGTGCTCTCAAAATGGAGGCAGCAATTCATCGTTGTCACTTTAGGTAATTATTACTGAAATCTACAAAACAGTGTTTCAGAATAATTAACCTTCATTAACCTTAAGCCTTAAAAGATTTTCTAGTGTTGCTTAGCACGCCTGCAAGCTGCCAGTCACACGTTTGTAAACTCGGAGCTGTCGCGCAGTTCTCAAACCCTGTAGTGCGAGCTCTGTCTGCTTTACTGATCTCGGCTCACGCAAAGGCACAGCACTATATATTTCAACTTGTAAACGGTGTATCTTGGGGTTTTTTGTTACTATATTTCTGTGTAATACTTTCCAAACTCTACTTTATTGTATTCCGCAGTTTAAAAGCCACCTGGATATTCCTTTTCTATTCTTTTTTGGGTTTTTTTTTTTGAGACTATCTCTAAGCCTTCTTGCATGTTTTTGTAATGTCTAAGACAGACTCAGACAGAGGATTCAGAAGACTTGTGCAGCTGGTACCTTTTTGATGATTTCATTTCACAATTCTTTTAGAATAAATGTGGCTACTAACAAGAACAATGAGTAAAATGTCAGTTGTACTAAATATAAGTGATCTGTTCTAGAAAAATATTAACACTTTTGTCAGTTCAATTACACCTGTGCATCATTCTGCTTAAGCAGAGTAAAAAAAGTAGAGTCTAACAGATGTATGGTAAGGACATAAATGTTGTGAACCAAAGAAATACGATAAATCCTTTATACTGGAACTTTTGGTGAATGTTTTAGAGACTAGAGATGAGAATATGTCCAGGTGTCCTTTGAACCCTGCAAGGTGATTAAAGTGAACAGTATGAAGGTGAAGTGACAGTACTGAAATGCATGGAGATACATGCATGGGCTAGGGATTTACACAAGAGGAACCGCTAGTTCATGGGAATGGCGAGACCGCCATGCGTGGGAAACAGGGGAGATGAACATTTATAGCTTACTCCAAGTGGGAAAACTGGTTGGGGGGAATCTCTGTAAATATTTTTTTACATAGGAAGTAAATATCTTTTTACGTAGGAAGTAAAACTTTCACCACTCTGCTGGAAGATGAATAAGAGCCATGATGAGTTGGAAGAGTGTAGCCAGTTACAATCAGCATCTCTGGTCTCCAGGAAGAAGTCAAATACTGAGTCCTAGAAGGGGATAATCAGTTTTATGCATTTTTAAATTAATACGAAATGGTACTCTCCCACTTTTACTGTGAAGCTTGGGGTTTAGAATGTCAAGACAGTATTTGACATTTCCAAGAGACTGCAAGCACTAATACAAATCATTTTTATCCATTTTAACCACCACAGTGTGTGAATTGTTGGCTCTGTGCAATTAGTCTCTGTGCTTCTTGACAGTAGAACCACAGATTTTCACAAATTCTATGAATAATGCAAGGTGGAAGCTCTGTTCTCCAAGTCTGTTATTTTGCTTCTTGAAAAACATTTAATTTCTTATAAACCTGATACAAATAGGCCAGCTGACAAGTATCCCAAAAGAACAGAATATGCTCAGAATAGTGAGATTTGAACTGACATATTTTTGGCAAAAAAAAAATAAATTATACAGGCTGTGTTTGTCTGGAAGTTTAAAAATAGGAGCCTTTGTCATATGTGGCAGGAAAGGCCCGGTTGAGTCATGATTGATGTCACTTGAAAGAATATTTTAAGCTTAGAAAATGACATCAGAATCATCAGAATTTAGCGAGATTCAGAGTGGCTCCTGAAGCCAGGGTGCTGGGGATTCTGGAAGATACTTTGTGGATAATACATAGCACACTGCCAGACATCATCTGAAGAGAAGCCAGGAGTTACGGTACTTTCAGATTACATTTCTAAATGATGGGTATAATTTGCTTTAATAACATTAATTTTTCGTTAAATGCATGTTTCAAACTGGTTTTGGTTTTTTAGATTTGGTGCAACCCCCCATTTCAGGCTGGAAGAGCAGTCTGTCACTGTCTGACCTCTCCCCTTACTCACTTACATGACAAGTTTCCAAGAGCAGTCGGGAGCGCTCTCCTTATTACCACGAGTCTGCAAATACAGCAGGATCTCTTTCCATTTACTCTTCTCCAGTTTTAGTGCTCAATTCCTGCTGACTTTACTACTGAGCATTTATAAGTCAGACTGTAACAGTACATATGTATGTTAGAAGTATTTCTTTTAGCTCCCAGGCTAAAACTAAACTTTGTCTGTCTGTCTGCTACTGCAAGTGCTAAAATGGAAGTAACGAAACAGAAAAGGTGCTTGGATTTCGCTTTATTAAAGATGACCAATAAATCGTGCGGAGTCAGGTCACGGAGAGGCTGTGCAGAGCTTTTGCCGTGCAGAGTAACAAACCTCTTTGGAAAAGTTTCTTACATTTCTCCTTTGATTTGCCACATATAGCAAGTCTTTGCTCCCTAATATAATTTTAGTGTGAAAATTAGTATATTTAATCTAAGTACACAATGCTACTTTTGATCCAGCTAGATCTGTTTTGCTTTTAAATAGCTTTTAAATGTAAAGAGAAAGTAAACTGCAAATCATATTTCTAAGAAGTAGATTTGTACTTGCAGTTAGCAGCAGCATGTTTTGTTCCTAAAAATGACAGATATTAGTGAAAAAGCAAGTTGTACGGTTGCTTGGCTTCATGCCTGTAACAATATGCATAATCAGTTTTCATAACTCAAATGAGTTCATTCCAGGAAAATAAAAAGTTCATCAGGCAAGCAGCTCCACGGGTAAAGTGTGTGTGTTAGCTAAGAGCTGCTGTTATCTGCCATTTAGATTTGCACGTTGTGCTCGTTCCTGTTCTGTTTGAAGAGCCAAGTGGCAGATGAATTATTCTTGGTATTCCTGACTTTTACTTCAAGCCAATAAACACCTGTGTGCGACTGGTCTGCCAGAGCCATTCCATGAAACATCTGGGCACGCTCCAGCCCTGGGGCTACTGGCGTTCAAAACATTTTCCCCTGATCCTGCCGCTCGCTGCTGCTGCAGTCGGGCCTGATTAAGCGCAGGAATTGGATTAGGAATCCCATCACTCCCATGCACCCAACTCTCTTGGTGGTAGAAGAGGCAGACAAAAGGACAAGGACTCTGGTGGATTATGTGAGTGGTGAGGCAGAGGGAACTGCATGTAATTCCTTTGGGCAGAGAGAGTTTTCCGTGGCTCCTCTGTGTTATTTAGCGCACAGAAAGGACCTGCGCTGGAGGATGAATCACTGCATAATAAAACCTCTGTGCAATCTGTACTTTGTTGCAGCCGTTGTAAGGACCCAGCGAGTGAAGCAGACAACTGTAGAGAAGGAAACAATGTTTTCACGCTTAAGGCATGAGCACAGCCCTGGGGAACTGAATCGTATCCCTGCCTTTGCCACAGATTTCCTGTGTGATACCAGTCACTTTGCACATGTGGTTGTTAACTGTGTTTCTGGAGGTGCTCGGTATGGAGGAGTGTAATTTGTAGAAGTGTTGAGCAGTTGCCACTGCAAACTGTAGGCAGTGGGAGCTGTGCTGTGATGAACACTGAGAAACCAGGCACCCGGCATCCCAATGAGGCAGGCAAGCAAAGTGGAGGCAGGGATTACACAGATAAATCTTCGTGAGTTCAATTTATATGGCTGAAGAACAGCTTGAAGGGGCTTGTCCTTCTTAAACTTGTCCTTTCCTGTACCTAAAATAGGAACAGCAAAATTCTAGCTAAATACAAATGTAATATTTGTGAACAATTGCTGAGTTTAAGATAGGTCTGCTAAGCTGAGAAGTAGTAAAGTTGCTGTTTAGCATTTGTCTGTCCTTCATTTGTCTTGCTACTTTATCTTTTTAAATGGAGATATTATTGTATCATTGAGCAGTCACTGAAGAACTTCCTATTAAAGTAATATTGTGAGTACATGTTTTTACTGACTATATGCAAAATTAGACATTCAATAGCCTCTGTGTGTTTTCCCATAGTCTTAAGGTGGGAAATATAAGCTTAACAGTAGAGCAAAAAGATAACACTTTAAAAATACTACACTGTTCTGTTGGCAAAAGTTGAAAAAGACACGTAAGACACTTTAGGGGAAGATACTTCTTGAAGTGAAGAGTTAATCTTCTGCTTACTCACAAAATAAAACATGACTTTGTGTAATGTGTATCTTAAAAATCACAAATTTCATGAAAATATGTATAGCATTTTGTATGTAAGCTATCCTTATATCAAGATGGGCAAAGTCAAAAATAAGTCCCTTTCAAAGAGAAATGGAAAATGACAATAGAAAAGCAGATAACAGATTTCTATAATATAGTTTTGTCATCTTAAATACTGACACTCGTTGATGCTGTAATCCAGTGCCAGAGAGAATTACTATTTGGTTTTTTGAAAGTGCTATTTATTTTGCATGCTCACCATAATTAATAGAAAACTCTTCTATTCCCCCATTAGTTAATCACAGCTTTTAAAAACATCACATTTGGAAGTGTCTGTTTTATGTAACTAGAAGAGGTATGCTCCATTCCACCAGAGGTGTTAGTTACATAGGTGACTAGAAAAGTAGAGGAATGTTTTTAACTTTAGTAATCATAAACACATATTAAAACAGAAACCCATTTATTTTCTAAATTTTGCTTATTTGAGATGTAACCTATATTTTCTGTTAGGACACAGAGCCACACACTCAGGATGCACATATGGCACCAAAAGTAGAATTCAGGCAATCCAAATGCACAAAAGTAATTCATAAAACCTCTGCTTTACTGACTGTAAAATCTGAATTCACTTGGCTCCATTGTTTTGGTCCTGTCAGTCTGCTAAGTGCCAAAGCTGAGGTTTCCGTGAGTACATTGAACTCTCAGCTTCCAGCTACAGCTTCTTTTAACCCCACTAAAAGACAAGTCTGGACTCAGTTCCCTCAGGAGATCGCTTCAATCCAGGTGCCCAGAGCACACCTACCACTTACTGACATCACTGGCTGCTTCCAGGATGGATCTCACTCATGTCCTGGGCTCGTGGGTACTTGGCAGTTGCCCATGAACTTGGGAGTTGTCTAGTGGAGTGGTGAGTTACAGAGGACTCGGGTTCCTGCATGCTTCAAAGTCCCTACCTTACTGTTCAAAGCTTCGGCCTGTTTTATAGAAGGAAATCCCACTGAACATGGATTGTGGCTCCATGAGGTGCCCTGGGAGAGTGGCTCAGAGCCCTGCACCCGCATGGGCACCCCCAGGCTCCCAAGAGGAGTGGAGGAGTTCAGAAACCCCTCTGTGCTCGTCATTCCTGTTTGGTGGACTGAAGAGCTGAGCACAGCATGTCTGTGTGTGCAGTGCAGCAAGCTCACAGGATCAGAAGACTGTAAAATGTTTTGAGATTCACTTGAATATGGTTTGCTCTCAGTCTCAAATGCAGCATATATAATTATAACCAGAAGCAGAGATGAAAAAAGTCACCAGATCATCCTTTACTGTTATCAATATGGCAGAAAACACCAAGTATTTCTAATTACTGTATTCTACTTCTACATAGAAAAAAAATAGAGCTGAATTTAATTGTAACGTCTCAATACAGTGAGATTGCAAACCATTCCCCCCCCCCGAAGATTATACTCAATCCTTCCCCATGTGGAGTATTTAATCCTACTTTTGCTTACTTTAAACTGAACGGAATTTTTGTACCAAATTAGGACAACTAAATCCTTCCACGCAGAAAACTACTGAGCTCACTGGATATTTTTCTGTCATGGTGCCAAACCATACAGTAATCGTACTGAGGATATGGATGGAAGAAACACTGCTCTGCACAGTAATTCCATATAGGAATCACTATTGATTACAGCGAGGCTACTTTATGGGTAGTGGTAAATTACGAGGTTTCTCTTGTAAGTGAGAACATTGATTTACATGAGTAATGCAAAGGCTCACACGAAAACTGAACTCAAACTTTAACTGTCAGCTGTAACACATCTATTTATACCACAGATCTGTGCTTAGCTACTTACATTTAATTATAATCAGTTGTGGTGCCTGTCTGTGTTTACTCAGAGAATCACATTACTGAGGTCAAATGCAATGACAGTTATATTGTAGTTATTTGAAAACATGCTTAGTTGTACATTCTGCTTGTATCTGAGGACAGAATTTCTGTAGAAGAGAGGATGGGTATGATTCACCAGTCCTTCCTTACATGAATAAAATTTCACACACATCAATTTTAGTCAGGGCATGTCCGTGCTGCACAACACTGTGCTGCAGAGAGATAGCCAGAGCAGCTCCAAAGGAGCCAGCTTGGTAACTGGAAGCAGTTTAACCACATTGCTTAATGCTGCATACTAATTTACCCTGGTTTTTAGCAAAGTAAATTACCTTTGGCAAAGCAGTGCACAAACAGGCTACCCTGCTCCCAGTCCGTGGGCCAGCTTTGGCATCGATTTCCATACCGTACATACTGTGCACTATAGCAAAGGACTCTTTGCATAAAAATGTGCAGATTCAGATCCTCAAATTTTATTCTACACTTATTCACTTTAATGGCACAGAACATTTTTAATTCTAGAATGTCACTGCTTAAAATTTAGTGGTATTACTGAAACAAAGCATCAAAGACTACAATACCATTATAAACGAATCACTAAAGTATATCAGTTTGGGCTTACTGTGATCAAATATGCTTATATTTACTTGACAGCAGTAGCAAACTGCTAATTGGTAGTAGATTTTTTCAGACTCTTAAGCCTAATTGCTTCTGACCCATGGCATCCTTATTTCCAGCATGAATGGCTTTACCAAAATCTGAACAAATCACTAACCTTTCACATTGAAATCTTAGAAGAAAAATGTCATTAATATAACTAAACTATGGTTTAGAATGCCACAGGTCCTACATTTTTTTGAAAGAGTCTGGGAAAAATTAGGGTTTAACTGCCTGCTGTCTGACAGTATTGTTGATAGACCAAATTTTTCCTCCCATGAAATCAATGACAGAAATCCATCAATGACAAAGGGAGCAGATACTTGTTTGCCATGTGGTCTTGCCATGTACAATTTTCCACTAGGGACAGAATCCCCTTTCATCTCTGAGAAATTATTTCAAACTACTTAGTAAGAGAGTCTTTTGGCATCAAAATCAGCAACCTTTTCAATACCAAATCAATAGATGCTAACTTGATATTCCAGGAAACAATAACATTCAAACAATTCAGTGTTATTCTTCCCAAATCTAAACAGAGCACATAAGGATGCATTTTGAAAAAGTGGCCTGCTTCAGCCCCCAAATTTTACATTCAGAATTGAAGGCATGCTGAAAATCAACAGCTATTGTAATAAGCTGAAATATTAATTTATGCATAAATCAGGTGGAAAAATAATCGAGAATTTTTAAAAATAGATAGTTTTAATCTCTCCCTGCTTGAGCTAAAAAATAAAGATGTAGGAGCTACCTGCAACTCCTTCTACAGTAAAATAACTACCTAACTCTGGCAGAACTTCAGATCTTCTAGAACAACATTGATGATTCTAAATTTAAACTAAAATGCTTGAATGTATACAGCTATTACCAGAAAAAGAAGCGGAAAAAATTAGAGGAAAAATGTACCCATATGGAGGACTCTAATATCCATGGCACAGATCTTGAGAACAATACCAGAAAATTGGCTGAATTAACTGTATCAGAATGTACACTATGCAAGAAGACATGTATATGCAACACACATATCTGCTTCTCTCAATAAAAATAATTTTGATTAAAAGGCAACTTTCCCCCCCAGATTGAAGTTCTACCGTAAAAGGATTTGGAATGGAGCTATAATCCCTGTTCTTATCCACAAAGGACTTATTTTTCATCCAAGTTGAGTGAAGATGTCAGATTCATCAAATATATTCTATGGACTTAGAATTGGTTTTTATTTTGTTTTGTTTAATAGCTCGCACAGTACAATCACTATGAAGCACAAATGTAGATAAATACATTATTTTTTTACCAGGCACTGGATTAATGCTCAACCTTGCAACATCCAACTGTTGCTCCGTATTAATTTTACAGCCAATTGCTGCTCAAACCCTGTAGTGATTTGGCTGTATTCTGATCTCCACTCCTCTCACGATTTCACATTTTCCCATATAATATTACCGTACCACCATAAATGATAGAAGCAGCCTCTTCAAAACCAGTGATTGCTCCAAGGTGCTTGAATTTCTGCCTTGAAATGACCTACAAAGAAGAGAAAATGCCCTGATGTCAGTCTTGGCTTTCTTTCTGATTATATAACAGGGGAAAAACGATACAATTTTTTTAATACATTTTTATGTTAGTTTTGTAAAAACTAAGGAGGGAATTATCCAGAATTACTGCTGGTGATTACCTAAGGAGTGAAATGGGGCTACTACAGTAATAACTGGTAGCTGAATACCTGAGAAGTATTTTAATCTTCTCTCTAGCTATGTAGTGTCTTTTGCGTGTCTGTGTCAGCACCTCGTGCGAGAATCCGTTCGTCACGAAACAGTCAAACCCTCTCTCCTGACTAATATCACCACATTACAGTCCAAAATACTTTCCACCAATACCTCTCATTTTTCCTCTAGGAAAAGAAATCCATAACTGGAGACTACTTACGACATTCTAATTCTAATTTTAAAACAATCTCCTTTTCACACTCCCACCACAAAACAAACAGCCCAATCCTTTCTCCCTTTTCCCCTTGAAAAAGGAGGTAATTTTTAGAAACTACTAAGAAAGTAAAAGGCATTTGGGCACGTCAGTAGCATTCACTTGCAAAAGGTTTATGTTTGAAAGCTAAAAACACTGTCTTCAATACAGTGCAAGACACACTGTCTGCAGCATTGCTTTTAATATCGAGTTATTTCAAATAAGGCTAAACACATAATTAAGAAGTGCAGCTGGTAATTTTCTGCCTACATTTTAAAATAATTCTCCATTTTTTGTTTCATTGGCCACAAAGTCAAATTCTTTTCTAAATTGTAAGGTTGCAAAGTGTTTCTGGATATACCTAATTTAGAGTGAGGTGTTCTAATTTGCCGGGTTATGACTGTGTCCATTCCACTTGGCACACACTATTTTGAATAAATATTGTTGGGTTTATTTTGGTTTGGTTTGTTTATTTACGTGGAAGCCTTAAAAGGCTTCTATATCTTTCTGATTTCTTTACAGAAACTGTACTAACCTTGTAGTTATAATCCACTCATAAAAACAATTCAACTAACCAGTGTGCAAGTTTTAAAAGACACTATGGAGTTTCCATTAATACTGAATTGCTATACTATTAAAGTCAGAACAATTGACTAGTTCTAGAAAAAGCATTTTATATAAACATCAAAATGCATAGATATTCTCTCTCCCTAGAAAAATACAAGGAAAATATAAAATTTTTATGCAGGGAAGAATCAATTGGAAAGATAAAGAAAATTATCTCTCTGTGCAAAGAGTTGTATTGCTACATGAAGAAATTAAGGTGATTCATGGAGTCAATACTTTGGTGACTCCTCCCGTAAAAGTCAAGATTTTAAAACAATTCAAAAAAATTTTATATACTTAGATAACTCTACTTCAGAATACCTTTCTCAAAAGCTTTTTCTTTCAGGGTTATTATGCACACATATTTTCATTGCAGAAGTTTCAAGACAAAATATTACATGAAGAGGGAATTGAGGTTTAAGATGCAAAAAAGATAATATAGGAATTAAAAGGAAAAATCTTCAAATGTAATTATTCCCCACTAAAGTATTACAAACCCAGGAAAAACATCCTCTGAAGGGATATCTCACCATCTTAAGACCCCTGATAACCTGCCCTGTATCTTGTTCTGATGCTACAAAGAAAAAATTCAATGACTTTACTGAGTCTTTCAAAATCACAGTCTTGTAAACTAGTACTTCAAATATTATTGTGACATAGTTACAGTCCTCTGGTTATTACACCACACTGATTATTTCTTTCAAATTATACTCAAAAATATTCAAAAGTCCTAGGCAGTAGCAAACAGAAATGAACAAAAGGGAATAATTTGCCATCTACAAACAGAGGGAAGCACAGTCTCGCAACACAGTTCATATTCCGAAATATTATGTTCTTTACTGATAGAAACTTATTAAATCACATTCAATCTTGGACTGTAAAACATGAATCCCATCTGGAAGCTATTTCTAAAAAAGAGCAGCATATCTCTGTTATTGTCATTGTTCAGAAAATAACTGTGCAGATATTGTTAATTTATCCCTTACTAACCAAAATACTGTCCTGCTTTATTTTCCTTGAAGATTTTTGAAGTAACTGTCTCTTTGCCAGACATCCATGCGCCCTTGCATGCCTCTTTGCCCCTTGCATTGAGTCCCATTTGAAAAATGGTCTTTTCTGTTTTTTAATTTCTAGGGCCAAGACAGTGAACTGCACAATGTCCAATCCATAAAAATCCTAACTGCAGTTAGGTTGGCATTTTTTGAAGCACATAATTACTCAGAAAACAAGATGTAAGTAGAAGATCACAACACAGAAATCAGAGACTAGGTGAAAAAGAGAAGAAAGAAAAGATATCATCAGATTCATGTCCTCTCCCTCTTTTTACATTCTCATGTATGTCACCTTTTGAGCTGAAACCCTGCCTTTCCACAAAGTACTACGACCCAATTAAAAAAAAACAAACATCAATACAACAAATAACAATGGATTACAAAAATTTAAGATGCATAAAAATGCTTGTTAACAACTCCAGGCATCTAAATGGTGCATTTGTACTAATACAAAAGGAAATAAAAGCAGTACAAATGGATTTTTTTTTTAATTTCTCTTGCTAAGCCCTTTTCACCAAAACAGTAAGACTTTAGTTTGTTTTGTGAACAACAAAATATGTAAATTTTGCAACAAAAGAAAGCTAATGAACAATAAAAGGAAACTGAAAAATATTATATTGTTTTCTCCTGATTTTCAACTTGTCTGACAAACTGACCATGAAGCTGATCAGCTAAACTGTTAATTAACAGAAGGAATAGCTGGTAGTATTTGCCTTTTTTATTTTGTGTAAGCCTCTACAATTTTTTTACAATGCGTATTACTGTTCTGCTTTAGCAGTAATAATTTACTCCCTATTCTACAATAATGTGAGGAAAAATATACATGAAAAATTGCTTACACATTCTGGCTGCAACTTCGAGATTGTAAAAAAATTTCCAATTGCCTTACTCTCCATGCTAACAAATTCTTCATATTCCCCATTTCTTTGTGCCAGTAACAAATGATCTCATCTTTGACTATGCTCAGGCAAACATCTCACCTACTGTTTTATAAAATGTCTTTTACACTAAAAATGTAAAAATAACTTAGTACATTTTTGTAATAGTGACTTTCTGCTCTAATACTGGTTTATGGAGTTAGCCAAACATGGTGCATATGCCATCTCTGGGCAGACCCAGTTCCTGAGTAAGCTGCTTTTGAGAACACATTTTTTGCACGCTGATTTTGAGTTACCAAGAGAATACCTTCATATTTCTTTAAATGATTACTTAACACTTTAGCTTTCAGGCAAAATTTTTTTCTAACATATCCATTTACACTATTGTGCTAGGATGAATTAATAGCATTGATCAATCAAAAAAAGCAAGAAGTGGTATTAAATCTCCTTCAGTCTAGCTAAGTGAGGGAGTCCCTAAGTGTTTATTTTTTAGTGATAGCTGATGTAAGAAGGCAATATTCCCTGTCATCCAGCATGATATGCCTGAATGTAACCAAGGGAATCACCCAGAACTGAAACACCAATGCAATAACTGCAGTAATGACTTGCTACAGCTGATACATGCCTGAAAATGTGCAAAAAACTACAAAGCACAGACACAATAAGCAGGAACAGAACTTGTTCATATCACTTAATTATTTCCAAGATCAGAACCCCCCGTAAAATATGATTCAAATTTTCTATCAGATTCAAAACTTACTTTGGAAAGAGGAAGAGGATGGGAACCAAAAGATAGAGACTGCAGGCTATAAATATTTCTTTTCTTTAGAAATGGAACTTGATTTTATAAGGGCAGACGGCAATATTATATGCTGAAATTCTGTAGAAAGCTACAAACTCATCAGCTGAAAATAAAAGTGATGGATTAAAAGTTGGTTGTATTATTCAATTGCAAGGTGACAACAGTCCCAAATGTGAAAACCAAATGCAATCCTAGAATGTAGTAGTTGAGGAACTTCCAAAAGAGATGAAGACTATTAATGCCATTGTAATAGGTCCCAGTGAAATGATCTTAGAAATAGCATTGAATCTATTTAAGAAAAAAAAGCTCAGACTGGAACACAGGCAAATAAGGGATACTAATATGGTAAGAGACATGAAGAACTTGTAGGCTGTGTCTAGAGGAACTGAACTGGTTTAGCCTAGCAAAGTGAAGTTTGAGAGAAAATATTCTAACTCGGAAATTGGGTGTAAAATCTATGGAGGAAAGTAGGTGTTGAAAACAAGGGAAAGGACCAACATTCGTACAAGAACAAATACACATAAACTAGTTACACAAATTGAGGTTATAAATTAAATTAGGCAGTTTCTAGTCTTCAGAAGAGTTAGAGCAGTCTTCCTGGGAGTGCTGCTGTGCTATGAACTCTGCATTTGTCAGCTACAAAAAAAAAAAAAAAAAAAAAAAAAAAAAAGAGAAAAGCAGCTCTGACTCCAGAGCATCCATAGGCCCTTAACTTCTAATACCAGATCCCAGCAGCATTCTTTACCACTGGCTTGCAGGATCTGTTCTGTTCTGCTTTTTAATTTTTTCACTTATCTGTCCCCACAGGAAGTTCCACTGTTAACTAAGCCTGAGCTAGTTGTCAAAGCTCCTTTTATAGCCAGTGGAGATGCATAGTCTTTGAGGGCAAATCATCCCATTTATCTTTGTCACTGAAATATCTTTTCTTCTTGCTCTTCAGTGGAACAGAGTGATCTCATTTAGGAATTCTATTTCTTACTCCACCGACTTCTTGCTTAAAATACTCGGCTCTGTGTGAAAACTCACTGTCTTCACTCCCCAACACCCATGGTGGGGATACTTTTACTCCCTTTCACATTTTGCTGCTTGAACCTTCTGCCCATCAAAATCAACTTTTTAATAGTCATTGCTTCAGTTAAAAGAAGAGACTTAATCCATTCTGGAAATGTATTCATACATAGTATTCCACACAGAAAAGAAATTGCATTAAGTCTTTACCCAGGCTTTTTACTAAAAATGCTCTCTCAGTTTCACCTAATCAAATGATTCATTTTCTGTCTTCTCTAAGTTATGCAGTGAAACAAGAACAGCTAATGCTATTCTTAAGTCATTACTGTGCAGACTGCGTGTACTTATCCATAGTTACTGCTTGAAAGTTTCAGTAAGTAAAACTTATACGGACAATCATCTCTGTGAAAGAAGTGTATTAATCCCACACTGTTATTCTTCGAGATACACTCCACATACACTCCATGACCTTCCTCATTATTAGAGGTTTCTTACCTGTCTGAGTTCTGAATTGGTAAAACAAGTCTTTGCTGTGTTAACTCTGTGGTGTTGGAACCCGGGTGTTTCTGCTTGACTGTCCTCGAAGGACACACATACTGCCTTCAGAAGGATATATATATATAATGGAAAGCTGACCATAGCTTCCTAACTTCAGTCACTGTACAGCAGGTAATCATTCCTCCCTAGTTCAAATCTTAAGTCAAATTTTTATCATATGGTAGGCATTTTGATGGGCCCAAATAACAGAACTGGAGTGGAAAGGGAAGTCCCAGAATATCGTTCTTATCTGCTCAGTAGCACAAAAGATGAGACAGTACGTGATGAGATGAGCACAGTAAAAACTTTATAACTTAAAAATTTATCCAGAGCGATGGCTCATTCATATATGGTTCTATAATAGGATTAGGGGAATAGTATTAATTTTCATTCTGTGTTTGTGTAGTACTCAGTACATGAAAGGACTTTATTCCTTGCTTCTGCCCATACCTATTTCCTTTACTTCTTTCAAGTAACAATAATTTCACATTACATTTCCTTTAACAAAAAGGATTTCAAGCATAATCTGTCACACTGCCTCAAGAACTAAAAGTGGTCGATCTTAACCTTTATTAATTAAAGCTGTTTTCTCGTAACAGTTGACAGCGAGCGAAAGGTTTGAGCTGTCCAGGCTAAAATTCAAGCTAAAAACCAATCGGTGGTCTTCCTTTCACCTATGGTGCGAAGTAACTCTAGTTACTACATTATTTAATTCCGCACCAAAAAAACATATAAACCTGCTTTATCATTTTAAATACTGCTCCTTTTCCCGTCCGAGAGGGAACGTCCGCCGGGACCGCGGCTGTTGCCGCTGTCCCGGTGAGGGCGGCCCGTCCCCACGGCAACGCCGCCGGCCATGGCGGGGCGCGGCCACGTCCAACCGGGCCGAGGTGAGGGGCGACCTCGGGCGGGCTCCTTGCGACCCCCGGGCTCCCGGCACCGGGCTCCCTGCTCCCTCCCGCTCCCTCCCCAGCCCTTGCCCCGGGCTCCCCGCAGGGCCGAGGCGGCCCCAGGCCCGGGCACTGCGGCGGCCCTCGGGCTCTCCAGGCTGGCCGGGGGGGTCCCACACCCTCCTTTCCGCCATTCAGAGACAGCGCCGGGGGGGTCACGGTGGGCTTAGGTGTGTCCGCCTGCACAGGGGGTTTTAACGGGGGGAAACCTTTTGTTACAGCCTCAACAGGGGCCTTCTGCTCTCTGCTCCCAGCATTTCAATAGCACCCGGAATTAATTAAGGTGAAATGAACTGTGCTTGCACCTGACTTCCTTATTTCTTTAAAATTTTCGAGTTGTCTTGTTCAAGTCCCCCTTCCCCACTTCGGGGATTTTAACCAGTTAAATGAATCTAATAATTACTGGATATGTTTGTTTGAAATTACAGCGGCATTTACCATTTGAGAGCTCAGTTTGGCCATTCTGTGTTGGTGTCTCTTTGCCAAGGTGGACTCCTGTGATAAGTGTCCGAGACCATGGGAGCGGCATTGGAGAGGGCGGCTCAGTGGACTGCTGCTGGCTCTGGAACCGGCACACTCGAAATCACCCCTTTGAACGAATCTCTTTTAAATCAGATTATTAAGTTTGCAGAGGAATTCAGCACTAAACATCCCGAGGAAGCAGCGTTTGTCTTCAGAGAGCCCCTTGAGTGGAAAACGCAGTTGGACTCTTCAGTATTTGGAAAGGGTTATGTGATCAAGTAAGTGAATTGCAGTGTGTTTTCAAATGCAGAAGGTGAACTATGAAGCAAAATTGTGCTCACTTAGCATAAAGCAAGCCTTAGTGGCTATGGGTGGGATTTTTATTGATATATATTGAAAATTTTGAGCTAAAATTTGAAGTGCTTCTTTTTGAGTTTGAGACTATTCTATCTCGTTTGTGATGCAGACCTGGTAAGTTAGTGATTCTTGCAACTTGAACTGTCTATTCCTAAGACTTTTCACAACATGTGTCTAACTGTGATTAACCACGTGATTTCTCTTTGCGTTAGGAGTGACTCCCATGTGGTGAGTTGCCCTTGGTTGCCAGGTGCCCAGCAAGCTGCTCTATCACTCCCTTTTCTACACTAGGTAGGGGAGAAAGAAACAATAAAAGGCTCATGGGTCGAGATAAGGACAGGGAGAGATCACTCACCAGTTACTGTCTTTGGCAAACCGGACTTGACTCACAGAAATTAAATTTACTACCAATTAAAAGTCAGAGTAGGATAATGAGAAATAAAACTGACTCTTAAAACCTTCCCTCTTCCTCCCACATCTACCTCTTCTCAAGCTCAACTTCACTTCTGATTTTCTCTACCTCCTCATTCCTGAGTGGCACAGGGGGATGGGGGATAAGGATTGCGGTCAGTTCATTACACATTTTTCCCCAATGCCCCTTCCTTCTCACACTCTTCCCCTGCTACAGTCTGGGGTCCCTCCCACAAAACAGTCCTTCCCAAACTTCTTCAATGTGAGTCCTTCCCACGGGCTGCAGGTCTTCATGACCTGCTCCAACATGGGTCCCTTCCATGGGGTGCAGTCCTTCAGCACCCGCTGCTCCAGCATGGGTCTCCCACAGGGTCACACATCCTGCCAGCAAACCTGCTCCAGCATAGGCTCCTCCCTCTGTGGGTCCACGGTCCTGCCAGCAACCTGTTCTAGTACAGGCTTCCCATGGGGTCACAGCTTCCTTTGGGCCTATCCACCTGCTGATTTGCAATGAATAAATTGGTTTACCTTGGAAGTTTTTTAAAATATTGTTTAAAGAAATTGTATATGCTTTATCATGTAAAGCTTGAATAACATTTAAGATTCTTCTCAATTAAAGTTATTATTTTAAAAATATATAATTTAATTTTTCTAGTGAAGCAGCTGTTCAGTCTGAAGCCACAAGCAGAGATGGCCAACCATTGCTTCTTCTCTCGGCATCAACTCTCAGAGTTCGCAGTTTTGACCAGCTGTCCCGTTTGCTACAAATTGCTATGGAAAAAAAGTTAAAGGAAGCACAAGCATGCCTCGAAGGTTTCTTTTCTTTTTTTTTTTTTTAAGTCTTTCCTCATTCTTAAAATGTTTTCAGCAATTTATGAAATGTGCAGAAAGAAATATATGCCTTCATTTTAAGTATGTGAGAAGGTACTAATTCATGAAGGTGGCTAAAGGTGCTGATCCAGACCTTAATGAAGTTTCTATTTCTTGTTTTATTTACATAGAAATTAATAACAGAGAAATCTGGAATAAAGTTAAAATAACGTTGTTGAATCTCATATACAAATTTTTGTATACTGAGCAACTTCCCAGCGATGACAGTAGGCTTAAATTTCTGAAAAAAAAAGTCTTCTTTGAGGCTAATAACAGTTTTTCCTACATATGTAGTTTAATATTCCTTTAAAGTGTTACATCCTTAAAAAACAGCCAAAGAAAAAATTATATGCATAAGACATTCTTACCTGTATGAGGTTCACAATGAGCATTTCCAGATTCCTCCTTCTCACAATGGGTTTAAAATATAGGTATGAGCACTTCTACCATGTCATCTTCAAGACCCAGATTTTCAAACTGACAAGAAGACTCTTGATATGCTAAACTGGATATCCTCCTCCTACCTGGAGGTAGAAGAGATCAGTGATATTCTATTGTGATATTAGTAGAAATTGCATCTGCAGTACTAAAATATAAATGCGTAAACTGGATCAAACTTCAGATCTATCTGATCCAGGGCCCTGTCACTGACAGTGGTTAACCATGAATACTAGGGAAGAATAATATGACCAGTGTATCATGCAGAGCCATTCACAGATGCATGGGACTTCATTTGCAGCAACAGAGCAAAATGGATTTGTAAAATACATTGACATATAGTTATGTCACTGTTTACCCAAAAGAACAGCTGGCATAGCTGAGGAAGTAATGGGGCCATTGGGAATGCTGCTAGAAAAGCTTAAAGATGTTCTTTACACTAAATCATATTTCCAAAATGATCAATTTTCAGTGAGTTAAGCCCATTGATTTCCTGTTTTGGGAATCAGCCAGGCATATTTTTGGGAAACAGGACTGTTGATAAAGGGAACTATTTAATATTCACCCCTTGGTTAAATGAATCTTAATATTTGCTGTAAAAAGCAATTGGTTTGTTAAGAAAAATTTCTTTTTGTCCTTAGTGTTATCGTGTTCTTAAAAGTACATTTAAAATTGCAATAGAGGGATATGAAAGAATAAATCACACAGTAATGTTTGATGAATAACTGGGAACGTTATAAAGTTCATACTGTAAATTAATAGCATCAAAATCATGCAGCAATTGAAACAAAAGATGTTTGTCTCATCCAATCATTTTAAACATAGTTGCACATTACATGATTCTGTTTCATGTTTACAGCTAACAGAGATCCTATAGTGAAAATTCTTGGCCCTGAATATGCGACTGTTGAAGGAGAAGATACGTCCATCTTGCATTTATTTGACAAAGTGAAAAAAGGTTATGACCCTGAAACAGAGATGAAAATGAAAATCATTCTTCTTCTTCATCAGCTGGATTTGCAACTGCTTAATAGTTCTTTGAAACAGATTTCACAGTAAGTGCATTTCAAGTGGAAGCTAAACATCTCAGCCAGTGCATTTTTTTGTTTTATTGTTAAATTAGATTGGTTTCAACCCACAGCATGTGTTTTTGGTGTGATATAAAGAAATTAATGGAAATAACTTTCACTATTCACTAAGTTATTGAAAAAACAATTTTTTATGAAGATTTTTCTGTAGGTGTGGGTATGCAAGTGTATGCCCACAAGTGTGGTTTTTTTATTGCATATGTTTTGCATTTTGTTAGCAAATTGAAGTCATTTGTACAAACAACAAAGTTACAGTCAAATATTTTCAAGGAACTGTTTATTTCTTCATGGAACTGTATTAAGTGTTTCATTGAGTCTGTTTCATAGTTACAAGGACTTTGTATTAGGTATGGAACTAAAATTTCACTGAACTATAGAAAAAATTAAGAAATACTATGAAAGATGACCCATTTTTATATTTTTGTTGCTACTAGTAAGACTCAATGTAAAATAAAAAAATCGTGCAATATTTTCTTCATTTCTCTGAGCACATCCTTTTGATGAATACATTTTAAACTATTTTCTATTAATTGCAGAGGTGTTAGACTAAATCCAGCTGCTGTAAACAGTGAAGTGAATCTTCTCAAGAATTTCTCTGGGAAAGGAGAAGATACAGTACTGGAATCACTGGAATATACATCAGGTCTAGATCATATCTCGTGTTTACATAGACCGTTATTAAAGTACTTGATTTCTGTCTGAAATTTTCTGGATTAATTTCAGTAACACATTTAAAGTGTTTATTTCTACTATAAAGTTATAAAGTAAAATAAAAAGTATTTTCAGACATGCAATGCTGTTCTTCAGCCTTTACATACAGAAATAAAGTCCCAGTTATGTGAATATCTTCAGTGGAAGTAGAGGAAGTGAACTGACTCCCTGATCCTGAAGAGTGCTAAACACAGTTGTGGTTCTTGGTTGGATTGGACCAAGGGTCACAGAGTTTTGCACGATTAATACCTAACAGTATGAATTCTTAAGAGTAACAAATTGTTTGGGGATTTTATTTGTATACGTGTTACATTAATCATCAAGCATAACTATTAAAAAATACTTTTAAACTGGATAAAACCACTAATGCTGATTGGTTACAGATTATGTGTTTGCTAATGGATGCCGAGCTCCTCCCTGGAGACAAGTGCATGGAGACATTTGTTATTTAGTCATCAAACCACATGACACTGATCCTTTGTATATCACTTGCAACACAGCAGGAGTGTTTTTAAATGGGGTAAGTAATAATACAGGATGCCATGCAATAATGATTATTGTTTTGTGCTAAAATCCAATCTCAGTCGGGTTTGGGGTAGTGGTGTTGGGGCTCTAAGACCTGCAGAGCTCATGTTTTGGTGCAGGAAGAGAAGCCACAGTAATAAATGTGTGGAAGTTTTTCCGTATGTTTTGAGTGCTTTTTCAAAAAGTTTTATACCAGGAGTGTATTCTGCACTCTTTCCTAACAATGTTTGATTGGTCTTTAAATGTACTCAAGCAGTTCTTGACAGTGTTCCTGTTTAAAGGTACTGGGGGACTCGATGCCTCTTTAGTGCCTCATTGCTCTTGATCTGAAGTGTGATATTGTTGTGTGGCTAATAGAGCTTGCTTTTGTCTTTTTATAAATGATAAAGCAGTTCTTTCTCCTTTCAGTGGAAGCTTTTTAGAAATTATTTATCTCTTCTCCTTTTCATTTTGGTTACCTTTTTCCTTTCAGATAGGTTTTATTTAGGCATATTAGCCCCTTATGTGTGTTAAGCAGTTACCAGAGCTCTTACAGTCATTTTGAAGACAGACTGATGTCCATCAGGCATAACTACACAAATTGATTTCCTAAGAGTTAAAAAAATCTGGGGAAATTTTGACTTGGCACATTTTTAATAAATGAAGCTTATAAAGCGCAGTCAATCAGGTCACATAATTTTCTGATCCATTTAGACATCTGCCATGCTGCACTAGAAGCTTGTATTTAGTTGGTGGTTTGCCATAAGCCATAAATTCATTTCAGTGGAACTACACACGGTACAATTTACTGATAATTGCCTGCAAAATTCCATGTGAGATCTTCGTCATATATAGGGATCCATGGGGATGATCCATACATCTTTACAAAGCATTGGTGAAATTTGATGGACTCTTCTGAGCATGAGACTTCTGTACCTAATTCATTACAGTATGACCTTTGTGCTTTAGCAGTATTTTGTGATGCAAATTAAATTACCTGTGTAAGGCAAAGCTATTAATAATTTAAAATGTATTCTTTTTTTAAGGGTCAGCCAAAGGGTAAAGAGCTTGACTATGAAAGAAAAAGTGATGTATATAAAGATATAGTCACATTTTTAAGAGAGAGATCACCTAGATTTGTAGAAAATATGGCTAAACAGGTATGTATTTACTGATACTGGGTGTATCTTCTAATTTGTACAAGTGTACATTGTTAAGAATTACATTATAAACCTAGCTGAACGTTTATGTTCTTTATCTAAGATGATTAAATGAAGAATTTTAATGGCTGAAATGCATTTATTATTTTTTCTTTGGATTTGTTTCAGTTTCTGCTGAATATGTTTCTTTTGTAAATAGCAAATAATACACCATTCATGTATTGTTCTGTCGTACCTTATGGTGGGGTTTGAATTACATGTGAGGCCAGCCTCTAATTTTGCTTGAAATGTTTTGCTGGTCTTCTGGTGTTGTTCTTTACGGAGCACTGGAAATACTAAAGCAGGAAAATATGATATCCTTATGGGAAAGGTCAACTTTTTATGACAATATTTTTCTGTTATCAAAACCACTTAAACTTTTATCTTCATACTTTGTAAACTAAAGATAAATAATAGCTTGACTTTTTTTTAGTGAGAACTGTCTGATTTAAATATCAGAGTTGGGAGTTAAGCATCCAGCTTACACACTATGTCTTGCTTCAGCCACTATAAAATGCAAATGTTTTGGCTTTAATTTAGAGTTCTATATAAGCTAGAACCACACAGTGCCACTACAGTTTTATTGATTTGTCATTCCTGACAAAAACTTTTTTTTTTAGATTTCTAGTGTAGTTATAACAGATTAATAACTTGGTGGTAAAATTCATTACAGGCCAAAACCTGCCAAAAGTTTTATCGTGATTATTTATATGCAACTTTATTTATTCAAAGAAGAAAGGGATTAAGACATTTTCTTATCCTTTAGTTATGATTTTTTGTGGTGTAGGGCTGATATTTATTTTTCTGAGATACAGGTATTTGGCAGTTCTGAAAGAACAGAACATTTCAACTTGTACACATAAATATAATAGCTTACAGTAATGGAATTAAATTTGTGAGTTGTTTGAAAGGGCAATAAGTTAAAAAAATTTTCATTTATCTTATAGGCAAGTTTTTTTAATGTTATACCTCCATACTGGTTTACACTTCATAAATGAAATAACATATGAATGGTTTTAGACATAATTACTGGTTTAATGTGTTTGCAGTGATTTGGCTTAATTTGATGTTCATGGGAATATTTTAATAATTTTTACATTTCTAATCCTAAATGTTAATGTTGAATAATGATACTGTTGATAATAGAGATAATATATCTTTCTTTACTGGTTTTCTACCCTTATAAAGATAATGTAACTAGTCGAGAAATGTGTACACTTATTAAATAAGAGTAAATAAATAGAATTTATCCTGTTTTCCTTCAGTTATCACATAAATCACGCACTGAGTAGTGCCTGGCTATGTAAATATGTTTATGTAGAAGAGTATACATTATTCCTTTTAATGGTTTAGGAATATCATATCATCCTGCCATGATGAAAAACTGGTTTAGTACTTTCTCCTTTCTAAAACTAGAATGTAAACAAGTTAATACTGTAAAGCTGCAGAGCATTTGTACCTGAGGGAAAATCTCTGCTTTAGAACTCTCAAAAGCAGAGAAAAGCCATATTTCCAAGTTTGCCTATATGAAGTAAAATATGACTGGAAATAGTTTTGACTTATTTTCTGAGGAGAGGAGAGCTTCAAAAAGCTTGTTGCATACACATATATTGCAAAACCAATTAACTTTTATAATATCTGCCTGGCCTTGTTTAAGTTAACATTCAGAATTTCTGTGTTGGTATATAGTGCTGTAGGAGACATACTTTTTAATGTATGCTTAGCTGGTCAAGCTACAGCACCAGTTCCCAGTGATTTATCTGGTTTATCATGTGCAAAATTGCCTTGTCTGGAGTACATTTTCAAACTGAGAGAATTAGCAAGAGTTAGTGTGGAATGGGACAGTTGGATTGGCAAGCCTGGAACAGCCGATTCACATCAGGGGCTGGTCAAAAGCAGACCACACTGTGACAGCCTCCTTAAAACTGCCCTGAATCAGATACATAAAGGAATGTCTTCACCTATCTGGTAGTGACAGCTGCAATAATAATAATAATAAGTAACGATCGTATGCTGTCTCTCCTGTAAAAATTGAATATGTTCCAATAGAGAATAGGAGTTGACAAGAGTCCTTTCTGTTCTGTATGTTTTTGATCAGCCATGGTACTAGACACAGACAGCTGAAGGATTGGTAGGTGCCACTCAGCTCAGTTCTTGTATGTGACTTGTTCAACAGTGTTTTGTCCTGAGAGACGGAACATGAAAAAAATGAAAAGGAATGTGTTTATATTAATTCTAAACTATATCAAATGAAATTACTTGGAACTGAAGTCTAGCAGTTTATGATAGCCTATTTTCTTCATTACTTTTTTTGTGGGAATTTTTTGTAAATCCTTTATAGAAGGAAGTAGTTTTTATGTAAATGATCCACTGGAAGCACAGTGACTTGACTTTGCAATTCTGGATCTTAAAACTCATTTGGAATTAGTTTCTATAAAAGTGCTTGTGTCACAAATTATTGGACATATTAGAAACTGAACAACACCAAATTTTCAAGTATGTTCAGAAAGTTCCAAATTTAGCTACTTCATTTATTTAAAAAACTTTAATTTACATATGGTAATTGCTGCTTTCCAAATTATTTTTTTTTTCTTTTAAAGTCAATACAACTTTGTGTTTAGAATCTAATTCTACCTATAATGCATACAATTTTTAAGCACAGAATCCTGGAATTGTGCTTATAACTTCATATGCATTATTTGTATAGCAATATAACTGACAAACCATGTCTCCTTTTATTAGGAATATAGTTTTTTTAAAGAACCAGCACATGAGAAGAATTATCAGTATGTGGAAGGTGCTGATGCTGAGATTTCTGGCCAATCCCAGAACCTTTATGATTCTACAGAAAAGAAAGTGAAAAGTTCTGCAGCAGGGAGAAGATCCACTAGCAAGAAGTTACAACCAACTATGCAGTGGAAAAATACTGGGCTTTCTGCTTCCCAAAGATAAGTAGTTATCTTTATAATTGAATTTTCTATAGATCTCTCTAAACTGTGCTAATGGTTGGACTGCATGTTGCAGTCTGCATTATTGTTTTAGGAGCAATGAAACAAAACTTACTACATCTTAATTTCGAAGAAGAGAGTTCTCACATTTTTTCTGTTATGCAACAACTTTGATGTTACATCATTTCCGCAGCAAGGCAGGGAAATGTCTTGCAATTCTATGCAGTACTGGTTTATCATCATATTTTTGGTGTTAAATGCCTTTTAAAGCAAGACAGAGTAGAAAAACGTAATCTAAACCACACTTTCATGATGGAAAATCAGAATGACTCTTACTTGTTGCTACCAATTTTTAATGATTTCATATTATACGAGCCACTTTTCTATCTCTACTTAGGAACAATATTCACTAATGAGATTATCTCAAATCTTGAACACCCAAAATAGAGTATACATATATTGGATATTGTTGGATTTTTCTTCTGAAATCAGAATTCTGTTTTGATTTAATGTTTCCTGAGTTCATGTTACTAGAGGAAGAAGAATATCTGAAGAAAAACCTTTGATTGCCATCCTACAAAAAATAGTATCTTCTCAAGTCTTCCAATTTGATGTTGCAAGAAACATTTTAAGAGATTTAGGATTTGACCTACAGTCATCAATTAAAAAAAATGGTTTCCCAGGGGAAGAGCTAACCTTTTTCCCCAGTCTGTTAAAGTCTAGATGTAGTGAAATGGGCTGTAATCATGAGTAGTATTCTCTTTTATTGTTGTGACTGTGATAGGCTGACCAGTCCAGGCTTGAAAAGACATTTTGCTTTCATAATATTGTGAGTTAGGGACAAAAAAGCACCAGTTAT
This sequence comes from Neopelma chrysocephalum, assembly GCF_003984885.1. NCBI lineage: Eukaryota > Metazoa > Chordata > Aves > Passeriformes > Pipridae > Neopelma > Neopelma chrysocephalum. The sequence goes on along the minus strand of NW_020897732.1, from coordinate 261,773 downwards.
TGTACTCAACTAGGCCTAGGAATCTTTTGGAATATAAGGAAAGCAAGATATATTGTATTCAGCATGATCAAAGCTATGGAACATGTCAGTGTGTGGAAGAACAAGGCAGACTAGAACTCTCTTGCCTGGAAAATAATGACTAGAGGAGAAGAAAGATACAGAAAATCATGTCTAGAGATGATAAACAGGGAACATTTAGTCACTGTCTGTTCTAGGACAAGAATAAAGGGCGTCAAATGAAAATGAGCCAGTGAGATCAGTTCAGAACAGAGAGAGAGACTTCTTCATACACCACATAGCTAAGCACTCAAAGTCTTTGCCAGAGGATAGTAAATTCATTTGTTTATATGAGTACAAAAAGCAACAAGGCACATTCATTGAACAAGAATCCATCCAAAACTGTTAATGCATGGACAATCAGGAGTTCTCTGAGTCGCAATCTGCTGAAGAATGTTCTGGAAAAAATGATTTCTGATTTTTTTTTTTTATTTATTTTTTTTTTAAATAAACCCAAATCTAGTGACAAGGCTTCAAAAAAAGATACTGAAGAAGAAGGGAGAAGTAGTACTGTATCTTTGAAAATGAAAAAGAAATCCAGTGCTAGTTCTAAATCTCCTAAAATTAATCGAGCCCCAGCAAGGTATGGGTTACTTATTTTTCTTTCTTCATTTTTAAAAAAAATTTGTTTTCCTTATCTGCAGTAATTATCACCATACTTACTGTACAGTAATGTCAGTTGTGTTTTTCTAATTCTTTTATTAGGCACTGTTGTAATACCTGTTTGAAATGTGCTTGTCCCTATTAGCTTCTAGCTGTTTAAAATTGGTGATTCTGTTTATTTATTTTTAGTAAAACATCAAGCAGTTTAGAAGATGTTAGTGACAGTTCCTCAGATACTGAGGAGGATGAACAGCCTATACGTCGTCAGGAAGGAACCACTGATTTATCACCTGAATACTGGGGAATTCAGAAACTTTCAAAATATGTAAAGGTAATTAAGAAGTGTTGATAAATTTTATAAAAAATAAAAAAGATACAGTTGAGGGCACAGCTCCTCATCCTTTCCACCTTCCATATATTTTAGAATAGCCCTGCTATGCAGTATGTTCAAATCCTGGAACTGTGGACTTTCCTATCATGCACTTTTTTTTTTTCATCTGCTATTTTTGGCTTATATAGACCTTTAGATTAAACCATCTGTTCAGTGTTATTTAAAACTTAAGATGGTATAATCTCTTTATTAATTATTGGGTTTCTGTTTTGCTTTTTGTATGAAATGTTCCAAGATATTTCTTTATGTGGATAATAACTTTCAAGAGTTTTTATTAAAACTGAATAGTTGCCTAAAGTCTTTCATCAACTATGATTAATGCATGACTGAAGTAATTCTAACATGGTCTTGTGTCTGGATAGATGCTTTAGTGGACAAGAAAATGTATGATAAACAGGCATCCTCTAAAACAAATGAAAAAGAAAGGTTTTTACGCAGACTTGGTGAAAATCTTTTGGAACCTATAAATATACACAGTTAAAATCCTGAATATGTCTGAAACACATCAAAACCCCAGCAACCCTCTACTATTCTGGAAAACTCTAATTATATTTTTCCCTCAGGAGAAATTCCTTTACAAGTTTGTACTGGAATTTATGTTCTGTTAAGTTACTAATAAAAGCGCTGGCTTGTTTATTTTTTTGAGTACAGAGCACACACATCCGACTGATAAAATGATGGTGCTGCCATTTGGTAAAGCAAAAAAAGTGTAAGTCCTATGAGGAGCAGCTGAGGGAGCTGAGGGTGTTTAGCCTGGAGAAAAGGAGGCTCAGGGGAGACCTCATCACTCTCTACAACCTGCCTGAAAGGAGGTTGTAGCCAGGTTGGTCTCTTTTCCCAGGCAACTGGAGACAGGATGACAGGACATAGCCTCAAGCTGTGCCAGGGGAGGTTCAGGCTGGGCATCAGGAATATTTCTTTCACTAAAAGGGTTGTTAATTGATTCAATGGGCTGCCCAGGGAAGAGGTGAAGTCACCATCTGTAGAGGTATTCAGGAAATAATGGATGTGGCACTTCGTGCCATGGTTTAGTTGACATGGTGGTGTTCAGTCACAGGTTGGACTCGATGATCTTGGAGATCTTTTCCAACCTCAATGATTTTATGGTTCTACAATTAAACATTTGTGAGGAATAAGCAAAGCTTTGGCTCTTTCCAGTCCTTTGACCATTGTAGAAGAGTAACTCAGTCTTTTAAACTGTATTCAGAGTAGTCACACTGCTTGTTCTCAGTTCGTGTACGTGGAACCTTGCTAGTGGTTGTAGCCAGAGAGATACAGACAAAAATGGATAATACAAATCTCTCTGCAATTATCTTTTCTAGGTTGGACCTCTATATTTTTGTCATTTTGGCTGTGGTAAATGTGGTAAACTTTGCAAATGGAATCTGGTGTAACTTTGAGCATGTAACTTGCTCAGCTATTCCTAATGCTGAACACACAATGTATAGATTTTGCATGAATCTTCCTATTTGCATGGAATTACAGTTCAAGATGCTGTTTTCAAATCTTTCAGTTTGCTAATAACTTGCTTTGGTCTATGTATGAAACATCTCTTTTTGCCTTTCTGAGAGCTCAGAGAAACAACTATGCTGCTTTTTATTAAACACCTAAGGTCCTCCTAGAGAGGAGATTTGAAATTAATTACTGTTGATGAACTCACAGTAATCTTTTCTTTGGCCCATTTATGTACCACCCTCTTTACTGACAAGGCTCTTGTCTCCTGGTTACATAATTCTCAAACTCCCTTTCCTCTCTAGGTTCTTCATATAGTCATGTTTAGATTTTAGTATTGGACTTTATCCAGTATTGAAATTCATATCTACATTTGCATGAAACCATTTTGAATGAAGACTGATAATGGCAAATAGGAAAAAAAATTTTTCAAGCACCTCTCTTTTAGAAATTGGTATTTTTTTGTTCTAACTGTCAACAAGGAAAATTACATAATGTTTTGGAACTAGAAAAAGAAAGGGGAGCATTTCTGATCAAATTGCGAGTACCTGTCAAGAAGTTTATAATACAAAATTCCATAATATGAAAAATTTTTGTTCTGAAAATTCAGATGTATACTTGTTCATGTATCCATGCACACCCGAGTCGCCAAATAGGTCTTTAAATTAGGTATAAATTAAACAAAGTATTTGAAGATATACTTAAAATAATTCTGTGTTGATTCTTAGCTACGTAAAGCAAGAACTCCCTGGGGTCAGATAAAGCTGAAAAGAGATGCCTCAGTGCCATACCACAGACAGTGGTTGAAATGTTTTATTGATGGCGTGCTACTTTAGCTTGCACATGGAATTCGTTTTAATTCAAGTATAAATACTGCACTTCTGGCCAGACTTAGGAGATTTTTTGGCATTCTTGTTGTTCATGTAGGCAAGTGTTCATGACAGATGCAACATAAGAGAAAATAAATTTATGACTGTGTTATTTAAATATCTACAAGCCTATTTATATAGAAGCACAAATTTCAGAGGGCTTATGTGTCTTCAAAGGTTGTATATATTGTTTGCACATCTGAAAAAATGAATAAAATGCCTTAAATGATAGGTGTTTGAGATACCAAGAAGATATAATAATTTGTAGATGCAACCATTTTTTAATGTCTGCTAAAGTAAATGTGTATCACAATTCAGCAAGACTCTATAAAGATGAATTTGCAGAGAAAAAACCTGAAAGATACCTAGTTTTTATACCAATGTTAGATTCTCATTAAATGTTAAAAAGGCAATCACTTTTTGTATAAAGCAAACTTGCTAGATCCTTTGAGTTATGCCTGTAGGCTCTGTACTTGTATACCTCTTCATGGAGAGAAAATTCCAGCGCAGGGGAAATTCCCTTCTGACTTTTTGCCCTTCTCCACTCCCCTTCCTTTCTGGGAAAGAGTATCCATGTTGGACTTGTTCCGCTGGGAAGCAGCTGCTTCTGTGGTCTGGCTCCTTGTCCTACCTTCAAGCTTCCCAGGGCTGTGAAACAGAAGACAGAACATGTGTGTTCTCTCCATGTCTCCCCATTGACTTAGCAGCGAGCAGCGAAGATAGATCAGCGAGCTTGGTGATGACCTTGTGTTAGGTATCTTTTAGGGCCAGAGTAGATGAAGCTGGAATGAAGTGCTCTGTTGCTGTTTGTAACAGTGTGATTCATCCAGAAGCACCTACTTCAGATTTGACATTAAATTTGACATTAAATTTGTGCTTCTAAAGTATTGGATTTCTAGAGGAAATTTTAAGAAATTTTAAGAAAAATTTTAGGAATAGGATGAAGGGATCATCTTTTTCAATTATCGTTTTACTAGAAACAGGGAACATCAGGTAGAAATGCAGAATCTTCTTTGTGGAGTCACTGAAAAAAAAGAAAGAAAAAGGGTGAGAGCTGGGTTTTGTGCTGCACGCGGTTGAGCACTGGCTATTGTCAGTTTTTGAGATAAAACTGAGATGTTGAGAGGTGAATTGAGGCTGGTGACTGTGCCAGTAATAACTCCAATTTCTAGAATAAGTCTGTAATCCGTTAAGCCCTTGTGCTGCTTGATCTTGGTTCCCTGTAAGGGTGTGATTTATGTGTACACCTATGCCAGGGTTAGCTCTGGATAGAGTTCTGCAGGACCATGGCAGTTAGAGAATTCATCCTTCAGTTTCTTATGTGGAAAGTCGTTCTACTTTTGGCTATATTTCAGGGATATCCTGGTGAAACCAGTCAAAACTCACACTTCACGTAAAATATCCATTAATTTCATATCTATTTGTAATTACTCCAGTGCAAAAGACCTCATTCCCAGAACAGCATTTTGTTTCTTTTCTACTTCAGAATCATAGGTGGACAAATCTGATGTCTCTTCCCAGCTGTTTACATCCTGTGCCAGGTCCAGGAGCTGGGGAAATGCTATGGCACTTCACAGGAGCCATAGAGGATGTGTCCTGACTGTGGCATTGAGCACCAGCTCCCAGGTGCCCATGTGCCCTGGTGCTGCATAGCAGTGGATGGCTGGAAACGAAGGACATCTGTCACATGACTCAATGAAATCTCATTCACTGGGCAAGGAAAAGGTACAAAACCTGCAGGATACACTGGGTGTATTCAGGGCTGCTCCACAGCTGAATTTTGGCAGAACCTTTGGAAGGCTGCTGTGTTCAAGCAAAATTTTTGTAGCTGGCAGGAGGCCCCTCTGTAGTGGGCTTACATAAAGATGTCAAACAGACCAGGGAGGCAAGAATGTACAGGAATATTCCTTCTGGCCTTTGCCTCTTTCCTTTTCTTTCTCTCCATTCTTTCTTTCTTCTCTCGTTTTTCTCTCTTTTCACTGCATTGCAGTGATTGTTGGGTGGACAAGACCTGCTGCCCATCACTTCTGCTTCCCCTTTACAGTATGGGCAGACCTGAGCCAGGAGGATGTAGTGTGGCCTCTGCTCCACAGGCACAGTTTATTTTCTCTTCTCGGAAAGCTCAAATTTATCAGTTAGCAACATGCAACTGTGTATTGGTTTGCAGGAAGGAGTGGTGGGTCCTACATTCTTGGGGAAGAAAGGTGCAGATTAAAAGTGCAGAAAGTCAAATAGGAAGTGAAATGATGCAGGGAGTCTCTGCCAGGAGCTAAGAGGATCTCAAATCAGAGGTTCTTGTAGATATTGTTGATAAACTGTATGGGGTAGTTTTATTTCCCAGGAAAAAACATGGAAACATCTGGAAGTTGGGATTAAGGGACTTGGGGCAAACCAGGGTACAGGAAATCCATGTATGCCTGAAGTTCAGGAATGTGGACAAGGAGGGTCTAAACTATTACAGTAACAGGGAGCATACTTTGGAACATGTGAGGACCAAATCTTAAACTGTAGTTGGATGTGTGTGGGGAGTTATTTTGCGCTCTCTATGCAAGGCTTGCAGTGTGATTTTTCTGCATCGAGGGGAAGAAGCAGGAGGCAGTCAATAACTGCTTGCACACTTCCCTACTATGCCTTAATATAATGTGAGTCACAGTTGATGTCTAAGATGAGACTTGTCATACTTGAGGTGTAAGGTTTTAGATACCTGAAAAATAAATATCTTCCACATAAAATTTTGTGATAGAAAACATCCAGCCTTTCAAAAAAATTATTACTTTCTTGTGCAAATGAAAATTGTATGGTTTAGCAGGTCATGTATACAGCAACGCTTTTATAGGAACTGGTTATGTATTTATGGCGCTTGTGAAGATGTTGATGCAGCTTGTAGATTTTTCTCAAAATTTGTATGAAATAGAAGATAGACACAGTATTTTTGACTGCTTCGTGGAAAAGTATAGCGTTCTTAAGTTATAATGGTAGTGGAAATATTCTGTATTGTTAAAGTTACACTAACTCATAAAAATTTAAATCATCTTCATGAGCAATGGGTTAAGAAATCAATTGTATTTTGGGAGTAGTAGAAAAGTAATTCTATTTTATTCTAAAATGCAGAACCTCAAAAAAAGACATGAACATCCCAGCTTTAAGAATAAAATGGGTCTTCCAATACTAATTCTTTAAAGTGAAACTACACTTTGAAAGTAATTTCAAATTTAGTAAGACAAGAAAAAAATAGTGCTAGTCTTACAATGTACCTACTGAAGTACCAAACATTTGTTTGCTTATTTTGCACATTGTAATAGTGCTCAAAATTTTTTTGATAGTCATAGAAAAAAAATCTCTGGTGTTTATGGATGTTCCTGAATAGAAAACTGCATAGAGAACTGCAAGTACAAAGTCTGTAGTCTTGAAATCTGGCCCTATATGTGTAATAGATGCAAATGTCAGAATCTAATAGCAGGAGTAAAAGTACCTAATCTGTGTAGAACATACATTGTACATCATGCTGTTTTTTCCACAACATGTGGATAAGAGCATGTTTTTCTGTATAATATCATATTAGCCAGACTTGCATGAGGTTGTATTTTAGTTGTTAAATACAAAATAAGCACATATAAGTGCATATAAAATATTTTTATATGTAAAATACTTTTGACACTGTGTAATGCCTTTTTTTCAGGACTGACCAACTTTGCAGGTAGTTTACCTGATCTTTTTAGTAGAATGTCTAACAATAAATCTTTCCCCTTCCATGATGAAAGTATATGGTGGAGTAAATTGAAGGTTATTCAAATGAAAATAAGTTTTCCTGTAGTTTGGCTAAGTGGTAGACTGTTATTTTTCAGAAAATACCAAATGTATCTGACAGAATCATGTGCCACCTGCTAGTGTTTCTGGGCACATGTTAGGCTAACCTGTCAGCCTTGGCAAACCTGCCAGCCTTCATATCACTCTCTTCTCTACTGTTCATGAATGTCTCTTGCTCTCATCTTCCAGTATTAGCCAAGATTTTATTTTAAAATTCAGTAAAGAATGTGATTACTGAAAAAAAAGGAAATAAAAATATAGGAAAACTGCATATTATAGTTAAGGTATGTATTTTCTAACAACCTAGATTGTGCTGATCAGGAAAAAGAAATACTTTTATGATAAATTTACTAGGTAGGAAATATTGGCAAATGGTGAACTCTCAAATTATTATTATAATTGGCAACTCTGAAGCACTCGAATAGCTCTCTCCTCAAAATACTGTACAAACAATCATTCCTCATCACAAGAGACATATAAAATTCATAACAGCCAATTGAATTTTGACCATTAACACCAACTCCGATGAATTTCTGTGTAGTTGAGGTTTAATTAATGTTGAGAGGATCACACATTCCTAAGAGTTTCATAGCTGATGAGATGAAAGACAATTTAGAAATAAAAGGGAAAGAAAGCAAACAAAAAGTGGAATTCAATAAAAGATGAGAAAGAAGAGATGGTATGTCAAACATTAAGGACTGAGGAAAAGAATGTAAAATAACTGATGTTTGATTCTTTTCTTTCTGCAGGATTGTATTCTATTGTAAAAGCAGGTAATTAAATTAATGAACTATGGTTTTGACACTGTAACTATAGTACCTTTAAAATAATAGTAAATTGCCGGAGCTGTCTGAATGTGACTTCAGGCTTTATATTCACAAAGTAGATAATCAAATCATTTATCTTTCCTAAAGAATTAGAACAGAATTGTGTCTGAAAACTACAAAGACTTTTAATTAGACAGAACAATATTCTTAATTGTTTTTAGGTGTTCCACATTGACTAGGCTCAATTTAATCACAGCTCACTATACACACAGTTATTTCAGAGGCAAGCCTGTGCTTCAGCCATGTCTTCATCTATATTTGTTTTTCCTATTCTCTCACTAAGCCCTGTTTTTGTTTTATTCCTCCAGAGGACACCTGTCTCTTAGTTTTTCATAAAATATTGCTATCATTTTGTTTTTCTTGCAAAATCTTTTTTTTGCTAGTTTAAAATGTCTTTTCTGTTTCAACGGTGTGTGAGCTCTCCAGTAGTCTGTAGAGGCACAGGTCCTTCCTAGTTCAACCTTATTAAATTTTCTCCTCAGATTCACTTCCACTGGTTTCCCAAATCAGTTGGATACATAAAATTAAAATAGCTGTTATAACATTAAGGCTTTTATCCTCTTTGTGAGCCAAGTACTAGGCAAAATCAAAATTGCTTAGGCAGGTCTGACACTGTCACACAAGGTCAATAGTACATCTGTATTATGGACAGCATATGTCTCATCTCAAAGTCTCCAGTCAGGGTTTACAATGTTAAATTCAGTGTTAAAATACTGGTAACAATAGTGCTGTTTGTGTAGGATTTTTTCTTTTTAAAATTTAATCCTAGACCCTTTTCTCATTCAATTCTATTTCCTTCTAATTTTAGCGTGTTCTTTTTAAAAACATATATGCTTTATTTTCCTCAGATGAAGTGTCTTCACAAAATTGTCCAGATGCAACTGGGGAAGAAATACACTCCTAAACTGAAACTTTCACAAAAAAGTAGAAGATAAACTTGCACTGTTAGAGATATAATATATTACCTTGGCCAGGTTTTCTGTGGTTTTGGGGTCACCATTTCACTTCCTTCCAAGTTTGAGGTTTGAGAAGTTACTAGGAAATCTATTATTCCTAGTCCAGGGAAGTAAAAGTTCATATGTTTGCACATGAACTGTTAGAGTCTTGCCTTCTCTATAGTAGAATCCAATTACTATGAATCAGAAAAGGAAAGCTAAGGGAATGGATACATTTCTTGGAAGAGTTTTCAAGACAGAATCAACGGTTGCCTAACAAAACCTGGTTTGTGCAGAAAATAATAGACTTATTCTTTTGTTTGGAAACTCTTTTCAATTTCCTAAAATACGACAATTTATATTCACTGTATCTGGGTCATGACATATATGTCACTTCTGCCACTGTGTAGGGTCAGGGTCAAGGTATTAATCTGCAATTAAAACTACAGCTTCTGTGCATTGTTGTAGTCCAATGTGAATGTTTTGGATTTTGAGACTTTATGATGCCTGTGATTTTCCACTGGCTTTACTTATATTAATCTGTATGGTTTACATACTGCCAGGCTGTAGCTAAAGAACGCCAGAAGATTCAGGAAGTGGGTCAGGGAATTATTCCATAACTCAGTTATACTTGTCCATAACTCATGTCTTAACAAGTTGCAGCTTGTATGTTTTATAAACTAAAATGAAATATTGGAACTAATATATAAACCATAACAAAACTCAGAGTGTTTAGAGATTCACTAGCATAGAAAAACTGCCTTGCTGAAGCATATTATTCATGTTGTACTGTGATACTCAGTCTTTCATGATGCTTTATCAAAATTTATTTAAATTTTGAATTATTTTCCAGCAGAAAATTACAAAAGGGTCTGTGATTTTAGAGAGTCAAGTTTAACAGAAAATATAAAACTGACAAAGTATTAAACTAAGAATTCTGTTTCATACTTTACTATTGATTTTGGATTCCTCATTTTATAAAAATGACAATATTTTAATAATATTTTAGGCTGGGATTCCACTTAAACAATGTTTTTGTTCTAGAAGTTTTTCATTCCATTAATGAATTTTAATTGAAAATTTTCTGGTATAACCATATCATTTGACCTACTGTCTTTTGGATATCACATTATGCTATTTTGTTTGTTCACTATTTTCTAAAAATATGTTGACTTGGTACATTTGGTCTTAGTTTTGTCAAGTATATTGTAATTGCCATTCTGATTATATATACTCATAATCAAAACTAGGTGCGGTTATACAGAAGAATGACAAAACTGCCCACAAACAGCAATTTTCTTTCTTGTTATTCAGTCACGGACATGCTATCACAGACAGGCACATTATTCTATCTATCTGGGAATTACTTAATACAGTAAATAAAATAAACTTTTACTCTGGAAAAATAAATTTCAGAATTAGGTCTAAACAAAAAAACCTCATTCTTGACATTGCCATGCAAAGTAAAATTTTATTTCATTTTCTGGTTGCAGTCAGTCTTCTTCACTCTAAGTCGTAATACAGATAAAATAAATTAATTTAAATCCCCTTCAAATAGGTACCATATTTGTAGAGATGTTTGTGAGCCAAAAACTATATAATTGTCTTTTTATTTAATCTTACTTTCTCTCAAGAAACTGAAATGCACTGTAATTTTATTGTAATGTTTATGTATTTCCATGCATGGAGGTTCATTTTACTACAAATTGAGCAACAAATTTGGAATAATCTTCTTTACAATCTTGTTAGTACTTTTATTACTTGTACTCCAATAATGCCTTTAGGTTTCAGTTGAAAGAGGGGAAGAGAGAGACTGGGAAAAGGCACCTGGTCAGTAGCAGGAAGCAATTTTGACTCAAAGATCATTGGTATCCTGAGTCCAGGTATAAGTGGTGCCTTTTTCTTAAAACTGTCCTTTCCCTAGTGGCAATTGTGACAATTCTGAACTCTGATACAGATCTCTGCTGTAGGTCACCCAAAGTGGCCTAATTATGCCACTTATGATGTCAGAGGGTTCAAGCAGAAGGAACAGGGAGGGTAGGAGTGCCATACAGTGGACTGTACTGGGTTAGATACCCTGCAGTCTCCTGCACAGCTCCTGTGCAGTCTCAACTGCCTGTAGAGCTAATGCTTCTGCCTGCTGGCAGATCATCTGCAAAAAAACTTTAATGGTGTTTGCCCCTTCCAGAGACGACTCTAGAGGAAATTTTGTATCTTTCTTTCCTAGCCCGCTGAACTGAGTTCATCATTTCAACACTTAAAAATTTGTATTGACTGGGAAGGGTTTAGTTGGGGTGGGACATGGGCTATTGAAATCTTAAGCCTGTCTATTTTACTATCTATTCTCTGTATTTAATCATATTATCTATTATGGGTCAATCCTCTTTTTAAAGGAAATATCAAAAACATTTAATATTTACAAAATTTAATGGTAGTAAAAGTTCACAAAAAATAAACAACAGAAGATAGGACTAGAGCAGAATGTAGGAGGTCATTGACTCCGTCTGCTTGCCTCCGAAACAGCATCAATTCTTTGTGTGTCTTCTGGACAAATATCTCTCTATCTTTTCTTTCATGTTGTGGAGATTTTGTAAGTGCTGCAAGCAATATGTTCAAAAATTCAAATATCCTTACCTTTATTTATTTATTTATTTATTTGCCTAGCATAGATCAGCCCTGATGCCATTTAACCCAATTATTTCTTGTCTTACTCACTCTGGATCTGGTGAACAGATGATTGCCATTGTAGCTGTCCTTTAAACCACCTCCTTATGCTCTACCTCAGAGTAAACTGCTCCAGTTCCTTCCATTTTTCTGTGAAGATCGTACTTTTGAGATATTTTGATGTCCTCTGGTCTTTATCAACTTTATCAGTATCTTTTTTGAAGTGTGATACCTAGAATGAATACAGCACTTAAACTTAATCAGTGCCAAACCAAAGAAGGATGATTTCTTGTATCTTACAAATCTGGTTGTAAGTCTCTCTGTAAAGTTTGCTTTTTTTGTTTGGCAACACTGTGATATTGGTAGATTATATTGTGTTCCATTGATAACAACAGATTTTTATCTACAGTTCTGCAAGCTTATCATGGCATCAGCCAATTCTCTCAGCACCAAAGAGCAGAATTCATTAAGCTCATCTAGTGTGAAAACATCTAAGTTATCTAAGTACTTACTGACTAGTTAATTATGTCCTTAGCATAGGCAGTGTTCACTGTGCCATCACTGACATTAAGTAAGCATTAGTAGAAAACAGTAAAGGTTAGTGAATAAAAAAGACCCCTTAATGCTTTTAGCTTTCTTAGTTTCATTTGTTGAAAGCTTGCCATTGACTAACAGGTTTTTTCCCCCTTGATTATTACAGAAGTATCAAACAAAATGATGGTTTGAACTTGTGTGTTCCTTGGTAGCTGTATTTTAGTTTGTGTCCTTATTTGCTTGTGTTTTTCTTTTATTTTCATTCTTATTTGATTGTCAGTAGTTCTGTAATTGTCATTTGCAAGCTCTGAGTATCATAACAGAGACATTACACATACATTGCACAGAAGATGTTTTACTGATAGTGTAATGGTGATACTGGTTTATTTTCGTTTAATTTATGGATATATATGTTATACCAATATCTAGGAAGAGAGGCACATTTTTAACTAAGTCTGTGTTTAATTTCAAGCCTTAAAATTGATTGTTGATCTGCCAGTAGAGTCTGTTTGCATCCAACATATCAGATTTCAAATGGTATAACAACATGATGCGGATTTTATGTCATTTTAATGGAGAGGTAACTATTTCCATGCATGTTAAAATCTATCTGTAACTACTGCAGTACTTACTGTAATGATAACTTCAAGAAACAAAAAAAGAATTGTTGAAATCGTCACTAATATTTCTTATTTTGTGGAACTGATACTTCAGCACATATGAGAAATATTTTATTGTGGTTTTATATTAAAAACACTTTAAGTGGTGTGTTTGTTTTTGAAGCCGAAAAAATAAAATGCATATATATGTATTTTCTATATAGTTCTATTTTTTATTTAGTATAAGAAAAATAAAAGTTGTTTATTTTTTAAAAATATGGTCTATATTAAATGTCATATGCCAACTATTATACATGTAAGATAAGGGAATTATGGATTATTATGTTAGGTATAAGTGGAGTTTCACTGTAAGAGAAGCAGTCTGCAAAAGAAGAGACATCACTTTTCAGGTTAGTGATATACTTCTGCATTTATGTAAAATAATAAAAAGATGAGTTTTCTCTTAAAACACCTGCTGCAAAGTTTTTATTATACAAAGCAAAGTAAATAACAAAGCCTAAGATATATGAAAAGACCATAAATTTCATAAAAGGAGAGCTGTTAGTTTTTTTGAGCTGTAGGATATTCAATACAGTCTTTTAATCATATCATATGGATTTTTTAAAAAATAATTTAGTTTTGTTTGTGTGGATAAACTGATTTCCCTGTGAAAACATTTGAGAAATTCTTACACTATTTCATACCCTGGGACATATTTTCAAAGTAGATGAAAATATGTTATTAAAGCAAGACACATTTCATTCTTCTGAAGTCAAGATGATAACGAGGATTAAAAAAAGATAAAAAAGTTGCGGGCATCTTTCTTTAGCACACTATATGCTACAGATGTTTAAAAATTACCTTTATATTTAAATATTTTTTGTGGGAAAATTCTGTGTATGTCTATTGCTATGAGATATTTAAGTAAAAATTATGAAGTACTATCAGCATACACTTTGTTGATTAGCAGAATTGTTTTGTCTGATGTGAGTTACTGGTCTCAAATTTTATGAAGTAGTTCTTACATTCTTTTTGGATTTTCTCACTTGTGATTCCTACTACATTTATCCTAACTGTAAGAAGAGCATGTTGAATTTAAATACTTTTTTTACTGTATTTGTCTTACTGTTTTTGTTTCCTTTTAAGTAATATGCTGCAAAAGTTTTAGTTTTGCTAGATCTACTTGTTTCATATTAGCAAACTTTACTCAGTTTTTCAATGTTCTGTATTTCATTATGATGTGCACAACTGAAAGGGGTTGGCTAAAAGTCCTTTACAGATTAAAAACTGTCATTTAGAAGAGATGGGCTTGGGCAGCACAGTTCAGGTCTGGATGGGATCCAAAGCTTCCCTAGAATTGAGAGGCATGCAGAAGGTGGACACTGTAATTTGATTTACTAGGTATTCCAAATTGTAACTTCCACAGTTGGCATTGTTCATGTGCTTCAGCTTCTGTTGCAGCTACATGGTAGCTCAACCCTCCTAATTTCCATTCGGCTTGGTCCATCCCTGATTTTGTTAACACTAAACCTATATTTTAGGTTCAAAAGAATCCATTGTCATATGGTTTAACTCTCTGTGTTGTGTTCTTTGATCTTTTCCTTGCTTTAAGTCTAGTAGCAGTGACTGAAATAGAGTTTATTGTTTAGAAAATCTTCCAATCTTGACTGAAAAATTTCCACTGATGGAAAACTTATCATCACTCCTAAATAATTTCTTCCAAAGGATAATTAACCACACAATGGAAAACTTGCACTTTACTCCTCATCTAAGTTTTAGTACCTTTAACTTCAAATCATCAAACCTCTGTGCTAGACTGTAGAGCTCTCTGTGATCACGTTCCTATTCATAATAGATTTATTTAGTCACTATGAATGATTCATATCTTAATTTACTTTTTAATAAACTAAATAATATTCCTCATGCCTCTCTTAATGCAACTATTTTCCAGGCTTGCAATAATTTGAATTTTTCTTTTCTGAATCATCTCCAACTCTTCGCTTTCCTTCTAGAACAGTAAAAAGGAAAATTAGACACAGAATTTCAGTGGTAATTGCACAAGAGCCTAAGTGCCTAAAAAGAGAGAATAAGTATGTTCCTATGCAGTTCTTCCAATTATATATCCCAAAATTCATCCTTCTAATCAAATATTACACTGTAATCTCAAATTCATATCCAACATCCCTAGTCTTTTTTATATACTCTGTTTCCAAAACAGAACTCTGTTTTCATTATTTGTATGACCTTCAAACCCCCCTGTATTGGGCAGATCAAAAGACAATGTATCCCAATAACCTGACAGCAACAGGAAGGGAGACACAATGATCAGGATGGAAGTTTTCTGTGGTTAAAGTTCATCTTCTGCATTCTGATGTCCTGACTTCTGATTTTCACAAATGTGGGAAACTTGACTGTATAACCTATAGTAGTGTGAAACACTGTTCTTATTGTAGTTCATCAAGGCGGAAGAAACCCAGTACCACAAAAGATTGCCCAGGGCGAAGTAAGAATGGGGCAAACACAACTTTCTAATACTCTCAAGCTGCCACTTGTTTTTAACTCGGGAGTTTGAAAATTGAATGACATATTTATGTTTTTACTGACCTTCAGTGAAAACTTTTAACTTTCACAGAATCATTTCACAACTACTTCCACTAGTCTATTACCTCATTTGAAGAACCAACTACCTTAACCCTATTATACCTCATTATGAAAGAAGATTATATCTGTATTAAAAGAAACATAGGACAGGCAACCCCTCTCTGTCCTATTCAAGGCCATCCCTAACACTGTCAACCTCTATGATATCCCTTCAGGCGTCCCTCTTTTAGACTAAAAAAATTTTGGATTGTCTTTGCTGCTCTTTTCTGAAAGTTTTCCAGTGCTATAGTAACCTTCCTGAAGGGGAAGCTGTAGAATTGCATAAAGTTTTTAAGTTGTATGTGAACTGTGGATTTATACTGTGGTATAGTGACGTTGTCTGTTCAATATTTTTTGCCAAATAAGTCCCAATATTCTGTTTATTTGTTTACTATCTCCCCCAGCCTCAAGCTATTATTTCTAATTTTTAATGGTCAGCTGAAAAACTATCATTTCATCAAAGGAGTTAGGATTGTTTTTTCTGATGTGCATAATTTCTCATTTTCTCATTTGCTGTTTTACTGCCCTCTTAGTCCTAGTAATTTTTTTAGCAGCTTGTCACAACAGGCCCTGAATTATAATATTGTCAACAAACTTTGTCACTTAACTAGTCCTTCCATTTCTCTGGGTGTTTACAAGTATGTTGAATCGCAGAACTTCAACATGGATCCATGGAACTCCACTAAATCACATCCCTTTATTGAACTGACTTTTTGCTCCTATCCTCAGTTTCCTATCCTTTAGTCATTCTTTCCAATCCAAATAATGATCTTTCCTATTATAATACAGTGGCTTAGTTTCTTTTCTTAGGTCTTTCCTTTTTTGACTTTGTCAAAATCCTTATGGAGTCCGCTTGGACATATCAACTGGATCACCATTGCCACAGCTTGGTGGCTTCTGTGAGAGGTTCTTTGTAGCTCTAAGTATATCATATTGTTGCAGGAATATTATATTCACTGACTGCTAATTCTGTTCTTTATTACAATCTACCAATTTGTCCAGCGCATATTTTTGACTAAAAGGCCTTGGATAACCTTTGAGCTGTTTCCCAAGTTGACATAACATTTGTTGTTTCACAGGACAGTAACAGGGCAGTTTGAAGTGTGCCACCTCTGCTGAGTCAACTATTATACCGTTTCCTTTATAACTCAGCTGAATATTATCTAATAGTGGCAATTTGTTATTGTTCATAAATGTCAGGGTTTTTTAATAAACACTTTCTACAGGGGCTTCAATCTTGGAAAAAAAGCCCTCTGAAGTGTCCACAATGGAAGATTCCTGTTGGAATCTCTGGAATACCAATGCAAAAATGCAGACAGGATCTCTGAAATGTCTGTATCTCCACTCTGTGTTCTTTTGCTATCTGCAAACACTTGTACAAAGCTCACAATACTTGACTGCCTAATTTACTGGTCCGTTCACAGAAAGCCATATTAGTCATTTGTCACCTAAGCTATTCATTCACTTGAATCTTTATGACATTTACAGACTTTATCAATAATTCCCTTTTTTTTCTATGTCTGTGTTTTTTAACACAATAGAATCAAAATACTCTAACATGTTTCTTCTTTAGTAGTGATTTTACTAGTATGAGTGGAAGTGGTTACATTTTATAATATGAGCACTTTACAGATTTGTTAATTATTTGCTTTATTTTAGGCAGGTGATCCAACGGCTACTGTAATCGCACTGTGTTCAATGAGAGATTTCAACATGGCTCAAGAATCGTGTCAGCTGGCTTTCAAAGACACGGGATGTCTTGAAGTGTTAATTAATTTACTTGATACAGAAGAAACTAACTGTCAGGTAAGCAGCTTTGTCAAAAAGATCTATGAATATGCCCTTTCTGTTAGAATATTTTTTCCATTTTCAAAGTTATAGAGTGTAAAGAAAATTGATTTCTTTCTTTACTCATTCCTCTATTTTCTTTTTTCTTCAGATTTTTGAGAAAGAAATCAATTTCTTTGACTTTCAGTTTCTTTCTTTTCTCCTGCTTAAATATAAAAGATAAGATGTTTTAGATAACCTAGCATTTTAAACAATGTTAATGTTTTTTATAATTAAATAATGTTTAACATCTTTTTTTTCCCCATTATTTAGACTGGTTCATTAAAAATCCTGAAGGAAATAAGTCAAAATATACTGATCAGACATGCAATTGCAGATCTTGGGGGCTTAGAGATCATGGTGAAAATACTGGACTCTCCAGATAAAGATCTAAAATGTTTGG
The DNA here is from genome assembly GCF_003984885.1 of Neopelma chrysocephalum. Classification (NCBI taxonomy): domain Eukaryota; kingdom Metazoa; phylum Chordata; class Aves; order Passeriformes; family Pipridae; genus Neopelma; species Neopelma chrysocephalum. The sequence goes on along the minus strand of NW_020897732.1, from coordinate 244,165 downwards.
CAGCTGAAACAATTGCTCATGTTGCTAGATTTAAACGAGCACGAAAGACAGTAAGGCAATATGGAGGAATCAGGAAATTGGTAAGCAGACATTAAAATTTGTACCCTTGTCATATGTGCATTTTTGTTAAAAAAATACATCATGTGTTGTATACGTGATTATTGTGGTAGTGTTTACCATAATTAAAAAGCAGTATAATATCAAACTTCCCTTTAGATATTAAAAAATGTGGATTTTTTTAGGTTGGGCTGTTGGAGTGTGTTTCAGTGGGAACACCATACCAAGCCAAAGATACTGAAATAGCACGCTGTGGTGCTTTGGCACTCTGGAGCTGCAGCAAAAGCACCAAAAACAAGAAAGCAATCCGTAAAGCTGGTGGCATTCCATTGTTAGCTACATGGCTCAAATGCTCAGATGCAAACATCTTAATCCCAGTAGTGGGAACACTACAAGAATGTGCCTCAGAGGTAAGTAAACACATATAGCTAAGTTATTTCTAAGCATTAAAACAATTGGCTACTAAAAGGAAGTATTACATTTTAATGTCACTTAAATCAGGGCAGTTATCCCATCAGGAAGTAGATGCTTTGTGTGATCAAAGTGTTTTTGAGAAGGTCACAGCTTGTAATGAAGTAAATGCCACGTATTTTTTATTTAAATGGCTGGGAGTAGAATGTGAACCATGGCAGATTTCACAGCTTTGAGTATATTCAGTTTTTAAATTCAAATACAAATATTTTTTACCGTGGCCATATATGTGATTACATGACTGAGACAGTTCTGTTTAATATCTTTATCAGTGATGGGGACAACGGGACCAAGGGCACCCTCAGTCAGTTTGCAGACAACACCAAGTAGGGTGGGAGTGTTGAACTGCTGGAGGGCAGGAAGGCTCTGCAGAGGGATCTGGACAGGCTGGATCCATGGGCTGAGGCCAATGGCATGGGGTTCAACAAGGCAAAATGCCGGGTCCTGCACTTGGGTCACAAGAACCCCAGGCAGCGCTACAGGCTGGGGGAACAGTTGCTGGAAAACTGCCTGGCAGAAAAGGACCTCAGGGTGCTGGTTGACAGTGGCTGAACATGAGCCAGATTGTGCCCAGGTGGCCAAGAAGGTCAGTGGCATCCTGGCCTGTATCAGCAATAGTGTGGCCAGCAGGACCAGGGCAGTGATCATCCCCTCTCGGCACTGCTGATGCTGCACCTCAAATCCTGTGTTCAGTTCTGGGCCCCTCACTTCAAGAGAGACACTGAGGTGCTGGAGTGAGTCCAGAGAAGGACAGCAGAGCTGGAGAAGGGTCTGGAGCACCAGTCTGATGAGGAGCGGCTGAGGGAGCTGGGGATGTTTAGCCTGGAGAAAAGGAGATTAGGAGGATCTGATAACTCCATCCAGCTACCTGAAAGGAGGTTGAAGCGACACAGGGATTGGTCTCTTCTCCCAGCTAACAAGCAATAGGACCAGAGAAAATGGCCTCAGATTGAATCAGGGGAGGTTTAGTTGGAGTATTAGGAAAAAATTTTTCACTGAAAGGGTTGTCAAGCATTGTAACAGGCTTCCCAGGGAAGTAGTTGAGTCACCATTCCTGGAGGTGTTCAAAAGACGTGTAGATGTGGCACTTAGGGACATGGTTTAGTGGTGGACTTGGCAGCGCTGGGTTAATGGTTGGACTCAAAGGTCTTGAAGGTCTTTTCCAACCTAAATTATTCTATTTTTTTATGATTCTATACCTCCATTTGTAGAATCATATTTGAAAGTAAGGTGTATTGCACTTCAGTGCAATAAAAATATAAAATATAAATTTAATATAAAACATATAAATACATTCTCTTGGAGAATTAGAGACATGGAAGACATGATTTTTCAAAAGATTTTACATTATTGAACACTTTAAAAATTTAGTTTCTTGAATTTAAAAATTAGTTTCTTTAATTACACAAATTTAGGCCTGTTGCATGAGACACAAACCTGGCAGGTTTCAGGTTAAATAAGTCTATATTGAGAAGGTGACGTTTTTGAGGGTTTCTTGTCTGGCCTAACTTGGAAAGAATACTAAATGCATCTCTTACAATGATGTTTCCCCTCTCTTAAACAATGATCCCCTGTTACAATGCCTGTTTTTCTAACCTTGTTCTAGGTGTAGATCTGTTGTTTTGGCTGCTGGTTATCAATGAAGTGGGTGGGTACTTCTTGATCCCATTCTGAAGCACCTTTTACTTTCTTGGCTCTGAGCAGGGAGTCTGGACACCTTTCAGAATATTCTGCATTCTCTTTAAGCCAAGTGGCTACACAGTAGGCATTGCAGCACCTGGTTTTACAGGTGATTGGAAGAGCACCGCAGAGAATTCCTGTATTTGCTTACCTTTGAGATCATGAGTAGTATTTTCAAGGCAATGATTACTTGTGCTTGTGACAAAGTGCAAGAATTCTCAATACCAAACCCTAGAATTCTAGCACTGTATTATTATTATTGTGACCTATTAACTATTAATATACTGGATTTAAAAGATGCAGTTTATCTTTTTAGCCAAGTTACAGGCTTGCAATAAAGACAGAGGGAATGATTGAGAACCTGGTGAAAAATTTGAGTAGTGAACATGAGGAGCTTCAGATGCATTGTGCAAGTGCCATATTTAAGGTAATTGTATTATAATCAGTAGATCAGAGCCAGGATTAGCCCCTTGTTTTCATGTTGTTGTCGGTTTTAATATTTCTTAATTTCACTATTTCTCTAATATGTAAGAAATTACTTTATAAAAATGTTGTGAATATTTTAACTGCATATTTAATATTGTAGTTAAGTTCCTACTTGCTCTTCTTTTGTGCAAGTCCTAAATTGCATAGGTAGCCAGTGGAGAGAATCCTCTTTGGATTTTTTATGTTTGTTTGCTCACAAAGTGGACAATGTGACAGTATAAGCACTGCTGCATATACAGTAGCAGTTTACTGTCAAACTCTCTTAGTGAGTTGTTAGCATATTCAGGTACTTTAATACAATATTTGTTTTCTTCTGTATTAGATTTTACTAGTTACAATGTAATACAGCTAGCTTTTGAAGACATAATTTTACACATTTTTGTATAACGTATATATTTAATTGTTTTGTATAGTGTGCAGAAGATAAACAAATACGTGACCTGGTTAGACAACATGGAGGTCTACAACCACTCTCTGTTCTGCTTGATAACTCTGAAAACAAGAAACTTCTGGCAGCTGTGACAGGAGCAATCTGGAAATGTGCTATCAGTATAGAAAACGTGTCAAAGTAACAATTTAATTTTACAAGCATTTATTACATGATTGTGTTTTGATTTTATGGGCCTCTATGTTTTTCAAAATTGTTGTGTCATGGTTCTTCAAAAACATTCTTTATAATCAGTTGGACTTTCAACTTAGGTTTCATAGTACTTAAAAAACTGCCACCTGACCTCATCAGGGCACAGTGGACAGTGTTCAGATCCTAGAATCTTAAGAGTCAATGGAGACAAGCGATGCCTCTAAAGAATAGCTAAGACATGGGACACTGAGTCGGGAGGTGTACTAGCACATACTAAACATTTGGTGTGTGGACTTATCTGATATCCTCTCTCTTCTGTGTAGTTTACAAGCTGGAATCACTGCTGCATGGTAGAAAGAGTTTTTAGTACACTTTAATGTCTTACATCAAGAGAGACAGAGAGCAAATGATGTCATTCTAGGGTAGATGTCTAATACATATTAGAAATATACTGGAGTTTAGGGTAGTTAGTCTCAATGCTGCTCTTCTTGACTACAGAAGGGTCTCAGGAAAGTAGCTTAGTCTGGAGACCCAGCTTCTAAATGAGTGGAATTAACTGATTAGAGTCCTACCATAGGTACCTACAACCTCTCTGTACCAGGGTCCTGAGTAATTGTCTGAGAATGTGACAGCACGAGTTATCACCCTCCACCTTTCATGGAACAGCTTCATGATGGAGAATACTCGACCTCCTCATCTAAAATTAATTTACCATATTCATGCACCTTACCTCAAAAAAAAAAAGCTGGCTCTGGTGCATATGAGCTAGGTTTCCTAGAAGCTATGGTGTTCTGTACAAAAGAATCCAAGATTCATATGTTAGAAAGAGTATAAGTAAGAGGTAACCTCTTCCTGCAGCCCTCATTTTAGTGTACTTTGCTGGATAAGCAAAAATATAGATAAAGGCTAGATAAAAATTAGAAAGATTTCCACTGTAAGTGTTTACATTCTGGCTTTTTTACTGTCCTAATTAAGTTCCCAAACCCATGGTCTTTACATCTTCTACTGCTGTCCTACTGCTTTTTGCATTCTTGATTGTACGGTAACTTTGCAGAAGGGTATATCCTTCTTTTCTGTAGGCTTTGGGTATCTGCACAGAGGTATCCTGATTTTGAATCAATCAGTGATGAGACAGACTGAATGGCTCTCTCTGTACTAGTAAACTAAACAGGGCCAAATCTTTCTGGGTTCAGGCACTATGTTAGGATTATCCGTACTGTTCAACTGCCAGCACAGTCCCTTACACAGTTTGGCCTGTGCCAGCAAGCACTCTCCCAGACAATGCCCAGACACCCCTTGGGAACAGTGCAGGCAACAGATTGTTTCCATTAGGCAGAATGGACGAGGCCACCTCGAGTTGTGAGAAGAGATTTTAGCCATATGGATGCTATGTTGTGCTTCTCGTCCTCAGGGCTAGAGAATGAGCCCTTGCCTGTTTTATTTATTAGTATAGCTGTAGCCAATAATTCTGTCCAAATGCAAACAGATTTTTGTTGGGCTACTCACATATCTTTGGCAAGTGCTTGGTGCTCCACAAAGGTTACTAGCCAGGCACAGCTCCAGCTGAATTCATGTATTATGTAGTGCTGAGTCTGAAGCATTAAAACTGTGTCCAAACTCAAGATGGGAGGGCACTAAAGAAAAGGGAGTGAGGTCGATATGAAAACACCTAAGTAGATCTGGAGGGATGAGCTTGAGTCTGGCATGAAGCTGGAACTAACAAATCCTGCTGGTTCCTGCAGGGACACTTAATTACCTTCAAAGTGCTCCACAGTATTTCCCATACCTGAAGTACATTGCTGAGGTGATGTGCTGACTCAGCAGTGAGCTGATACAGGTGCCTGGGCCTGTCCAGCTCCAAATCCAGTTTGCGTGCAAGGAGCCGTTCTGCTTCTGGACACAAGATGGCCCGAGCCAGCAGCTCTGTCAGAGTGGAGCCTGCCTGTTGCAGAGCCAGCTCCTGTCGTTCCATCTGTGAGGCAGTTGATATGCAACACAGAAAAAGTAGCCAGGGAAAATCAGTTTGGTGGTTTTTTGTTTGGCTTTGTTTTTCTTTTTTTTTTTTAAATTCTTTGCTTACTTTATTGCTCTTTTATTCATGCTGCTGATGTTTACTCTTGAAAAAAATGATTATAGGGATACTTCCAAGTTATAGTGAACAAAGAGAGGAAGATTTCCCTTTAAGCAAAGGTTTGGATAACCAAAAAAGAAAGTTTCTCATTTCTCAGTTACTTTAATTGTTATGCTGATAATCCAGCTTGGAAAGATTAATTTTATTGAAACAGCTCTAGTCTGCCATAAAAATCTCAGAAATATTAATTTTTTTTTTTAATGAAAGAAAAACCACATGTGCAACTGATTCTTGGAAAATACAGTTTTTGTAGCTCAAGTAGACACTTCCAGAAGGTAGGGGCTGGGAGGGAAGCACAAATGAGAACTCAGTACCCTCAGAGAAATTATCTCTGATAATTAGATTAGATACAGGTTAGACCTAGCTTGATATACCAAGTGAAACTGTCAAGATGTGTCAGAAAATGTATGAAAGGAAGATACAGTATTTAAGTGTAAATAATCCTCTTAAGTTTTGAACAAAACAAACTTAGAAGATGATTCTAGCACTGAGGAAAACATCCTGTTCTGAAAGATGAACTTCTGAGGTTTAGCACACATCTCTCTGTAGGATAGGACCTCCAGGATTTTTAAAAATCATATTTTTGATTTTCAGTACCAAAAGTTTTATGAAGAATGTGGAAAGTATTAATATAGCAATCAAGTCAAATTTCTGTCGACTTATTTCTTAATTTCAGATTGGAATCTAACATAGTACCATAGAGTTGTACTAGAACTATGGGTCTGACCTTAGGAAAATGCAATGTATTAGGCCTAAACTAAGCACAGAACTGCTCAGGGCAAACTCTCTAAAGGCTCGTGATCCTTTGGTTCAGAGAGGTGGAGAAGGGTCTGGTAGACCACTACTCTAGCTGTTGTTAACATAGTAGGAAAAAGTACCGAGGTTAGGATAGCATAGTAATTGCCAGTCCTCCGGTTTGTAGATGTTGCATCCACATGTCAAGGTTTGGAAAACCCTCAAACTACTCAAGAGATTCCTAGATAACTAAATTAGAGAAATGTCATGAGAAAAGTAGGTTCTATGTCACACTTATTCTAAGTGATTGGAATGGCTTACCTGTATTAGGATTTCTTCAGCAAGATGATTTTACATACAGAAATTAAACATTGTACTTCAATAATAATGATACTTTAATTATAAAATTAAATTTATAATGGTAACATACTGAAAATAATAACTTTGGGTTTATTGCTGTCTTTTAGATTTCGGGAATATCAAACCATAGAAACTTTGGTAGGACTGCTTACTGATCAGCCTGAAGAAGTCCTTATAAATGTTGTTGGAGCACTGGGAGAATGTTGCCAAGAGCAAATAAATCGAAGTACTATCCGCAGATGTGGTGGAATACCACCTTTAGTGAAGTTACTAACTGCAACGGATCAGGCACTACTTGTGAACGTCAACAAAGCAGTAGGAGCATGTGCAACAGAAACTGAAAATATGATGTGAGTTATTACTATGTGTAGCATTTTAAATATTAAAAAAATTTAGTAATTCTGATGCAAATATAGCCAATTCTAATCTGACCGAAAAGAATATTCTACTTTTTGGTTTTTTTTCAGGATTCTGTGGGTTAGTTATATCCTCCTGTAAATGTGCTATATAAAAAAATTATTAAGGAAATATATATATATATAGCTTTTGCATTTTGAGGAAAACCAATTTAACCTTTATTAAATTGATTTTTATTAAACTTAGAATTCAAAATTACAGAGCACCATTTCGAAGTGCTGCATGATAAGTATGTATTTTGCCTTGTCCTTTTTCATCTGTTATCAAATAATAAATAATAATCATAAAGGCTAAATTAGAGAAAGTTATTCTAAAAAGGAAATGTGCCCATTTACTGTCATGAAAATAAATTTTTTGAAGTAGCGTACTTCTAGTATTTTGTATGTTGTCCCTCTCCATCGTTTCTTTGTGAACTCAGACAGTTTTGGACCCTTTTCTCACCTCTTATTCCTTTGCAAAACCAAAGAAAAAGGATGTCTTTTTACTGAGTTGTTCCTCTCTTTGATTTTGTGATGTAGATTTGTATAAGTTACAAAGATTCTTGAGTTTTATGATTAAGTGTTCCAGTTAAATGTTTAGGTCAGCATTTACTGCACTTACAATTCCCTTACAGGGATATTTACTTCAAGATTCTCGGCATATTTCCCTCCGTATACATAAGGAAGGTCAGAAAGAGAGTTTTATTAAGCTCCTCCTGTTCTGATTTGCATAATTCACTTGATATTCATATAGCAGTGCAGGGAATTCTTTTCCTGAATAGGGCTTTTGTTTTCATGCTTTGGCTGTCACCCAGTGGCAAAAGGCTGGATGGTACACAACTGTAAACATGGGTTGTATGAGCAGTTAGCCATGTAGCATAAAACTATAAATAAATGAAATCACTTTCATGACATCTCACTAAAAATCAACCTTTAGTATAATGTATTAACCTAACAGAATTAGCATTGCAAATACTGAAAAACTTAAATGCCAGTAAATATAAATTGATATTTATAAAATCTCAGATATACTCTAGTACTCAGAGCTGTCACTTGTAGTATCCAGTATGGATAGCTTCATACTGGAATGTGTTCCGTATAAGCATAAAAAAGAATACAAGTTGCTGTTAAAATTGTGATAGAACAAAGTCCATCTTATTTTTAAGAAGGAGAGAGTACAGATTGTTTGGGATAAAATTTTATAGAGTTTGGGAAGAGTGAACAAAGGAATAAAATTTGGTTCATATAAAAAATTCTCTGTTGAAGTTCTCAACTCTAGAAGTGTTTTTAAAAGTGTCTTAAAACATTAACAAGTAAGCAAGATCTTAAGTATATTCTAAGAGCAGAATATACTTTTTACTACTACAAAAAACCTGTTACACAAAATTTATTATTACTAGCAAGCCTGTGGCATGTACCTGATGTGTTGTGCTAGCTAGGCTTGTAGTACTAGAAGAGATAATGCTGCTGTCTTCTCCTGAAGCATGATTCATCCCAATGGGGATAAGTTTGATACCAACCCAGCAAATTTTTTAAAAACAATGCTTAGCTAAAACATTGACAGCAGTGTAACTGTTCACATGTTTAAATGATTTGCTTGAGTGCTCTACCTCTCACAGGGTTGAGAGCACTTAAAAGCAACAACAAAAAAAAAGGTACATCTGTTCCTCTCCTTTCTCCTTCTCTCAGACCAGTACAACAGAAGCTGAAATTGTATCTCCTCATCCAAAGTGCTGTCCTTTTGGGGAAGAATAAGTCACCAAGGACATGAAGGATATACACACACAGTCTGTAGTATGACTTTTTTCCGTTTACAGAATTTGGACCCAAAACAATAAGCAGCCTTGTTAGAAACTACTGTGGAGCTCAGTCTCTTTCTGTAAACATTTTCTGAAGTTCTTAACCAAAAAGGCACATCTGAACAAGGATATGGAGATGTGCCAAGATTATCTTCTAAAAAGAAGCAAAGCAAAGCCACTTGAAGCCTGCAAGTGTATATAGGTGATGAGAACTTTCCATTGCAGGTTGATACTTAGCTGTTTATGGTCTTTCTTACTCATCTAGATGAAACCCTATTATATTCCTCATTTCATAATCACGTATTTCTCAGAATGTCTTGACAGGTTCTGGACAAGCAGTTCTTCTCTACTGTTAGCCTTTGTGTTGACAAATTTGTCTGATTTTGAGGCTTGTTTTCTTTGTCATGTGGTACAGACAGGCTCTGTTTATAGGGTTACTTTTTTAGTTTGGCATTACAGAAATTTTGGAAACTATGATGATTTTTCTGAATTCTGCTATCATTGACTTCCATAAGTACTGGAAACCCAGAAAAAAAAGCAGAAAAATATAAAGGTAGGATCTCATAACGATTTAGAATTTTCAGATATATTCTTACATTTCATGTCTGTTTAACAAAGTGTGTCTTAGAAACTAAATATTCAGCTGAGCAGTCTTCTATTTTGAATGTGGTTATTCTTGCAGCAGTAGGTATGTGGAAACCATAGAGACCAAGTGTAGGACTCACATAATTTCTGTGAATGATTCAAGGATATGTTATGAAGAGGATGGGTTTATTATAAGAAAAAAGTATTATTATGGATTATAAAAACCTGAGAGTGTTCTATGAAGCAGTGGAGTTAAGTTCTGAGTGAAATGCTGTACAATTTCCTTATGTTCCATGGAGGAAGCCTACGCTGATGAAGAGAGACTAGTAGATAAGCATAAGTGAATCTACGTCTTCTACATGTATTTTGTGTATTTTATTTCTGCCATTTATTGCAGCCATTTCTGGCTGACACTATAACTTCTACAACTGCTGAATGGAAAGTACACTAGTGTTACTTTTCTGCACCAATCCTTCACTTCAAGGCAACTTCAAGCAATTAAGTGATTCTTATTGGCTCTATTGAGCTATTTAAAATAAAGAATAGCAGCCAACTTCTCTCACGGCCAAAAATAAGTTGACTTATCTTAAAAAAAGCATAATTATGTGACTGAACTTTCTTACTCTTATGTGGACAGCGTGAAGCTGTTCTCCATGCTACACTGCCACTGACAGAGATGCTGCAGTACTTTTTTTATGTGTATTTATCTTTTTGAGGAACTTTTTATAATTCTTTTTCTCTCACTAAAAACAAAGGTCTGCCACTTTATTTTCATTTGTCCTCTCCATTTGAAAACCCATAGACTTCATTGCTAGTGTTCTAAACTGAGGGTTTAGAATATTATAAACTGAAATGTACAGTTATTTTAGCCAAACAGATGGAGTTTGAGTCATTGGTATATAATACTATTTATCAAAGCAATCCACAGCAACTAGTGAAAGTTTTAAGAAAAATGCTAAATTGTGGTTTCAAAAAAGACGAGATTACATTCTGCCAGATTTAAACCCTGTAATCTTACCAGTGAGCACAATACAGAGTCAGTATAACTTTGTTTATTTACATTTGCGTTTATGGTCTTAATTGGCAGGCAATTAAACTAGAGTTCTCAAAGTTTTGGCAAATAACATTGTAACAGAGAAAGATGATAGATATGACAAACAGATGTCTAAGCTGCCTGTATATATGTGTATTTAAGCAATTCATGTCGACGTTACTACTGGAAATGTTCAATATTAAGTTTTAATTTGAAAGAGAAATACTATTTTCTATTAACAGCTTTGCTAGTTTCAGATATATTTAAAAAAGCAAAGTAAATTGTTAGAATTGTGACCCGTGTCTTGCTCATGATGTTCAATGTTTTCATGATATCAAGATTCTTAAATAATTTGAAAAGCCTGTGTTAAGCAATTTTTGCCTGTGAATAGACAACAAAAGTCAACAAAAAATATCTTGTTATCTGCTCTGGTCAGATAGCAAATACCAATTCACTGCAATACTAAACGTTCCAGTAATCTCTGAAAGGATTTAACTGCATTAAAATTTTTTGCCCATAAGACCTATTCTATGTACACCATACATCAGCGGTTCTGTGTGGAAAGCAGGAAGATGTTTTGGTCATACACCTTGCAGTTGCCTTTTGGTAGGAGTGATGCCAGCTGCATATCCCTTCACCTCTGCTCTAATGGTGTCTGGCCAGCACAGGAGCGCCTCTTCACTCCAGCCATTTCTAACTGCCAGTGCAACTACTTTTGGTTACATTGAGGAGCAGAATAATCTACACCTGTTCTAAATTGTATCAGTGATCAAATAAGATCAGTATATGATGAAGTACAGAGCTCTGAATTACAAGAACTGGTCCAGTTCTATTGTGAGATGGCTCAGCTGTATAAAGGAATAGAACCACAACAGTGGGCTCTTGCACTGGAACTCCGCATATTTATATATTGTTATGTACTTATAGTGAAGCACCAGGCAGCAATTACCTAAAATAAAATTTATATTTCTATTTTGGATGAGTTTCATGCCTGTTAAGATTTTGACTATTAATGATAGTGTTCTGTACATTAGATATATTACATACATGCCGATCAGCTATTCTATAAAGCACTTAAATATCTGAATAATTAAGTGTTAAACATTAAGATTTTTAAATCAACTAAATATCATATTATGTCAAACCCTATGAGTTTCCATTCAGCTTTCAAAGAAAATGTTTTGCATTTTTATTAAAAACCTGTGTTTTAACAGTCCCATGAGTGGTTGCTTACTCCGGATTTAACTGTAGTTTAATTTTATCATCAGAATGTCGACAAATTATTATGAAATATATAATTTAAGTCAGTGAAACCACAGAGTGAATAATGTACTAGCTATGGATGAATACAGAATTGAATGCCAACCAATGTTATGGTATATTTGCTTGTATTTATTGCAGTAAGCATCTTTATTACAGCATCCTGCTAATTATATTATAATAAATTTTGGAAAGAAAATTAGATACAAAAACTATTTACAAAACCAAATCAGAATACTGTTTAGCATTATGCCATCAGAGCTGAAATTTTCAAGATTACGGGTCCGTTTTCTTCTCTCTTTCTTGTTTATTTGTAAAGAAACCTGAATGTGTATTTTTGTCAGCTTTAAAAAGGAATTTTCACATAGGAAGGAAACTAATGTCTAAGCACTTTTATAGAGGAAACATTTTTCAGGACCGTTTATTTTAGTGTTCCCTTTGCTGTTAAGGTAGATACGCTCATTCAACACCCATTTTCTTCATCTGCTGGGTGTGCAGTGAAACCACAGAAAGATAAAATATTGAACTCTTTAGCAATGCTTTCTTAATTGGCAAATACATGCTCTCAGCGAGATGAAAATAAAAGGGTTTGTGCTTGCATAGTGATTACACAATGATAATTCTTCCAGAATGAGAATTTAAGAGCATCATTCTGTTTGAGTTAATCTAGTGTAACTGTGAGAAAGCAGTACTCAGTGATAAACGATGTAATTTGGAGATTCTTTTGTTTTGTCTGTACTGTTTTCTGGTTTGATTTTATACATGTTGAATGGTCAGGGAACTACACTTAGAGATATTCTGAGATGTGTTGTGTTGCATCTAAGACAACTGGTCTTTCTGGTCTTCAAGCAAAAGGCAAAATTCTTCTTCAGAAAATGACCAATGGAGTGAGGCTAATTTACCTTGAAACACTGAAGAGAAGACAAGAAAACTGAAAAGAAAATGAAAGTAAATTGAAAAGGAAGCTTTAAAAAAATGGAAAGGAAAGATAAATCAGCCTAGATGTTGTTTTTTAAGTGTGGTGGAAAAATCTGAGCTCAGTGTTTGGCTTCTATCTCTTGATTTTTATATACTGGTTGGAGCTGGGTCATTTATATTTAGCCCCTCTTGGGAGGAAGTACCTCATGTTGGTATATGATCAGTACTCACTTGACTAGAGGAGAGATTCACGGGTTCTTTTTTTAATTAATTCCAATATAGGAAAAAATGCCTTGTGCTTTCTGAAATGACAAGAGAGTAATGTTAAAATTCCTTTGGGGTTTGGAGGGATTTAAAAGTTTGTTTTGAAGCTTTTACTTGAGTCATCCTTACTATGTGAACATATATGTGTAATTGTGTAGTTCATGATTATGCTCTTTTATTTTGTTGTGTTAAGACTTCCAAATTTGTCCTTTGCATGATTTTCTTGCAGTTGATTTGGAGCTGAGCATGAAAAATAAGCTGTACTGAAATTGGCAGACCTTAAAAAATTTACAGCGTCTTAGCTTAACCATAGCTTTGTGCAAAAAGTATTATTTTGAAAAACATAGTTGTTTAACCAGCTTGCATGAAAATGTTATGAATAAAATCCTTTCTTATTTTAGACAGACCACATGTCCTTAATTATTTTTTCTGCTCCAAATGGTGATAGGATTACATACAAAGTTCATTTTATAATTAGTTTTAAAATTTCCTGGCAAACCATATATAATAAACACAAATGAGATGTTTTATCTGCTGTTTTGAAGCTCAATCTGTATTTCAATTTATGTCACATTTACAGTGAAAGATGTAAACACATTGTATGCAGCTGAATTTTTTACTTTTGAGGTTAGACAATGAAGGTGTACTTGCTTTTCTTCATCTCCAACTAATCTGCTTTGAGTTTAACACAGTTTTTTTTAAAAAAGGTATGTTAGTAAAGGCTATTAAGTTTTGTTTGACCTTCCTTTCCATTTAGGGTATTCACTGGAACCTAATGTGAAGTTATGATCCCCAAGCCTGATTGATATGTAAACATAACGCAGATGGTGTAGAGATGATTCCGCTGATAATTCATTTCTCAGCTACTCATGAAGATACTTTGATTACAGTGTGTTTAAGTAATTATAACATAGTGTTCAGTGTTGGTCTTTTTAGTAAGGAGCACATGGGAAACAAGTTACACATTATTCGTGCCCAACAAAGGATGCTCTGTGGTGTGACCATGTTAATTTCTAATGCTAGATTAGAAACACAGTGTTTTAAAATATGTCATAGAGCAAGGTAAATACATTAAACATAGACTGAATAAAAAGTTAAGTACATAGTTTTGGGCACAAATATTTGTTTTGGAAAGTATTTGTTACTATATGAAAGAAGCCAGTATGCTCGAATTCAGATTTCACTTTACATGCAGATCGTTAAAAAGTCACATGCTTGTTTTCACGTTTATGAGTTCTGGTTATAATGTAGTTTACTTTATCTCTTGTAAGAATTTTGAATGACAGTGCTGGAAAAAAGTAAACATTAATGAGATTTAGGTAGAAAACTTTCTGTCTTTATTTGTTCATGCTCATCTGCTATAGTAAGCACTTTTTACTGAATATGTTGATGGTGATTAGCTGACAATAAAACACAAGCACTTGCATAAAGCAAAACAGTATGTTAAAATCATGACAGTGTTTGTTAAAGCAGTGTTCCAAACAAACTGATGTAATTTGAGATTCAACATTGTCCACTCCATAATTAATTATCTCTTTTTTGTTCTGTTCGGCAATAGGATAATTGACAGTCTAGATGGAGTTCGCTTGTTATGGTCACTGTTGAAAAATCCTAACCCAGATGTTCAAGCAAGTGCAGCTTGGGCTCTTTGTCCTTGCGTTGAAAATGCTAAGGTGAGAAAGTATTGAAAGTAATAGATTTGTTATATATATACGCGCACATACAATTTTTATATTTGGATGATTTCCAGCAATAGTTTGCTGTTTGCTACTTACACTCTCCTTATTTCTTTCTGTTAACTGCTTAAAAAACATACATATTCACTTTACAAAAGTGAATAGTCCTCCATCTAGCGCTCATTATATAATATGTTTTGCCTTTACAGTGTTTATGGTATTTGGAAAATATATTTTAATAACTTACCAGGATCTAACTTACTGTTCCCAAATAAAGCATGCTGGAAACAGAAAGCTTCTACTCACAGGCTTTGAATAGCACAGGTAGTTCTAGTTGTTCTCCACTATGAAGTACTTCAGCTGTGTTCTCAAGAGACCATCATTTGATTTCAGAGCATATTTCAGACTCAGTGCCAATGTAATCCTTAGGTTTTCTGCTCAGACTGCCAACAAAAAGTGCCAGTTGTGAATAGTGGTGGTTGTGCAGGTCAGTTGTGCGCAGAAAACTGAGGTATTCATGTATTTCATGTCGGTTTCCAAGTAGAGATAAAATGGTGAGTATAAGCTGCAGGTCATCTTCTGTGAATCCTCACCACTGACCTGCGGTAGAATAAATGGGCAAGGTTTTGTTTCCCGTTAGAAGTTTCCTAGAATACCAACTTTATTCCTTAATCCTTGTACAATAATAGCTTCCATTTCTAATTTACTCCATAATTGGTGCAACTTTTGCATCTACTACATATTCTACCACAAATATATATCCTTCTACATATAATTTGAGATCTTGACTATGTAAAGAGTGAAAATTCCTTCAAAGTGCTAGATATCCTTAGCATCCTTTGCAGGCAGTATTTCCTGTTTGGAATTGAGCACTGTTTGGCTGCTATTAATTTATATAGATGATTTGATGTAGATACAGATATATGAAGAAAAGTATTGTGAGAATATTTGTTCTTGATTTTTATAACTTAAGAATTTTGTAGTTCTTCGCAATGATTTCTGCAATGGCAGCTTGCCATTTCTCAGACATGCTGGTTATTCTGAATTATATTTTCATCTTTTTTTTTTCTAAATGTGCACTCTAGTATGTTAAAGTTTTTTTGGTACCTAAATATACCTGCCTCTCTCTTGAACAAAACTGCTATAGCTGAATGTTAAAATACTACTACTTGATCTCCGTACCAAGGTAGTACTTACTATGTGTAAGATTCTGTGACCTGCAGGGTCAGAATAGAACTGCACATCGCTAGAGTTTCTCCACTAAAAGCACTTTTTCGGAAACTAAGGGAATAGAGGACAGCTACTGAAATTATAGATTACATGGATTTTTTTTCTTGTCTTTTTCCCCAGGATATTTGATGAGTGCAAGCTATGTACATCCTTAGTGTAGCTATCCTCCTTTCATCTCTCTTGGCTGCCTGCCCAAATGCTAATCTGTGACCCCACAAAGAGTTCTTTGTGTGAGCCTGCGGCCAAGTGGCACACTGAAACAAACCTACCAATAATACCCTTTCCGCTGACACTGAATAGAAAGAAATATGTATAAAGCAGTGATTATAGCCACAGTGTGGAAGTACAGCAACTATTTCTATCTAAAGAAAATTTTTTATTTTTTGTTCAGAGTTAATATTATTCAACAATTTGCATGATGTTCCAAGAAGCGGTTTGGTTTATGCAGTGCTTGATTCAAAACCAGTAATAAGTGTGTGACTTTAAAGGATTATGTGCATTCTGGCTCTTCCAACTCTGTACTTTGGACTGCAAACTGTGTTTCAAATAGCTGTGAGCATGGAATCTGGATTTGTTTTCTTTCTGTGTTCTTTTGTGGCAGCTGTAGCGGTTCTCTTCTGTGTTGTGGAGGCTTGCAGATGAAATTGAACTTGTTAATAGTATCAGAAACAAATTTTTATAAAATGTAATGCAACATCCATTTTCCCACACAAATATTTTCTGTACAAGCAATTTAAAAGTTATTTTTGATATTTATAAAATCTTAGAAGCCAGTCAATCATTCTAATAGGGCGGTTATTGTCACAGGGTGTGAGTACGTGTTTCTCTCTCATGCACTTACTCTCCTTATAATCTGTTTAAGACTGGGGGGTCCGTCATTGCTGTTTTACAATTAGGGGATAAGAGTCACAAAAGGCCAAGGCTTGAATTCTCAAGATGTTTAGATGTTTGTCATTTTTGAGCTTTTGGGTCTAACTTGTTTGCCTGCTGTTAGGCAATTAATTGCAAAAGGAGAAGAATCCAAGTTCCCATAGACCTAGATTATATGTGTTGACAGTCACATCATGATAGCTGTTTCAGAGTGCTTCCCATAGAATAGAATTGTATCAGTATGATATAGCTAAGTGATATTGTTTGTTACAGCAATATGACAAAGTTCAGTGATACTTGGTCCATGACAGATCTGTGACTTTTTAAATAGAGGATGTGAATTGTACACTC
Organism: Neopelma chrysocephalum; assembly: GCF_003984885.1. Classification (NCBI taxonomy): domain Eukaryota; kingdom Metazoa; phylum Chordata; class Aves; order Passeriformes; family Pipridae; genus Neopelma; species Neopelma chrysocephalum. Next base: position 227,284 of record NW_020897732.1, on the reverse strand, counting down.
TAGTACATAAACTGTAGCTCTGACAACTGTAATGTTAGTTTGACATCAATCATCACTTCATATGCCAGCATTAGTTCCAGATATGTTTAGCCTGAAGAATTTCTTGTAGAGTGAAGATCTTACTGTCAGTGGTACAATTTGTTTGGTAGAAGTCTCCTGAGAAAATTTGCGTAGCACCTGAAAGTGCTACTTGTGAGTTTTAGACAAATATGTCATAGTTTTGGATAAACCAGTTCATACATTTCTTTAAAATCTAAGACATAAAGAGACAAAAATGTAATTTATTCAAAGGAATTATCTTCATAGAAGCAGATTCTTATTAATTAGTTCCTTACTTCCAAAAGGAAACATTACTACTGTAGGCACATTGGTAGTGACAAAGTGTAAGTGTGCTGTCCAAGAAACACAAATGATTATGAAAAATGGCTAGGAGAAGTCTACTGAACTCTGTTGATGTTGGAACAGCAATATTTGGTTATGATGCTTCTTTGAAAAACAGTATTTGTAATGTTCTCCCAACGTACATCAGCCCAAACAGAAACATTTAGAGAAATCCTACAGAAATGTTGTTTGGGCTATTATAAAAATCATCCAAAGGCATTGTGCCAATAAGAGGAACACTGCCAACTTGAGTTTGTATGAAAATACCTATTTCCTCATGGAGTAACCTTCTACTAGAATCTTTAAATAAATTAAAAAAAAAAAGAAAAAATAAAGAAAAAAAAAGTTGTAGAGGTTTATTTTCTGTCCTCATATTTAGTAGAGTTTTGGGTGCAAACATTAGAATAGGAATGGTAATGTCAGGCATTGTGTTTTTCTGTCCTTTTCTACTTGCATATCAGCTTTCAACTTTCAGTTTTAGCCTTTTTATAGCTACAGCTCTAAGACTTTCTTAAAGAACCTCAGGAAGCCATCTATGTATAGAGTCTGTCAAAGTAATGTAAGTAAACAGACAGAAACTGGGGGTTTGAGAGACTAGAAAGTTATTCTGTTTTCTTAAAATGTACTTGTAAAATGACATCTCACACTTTTCTAATAAATCGTGATTTCAGCTCTGCAGTGGATTATCATGGGTGTGATGAAAGATGATCAGCCATCTGAAGTTGTCTGTGCATTTCATTCATACAGGGAAAGAGAAAGTCCATGCTGACACATGAGAAACCAAAACCCAATCAAAACTAAACCAGGTTTAATAGGGAAGGGTAATGAGATGGGTATGTGTGAAGGTCAATTAGTCTTCAGTCTTGCAACAGTATTATATTCTGAGGAAGCCAGCAGTCTGGAGTTAACCTGTGGGTGGAAAATATGCTGCTGATGACCTATGCTATGTAGGATTCTTACAAAGATTTTGCTTGTTATGGAAATTTTAACATAACCATATGTATGAAACCGCAGAGAGCATTTCTTTACTAAAAGTAACAAAGAAATGTACTTGAACTTGGAAATTCTTCTAATATATAACAAATAGTAAAATTATTTGCTGTTTTAATTAAGATGCTTTCTTTACACATTTTACTGATTTAAAACTGTAGTGTAAAAAGATAATCATGCTCCGTACTGCACACTGCTGTTAATTTGTTTTATATTTTTAAAATTTTGCTTTAGCAGTACCAATACATTTTTGTTTACTTACCATTTTTTGGTTAAGCCTATAATGTCAAAATTCCCTACTTGCATATGTACAGCCTTTTTCAGTTTCTTTGTTTTCCTTACTATGCTTCTTGCAATTCTATACAGAAACCTTGGCAGTTCAAGCTTAGTGCTCTTACTGTTCTCTTTCCATTTTCCTATTTGTTTTCTCTAGGAGTATCATTTTTTTACTTCAATCATACCTTCTTCTCTATATTTGCTCTCATTTTATGCAGTTTTTAACCCCTGATATCTGGATTTAGACCTTCCAAATTATAAGAATTTGTTATGAACTAAACTTTGAAAGCATACTGTAAGGGAGACAAAAAGGAACTTTTGGGTTGCCCCTCAAGCCTTCCCGAGAACCAGGGTCCTTGGAGATTTAGGCCGCCCAGGAAACCAGACCTGGCTTGGTGAATCCATATCTGACTGCCATGCCTGCAGGGTACATCCAGTGATTCTTGACACAGGCTGTCTAGTTTAGTGAACCAGCTATCAGGAGTTGTCTGGGCCTCCTGTAGACATGTTGGAGATCCCGAATGGACGGGCATAAATTGCTCTGAGGTCCTTAATGTCTACAAATACAGGAGTTCAATTTCTGTAAAACACATGAACTGAAAGTTGTGAAGCAAAGGGAAAATAAGGGTCTAGCCTGTATCTCCCTCACAGAGGAGCCTTGGGTCCCAAGTTCCATGCAAAGCAGCTGCCTGAGAGCTTGGAGACCATGAGAAGCCAAAAAGCTCAGGAGCTCCTGGAGACCTGGCTTTCCAGCTGTTTGGCAGAAGTCAGGGATTCTATGAAAACTAGAAGCCAAGCAGCCTGGCAGGCTACTCACCAGCCATCTGGCTGACAAGAGAAAAGATGAAGAGACACATTGGTAATTTAGCCTGCCTTTCTGCCTGGTTTCTGTCAAAACTTTTCAAGAAGTCATCGTGTTCTTATGGAAGGTTTTGGTTCCATTCCATTAGCATTTTCTGATGGAATACTGTTCCACTGGAAAATATTTGACCAGCTTTTCTTGTAGCTTAGTTTATAACAGCTACACATGCTAGTCAACAGCTTGTCATGTAGCTTCTGTACCTTTAAATCAGGCTTGCTAATTGGATTTTATAAGTCTAGAAAAGGCTTAAACCCCATCCTCCTCCAATTCTTTTTCTCCTCCCTTCTCTGTTTTTCCTTTTTGTCGATCTCACTCTTTTCCTGTCTTTACCCTCTCTCTTGCCTCATGGAACTTCCATAGATCTTTAGGCAAGAAAAGAGCATGGAGATCATTGTTTCATTTGCTGCATAATATAAACCATAAAATTTAAAGCAATCATTTTATCTAGTGCTGAAGCTTTTGATTGAACTAAAACATATTTTATACTCCATGCTGCTTGTTCACATTCTCACTGGTCTGTGATGGTGAGTGGTAAAATACGATATGATTGCCTTCTTAAGTGCCACTCTATTTCATGGAACCATGCCCGAATTGCAAAGACACAAACAATAACTGTTATAAGAGTTTATTAGTTTGTGTTGTCACTGCATTGATTGTTTAGATAGACCGTCCTCAGAATGTTCCAATAATGCTGTCTTACACCTCTACAATACAAAACTACATAGTACTGATGACTATCTCATAAACATATTAATAATTATACAAAGCTTTTTTTAGGCATGTTTGAATTCAATTCAATCCAAAACCAATGGAAACAATCTTCAGTTTTTCCGGTTATTCAACATTAGTTGTTTCTCATACTTCGATTATTTGAATGCTCCTCAAGATAATCTAAAAGAATTGTGGCCTCAAAGGACTTTGATATTAGTAGTTCCACTGCTTCTGTGAAAAAAAAATAGGATTTTGGCATTTACCCAGGACTGAACTTCAGGTGTAGTCTGCCAGATTCAAAAGTAAAGAAAACAATAGACCAAAGGACTACTAAAAGTTGCATTAGTGACTATGTAGACTTGACTATTGTTGAAACTGTCAACAGAAATACACTTGCAAAATATTTGACTGTGCTATGATTAAATCCCTAAAGAGCCAGGAGTGAGGAATTCTGCTCTTACAGGCTATAGAGTAGTATTCTACTCTCTATAGAGTAGAATAATCTTAAAGTGACTCTGCTTTGTTGCTATGGCTTTAGCTACTTCAGTGAGGTAAAGAGGACAAGAAAATTCCTTTTGTTGTCCACTATTGTTTTCCCAACACATTGCATTTGTCCAACACAGAAGAAAAGTTATAAGGTGTAGTGGTCTCATCTTACAAGATGTTTCTTCATCTGTTCTGCTACAGTGGAACCTCTGTACTGTATAAACAGGAATAAAATTAACCTTTAAATATAAAATAATCTGATTAATATTACCATAGAGTTATTTAATAAGGAAATTTAATAGAAACGTGCCTATATAAACTGTGTGTCCCATTGTCATTGAGCATCTGTAATATAGAAACTTCTGTTGCATTTCTTTAATTTGAATTTTAAATTGGTTAGTGCATTAGGATGAGAAGTTATTCAGTTGGCAATAGTGAATGGAAATAGACAGCTTCCTTCATTAAAGAAAAGGTAGTTTAAAGATGGCTCTTGATAACTAAAGTTTGTTTGCACAGCCATGCCATCACTTTTTTGTGCAAAAGCAATTCAATTTGACAAATTAACTTTGACACCTTAAGCTTTTTATGTTGTTCTAAGAGTGAAATACTACTTGTTTTTAGTAGAGAAACTTTTATCTTTCAAGGAGAGTATTTTCAAAGATAAACACAATGTGTTTTTGTAATACAATGTTTAGCTTTAAATCTTTCAACTAAAGAAAACAGTATTCACTTTGGAAGAAATAAGAACGGAAATAAGTTACAAAAGAATCCAGTAGTTCTTCTGCAAGAGCTGTATGTCTCAGCTTAAGACTGATGAACTTTATTTACTTAATGAAAATAAACACAAAAAACAATATAATATGATGATGAGGGAACTCAAAAATCCCAAATGTTCTCCTTGTATAAATACTGCAAAGATCAAGTGATTTTTCCAAATCTGTCTTTCTGTGAATACCGTGATAGTTTCTGCTCTTAATTAAAAAAAATTTGGAAAGCTGGTCTGTCTCACAATATTTCTGCTTTTGGCTGAAGCCAATATAGAAATAAGTGAAAAGGGAAAGTTAACTAAATTTTGTTAATAGTCATGCAGTTCAGCAAGATGAAAATATGTGATTAGAGTAGCGGGGTGAGGCTTTTATTAGCACAGCAGGTAACTTTACTGGCCTCAGCATCTATGCCAGATAGATTATCTTTTTTTACTGCTTGAGATTGTAAAATCCTCCCTATGAATCCGGTTTTAAAATAGTACGTATCACACTTTCTGAGGATAAAAATTTTGCAGTCAGCTAGTTAGAAGATGTGGTCACATGAAGTCATGAAAAATTCTGTTATCTCTTCCTGTCTTCTTCAGCAGCTTAAAATGTAATTTAACAATCCATACTTCTTATATGTCACCTCAGATTAAATATTACATTAAAAGGTATAATAATGATGAAGATTTAAAATTAAGTTATTTGCTGTTAATACAGTAAAGCCTTCTTCCCCTTTTCAATTTTTTTAAACATTTTTATTGCTTCTTTGAATGTCTTTGCATTTGGCCACTTACTTTGTTCAGCTCAGGAAATATTATTGTTAAAACAGATATATTCAACCTATCATTAACACATGCACTCAGATGTATACAATAAAATTATCTATTTTATTGCTTATCAGTGATTTTATCAATATTTTTCTCTAGAAAGACTGTGTCTTAGATTTTATTCTCACCATGCCATTCTTTTTCCTGCCTAATTCCACCTGAGAAGCCTTGTTAGGACAACTAAGAAATAAGATTTTGTCACAATAGGTAAGGGAGGGGGACACCTGGATAAAATGTGCTACGGGTAAATATGAAGACTTAACACACGCTGATAGCTGGACATTACAAACCCTTTGGGTTGTCAAACAAAGTAAGTTGTTTGTCAATTAATACGGAAGATAGAATTTAAAGATTGTATTTATTTCTATTTGAAGCACAAAGTAAAAAATTATTTCTGAGGTAGTATATTATTGTAGTGTATTATTTTTCTTCTCTTATGATAATAAAAAAGGTGTAGATGAAAATGCCTGACAGCACTTGGAAACTAAAATCACAAAGTTACTTTAGACTTTATGATGAGCAGCTATCTGATCATTAATACAGGTATACTCAAAGAACATAGATTCAAAAGAATTAAGTCCAGAGCTCTGCAATTACAGGTACAACTTCATATAATTTCTCCTTTAAATATATTTGAAGTATGGCAATTGTATATAATAAAACACATATTTCAGTTTAAAAAAAAAAGTAGAAATTTACTGTACAAAACAAGTATGTGGTGTTGCCAAATGATACAAAAAAAAGATTACATTAGTTGTTTAAATTTCTTTGAAAAAAAAGAAATCTTGTTCATAACATAATGGACTTTGAAGCTCTCATTTCAGTCCTTCTTTCAGCTCATTGTTCTTCGAATTTCTTGCCATTTTGCTTTTCTCTTTTGTCTTGCGCAGACCACCAGACTACACCCACAATCACATTTGGGAAATTTTCCTGACGTGTGGTTTCTACAGTTTCCCTCTACTTTTCTTCACTGGTAGAAGGTTCTGTCCTTGTGTTTAGCTGATTTCACAGATGATTATTAAAACTCTTTTCTTTTACTTACTACTGGATTGTTTATATATTATTCCGTCACTTCAGTTGGACTGTACTCCTTTACAAAATGCGGAAAGTATAAGCTTGTCAGAAGAAAAGTTTAACAAATAGGGTTATAATCACCTGGAAAAAAATATGTACAGGTAGGAAAATACAAAATGTACATATTGGTTCATTAAGATGAGATACAGGCTATCTTATCTCTTCATGGAACATCTCTCAAAAGCAGGAATAATAATACACAGATATCTGAGCTGTACAGAAAAGCAGAGTAATCTTCAGGGCCCCTTTCATATCTTAGACACTGTACTGGGGCATTTACCTGTTGAACAGAAGCCTTTCTCATCTGCTGAACCAGTACTTATCCACAAGGTAACGCGCACTTCTGTAGTGACTTTCAAGGAATGTAAATAAATATAAAATATCTCATTTTCTTTCCTTCTCCTGTGTCTGGTCACTTAGCTGCCTAGCCCTTGAATACAAATAGATAAGAAATTTGTGTGTGTAGAAAACTTTCTCTGTAACTCTACCACCTTTGGTCAAATTTTACAATTTCAAGACAAACATGAAAACTGATACTGAGAAACTTTTTATTCAAGTGATTGTCTGTAGATGCATTTACATGGTGGTATGCATACACTAGCAATGACAGAGGAACATTTATGCTAGTGTATCCATGGGAAACCTGCTTTAAGTCCACCTGCCTTTACATGTAGCTCACATGGTAATAGAAGTGGCAAAGCATTGCCTTTCCTTCTCTGTTTCTCTCAGTTGCTTTTCTGAGCCACAAAACTATATTGTCCTTCTGCATTTCAATTCTGTTTTAATTTCTGTAAGGACTTCTGTTATTTGTTCATTCTGGGGTTTTTAAGGACTTCAGCTTAAAGTTTTCACTTGGATACTGCCTTTTTTCCCTATGCTGTGGCATCTGGTTTTTACCCTCACACTGTATGGCTTTAACCTCTCCCTTCCAGTCTCAAGATTTGTACTGCCTGTGGCAGAAAATGTTTAATTCCCAACATGCCTACCCACTGCTTTTGCTTTCTGTGAGAAGGAAACATCACAGCTAAGAGTTCTGTTGCACATTTAGCCCCAGAACTAAGAGAAGATGAGCTGCAGCATCTTCTGAAATCTTTATTTACCAAGTCCATGGGCAATTTGATGGATTTGCTCAGCAAAGCTAACGCATTACAGTTGGACCCTACTCTGTATCTATTTTGTAGTCAATAGTTGATATATTTTCTTAAAGATTCCTGTAGGAACAGAAGACTTAAGTTAGCCAGAATAGCTAGTTTCTGTATTTATTGCACAAAGAACCTTAAGAGAACTAGTCATCTTTCCAGATCCACATCTGAAAGGTTGAAAATCTAACAGAAAATGTCTGGCTAGATTATAGCTTGTAAAAAGAAGTTCTGATAAAACACAGGTATCTATGCTTACTATAGAGGTTCACTCCACTGATGGGCCCTTTCGAGTACAAATGTCATTTCTCTAGATTGTGTTGCAATACTAGAATTTCCATCCAACCCTTTGTTAATTATTATGTTTACAATAAAGTTTCTGAAAATGCTGCTGCATTTTACAGTGTTGTCTTTCAGGTTCTGTATAACAAGGCATCCTGAGAACCCCTTCTAGATGGTTGCTGGCAATATGTTGCTTAGTGTTACCCACAGATTGAGTAAACATGTTAAAAATCATTCAAAGTAGTAGATATTTTCCCACTATGGCCTTGGTTCTGTCTACAAAGACACTGAAAAGAGATCTAAAATAATGTAATCTTAAATGGTGGAACATCTTACCAAAGAGAGAGATATATTTCTTTTCAAGCATCTCTGTTTAACAGAGTGCAATGAATCTTTGTGTACAGCATTGGTTCAGTGACTGTGTAACTTAACAATCAGAATCTGTGCTTAAACAAAATTTAGATTTATTCCACATGTGCTTTTAAGGTACATGAAGTACTGTGTGCTGCATGTCACTTCATCACATACTACCAGTTCCTCTTTGCTTGAGGCAACCAAGTGAATCCCATACCTGTTAGTTCGGTCTCACAGTGCCAAAACTACTGGTTTCTAATTTACATATGACATGTAAAGATGTGCTTGATAATATGAGTTCACTAATAAAAACAAGAGCATGAGAACAGGCAATGATGTGTCAGACCAAAGGTTCACTAACACAGTGTTCTCTTTCTCATACTAGCCCACAAGGGATGCCTAAGAAAAGGTAGAACAGGGCAAACTTGTAGTCTTGGTTCCCTTCCCAGACTGCTCTTTCACCTTCAAGAAGTCTGTGGCTCAGGAAATTTCTAAATCAGAGGGAATACTTTCATATTGAATAACCTTTAATGGATTTTCTTCTCCTGTAATTTGTCTAACATGTAAACTTCTATGAGCCACTGCAGTCCTGCTCCAAGGACTTCCAACTCCTCAACTGTGCTTTGTCTAAAGATAACTTTGATTCTGAACATGCCACCTGTTAATTTCATCTGATGCTCCCAGTTCTTCTCCAAGAAGAGAGATCCCGGTGTGCCCTTTCACTCTACTTAAAATTCTGTACACCTGTATCACACTGCTCCTCCTTTTTCTCTTTTATTGCCTTGAGTGTCTGAGTTGGTTAGTCATTTCTTCTACAGAATAGTTCCCTACCCCGATTATTCTTGTTGTCTTTCTCTAAATCTTTTCTGATTTTATTATAACTTTTTCAAGATGGAAAAAATGGACCAGATCTGACCACTGTATTCAAGCTCAAGACACACTCTTTTCTATATCGTTTCTAAGGGCATACTTAGACATTTTTCCAGTGTAATTTTTGTGTCCTTTAGTCATATTTTACATTGACTTTTCATACTCTGAGGTGCACCGTGGTTCTTCCACAGTAGCTGTCATGACTTGTGTAACTTCCCCTCTTAAATATACCTGAATACTCGTTTGCATCAATACAAGAAAATAATATTACCACTCCTTTGTCTTAGCTGTCAGACTTAATGTAGGAAATAGAAGACACTATGAGAGTAAACAGGAGTGCCTGTTGCTGTGTTAAATGTGTTATTGACCTGTCTGGCCAATATGATAACAACCGATAAAGGAGATTTGTACCCTTCTGAAGTGACAGCTATACCTTGTGGTATAAAAAATGATAGATACCTTTATTTAGGCATTGGATTTCTGCGTAGATGGTGGTGTGTAAAACAGTCAAACTCTGATATGTCAATCAAAAGAGCTTTGAGTTCCAAATTAGCCATATTTCTTGGTGAAGGCAACATAGCAATAGCTGCAGTTTTGAATAAATATGTCATGCCAATCTCTTTTTTTAAAGATTTGCATATAAATATGTATTGAATATTTAAAAACAGTACTTATTTTGATTCTCATTTAGGATTCTGGGGAGATGGTTCGATCCTTTGTTGGTGGTTTGGAACTGATAGTCAGTCTTCTAAAATCAAAGAATAAAGAAGTTTTAACTAGTGTATGTGCAGCCATTGCAAATATAGCTAAAGATGAAGAAAACTTAGCTGTTATGACAGATCATGGAGTCGTCCCTCTGTTGTCCAAACTAGCAAACACAGTAAGTAACATCTAAATATATTATACAAAGTATCTGAATTTCTTACATCAGACTGCATTGTGCCCAACTAAAAGGTTATGGTAAGAGCAGTAGCTTTTGCAGCAGCTACAAGGAAGAGATGTAGAATCCTTCCTGTATGAGATGTATATTGGTCATGAAAACACTCTGTGTCTGGTACTAAAATTGCTTTGGAAGATGAGCTTCATTTGAACAGTTTTTGCTGTGGAATATTGCTTTTGAGAGGTGCAGCTGCCATATGAAGAAAGCACAAAGGGTTGAGAACACAACAAATCTAAACATGCAGAGAATCTCGGTGATGGGTCTATATTTTACATTTTAATGCTATCTTATCTAATTTCCAGTCAGTACAAAAGTACCTTTGAAATAATGTAAAAAGTCACAGCACTTCCTACAAAAAGAATATTAAGAGACTCTCCTAGCTCTGTGCCTTACAACTGTCTCCAGTTTTAATTATACAGCAGTTAAATTGGGACGCCTTAAAGATGTTTGAGAATACAATTCTGCTTTCCTATAAATTTTCTGTTGAATTGTGTTAACTTTAATTTCTTATGTTTTTGCCTTCTTCAGAATGATAACAAATTAAAACGTCACTTAGCAGAGGCTGTTTGCAACTGTTGCATGTGGGGCACCAATAGAGCTGCCTTCGGAGAGTACAAGGCTGTGGGTCCTTTAGTACGTTACATGAAGGCAAATGATCCGTCAGTTCAAAGAGCTGCAGCTCTGGCTTTATATCAGCTTTCAGAGGAGGCTAGCAACTGTATCATAATGCATGAAGGTGGAGTGGTGAAGGTGAGATGGAAGGTTTTTCTTATTTGGGGTTCAAATTATTGAAGAGGTTTGGCCTGGTCAAAAAAGAGATCTTTAAGTTGAAATACTTCTTCAATGCTGCTCTGTGCCTCAAACTTCCCAAACTTTTTCCTAAAAATGTGTAGCCAATTAGTGAATTAGGGATTTTAGTGCTAAAGGTATTTCAGCTAAGTTATTGTTGGGAATGGAAGTATGATGTGGACATTTACTTAACTCTGACCTAGGCTGGTAGTGACATCACATCACCATTCTGTCATTCTTAAATGACATTTGCAAAAGAAGCTGGATTATCTTAATAGATAGCTGCCTAATATGGCAGAAAGTCACGTAGAAAGTGAGTGTAAATGCATTTGGGGACAAATTAAGATAGAATAATACAAAGGCTTAGTTCACCTTGAGCTGTTTCAATTAGTTCTGCATTTACTTATAAATATTCTTATTTTAGGAGTTAAGAGTGAGCACATTCTGCTAAGAACTTACCCTACAAAGAATTTTTGTCTCAAAAAGATTTTTCTAGCAAAGTTTTATCTCACTAGTTGAAGCCAGAAGAGTTATTCCTTTGGCACAGGAGAGATGAGCATTATGACTGTAGAGATGGAGATAGCAGGAGTTCTCAGTTGTCATAAATTCCCTGAAAGATTAATTGTATGCAGACTTTTCATTTTACTTGATGTTCAGGTAAATGTATTGACAGTAAGAGTTCACTTATGATGGAGTGTTATTATTAATGTTGATTTTATGCCTGCATTTATGATAGTGCACTTTATTGTGAGCGGTTTCAGTTCTGGCACAGTTAATGGTCCTGCATTATCATACATTTATCTGTAGTTGGCTTTAAAGGATCTACTGGTCAAAAATATTTAAAGACTCGGTTTAAATGCCAGTACTTGAACTTACTCAAATCTAAGCTACCCTTTCAGTGCTGGAAACTAACACCTTCCAATCACAGTTGCATTATACTGGTTAAATAGCACATATACGGTATATATAGCATATATACAGTACTGCAGCACAAGCACTTGTTGAGTTTTTAATGTTGCTTATCTCTCCATTCAACTCACACAACCCATTTCCTGACCTCCTGTCATCTGTTGTTTTCATTTATTTTATTATGGAGATTTTAGGTTTTATAAGTTGTGGAACAATGAACATAAAGCCCATTCTGATTATGCACTTTTACAATAATTCCATCTCTGTCTAGGTTCATCTTTATTTTTCAGTCCTAGTTAAAGTGTTTAAACTAATTAAAAACATTAATTTGCACTTAAAAATAAATAGGGATGTACAGAAAAATATCACAAGGGTTTAGTTTTTTTATATTGTTCACAATATTCTGGATTGACCATAATATGTTAAGGGAGAGAAAATAGAACTGATAAAAGAAAGACCAAAACTTTAAAATAAGGAAACTTGGGTTATGTTTATTACATCTAAACTTTTATTCAAGGGTGCACTTCTCTTCTCATGTACCAGAAACTTGTATTTTTGTAGTACAGTGGATAAGTGTTTGAATGTGCGTTTGTGTTTGGTTCATTACAGAACCAAAGTGGAAGTACCTCTCATCTTATAACTGATGGATGGCCTGAACACAAGAGATATGTGACTGAATCTCATCATGTGAGCCAGCACACACATGTATTTGTGTCATACAAGCAGATGAGCATTAGTAGTATGACAGGAAGCAGCTGCATTTTGGTCCATGTTGAGACTATCAACCAGGGTAGAATTTCTGCTGAAAAAGAGCTGGAGTGTAGTTTAAGCAAGTTGAATATGAACCTAGTGCCCTCGGAGAAGTGAAGGCTAACAGGATCCTTGGCTGTGTTACAGGGAGCATAGCCAGTAGGTCAGGAGTTCAGAGATTCATGTTAATAAACCATGAAAAACCTGGGCCATGGTGTCTTCTCCCTAGGCCATAAAGTGACAAAAGTGCAGTGAGAGGTCATCAGAGCTCTCTTAAGCTATCTTGAGCTTTCTTACCTGTCTAGCTTTGGTAGCATGGAGATCAGTGTCAGATGATTTGCCTTATTCTAGTACTATGACTGCAGCACATACCCTTTTTTTAGAAAGGGTGTAGTTTGGTTTTGCCCTTATTTTTCAGGGTATGTAATTCTCCTGTCCACAAAAGGACAATACCTGTGGTCATCTAGAGTTTCTAACCCTAAATAAAGTCTGATTTAATTAGCAATTACTCTGCTGTGATGTTTCCAAACACTTTATTATTGCTTATGTGTTGTCTTATACCTAGAATGGCAAAACAAAGTGAAGGAACCAATAGGTCTTTTTGGAAGACACATCAGACTAGTGAGACACAGTGTTTCCTATCCAGTGAGGATAAATAACTGAAACATGTTGGGCTGTCTGAGAAACTATGTTCTGTTGGACTTTTGATAGTTTCTCCAGATGTGCTAGTCCAAGTGCTTTTGTTCTGTGTTGCCAGAGCTGAGTAGATCATGAAGCAAATCAGCACATGCACCATGACAGCTCAGGGCACAGATGGCCAAAAATGAGCTTGAATTCTGTGGTGGCACTGTTGGAATTGCCATCAAGAATCAATTACTGAAGTTTCAGAAAGGCTAGAGAGGCAATTCCAGGTGGCAAGACAGTGGGTGAAGGAGATTTAGATGCTCAAATGCAAGAGTACAGTGCTGAATCTTGCCTGGTCTATTCAGTTCATCTGCCCAGCACAGGTGAGACAGTAGTTGCAGCACTGTTGTCTGTGATATTGGATATTTTTGCTCCATGCTTCTCAGAGATGACAGAATGTCTGTGTGTTTTCATGCTTCTAGCCTCTCCAGTGACTGAAAGCATACTTTGTATTTAAATAGGGGTTGTTATGCACAGGTTTTTCCAGGACCAATTATTTTTACTGGAAAATTTGTTTGGGTTCCTTTGATATTTTTTCATCCTTTTTCCAGATATCTGGTATTTCAGTAATCATGCCCAGTTGCATTAACGTCACAGCTGCTGTAGTTCTGACTAGGTTGCAATACATGCATAATCCCAGGTGTTCTTCAGCACGTTTTCATGTGCTGTGTTTGTTCGCATGCACAGAAAGTCTGATGCTTCAGGGAAACATTTACCCTGTAATTGCTGAGTGCTTGAACAGTTGGTCAGAGCCTTTTAAAAGCATTAGACTTTCTGACCATTCCTTATCCAATGTGTATATACATGTTTTTGTCCAGGAAACCAGGAATAAAATTATATAGGGAAAGTAATTTCAACCAGATTCTCGTATTTCACATTTTGCCACTGCTTCAAACAGTATTTGCTAATCACCAAACAACAGGTGTATGCACACAGTTGTGAGAAAAAAAACGTATTCTAAGTTTTCACCTATTTCTAACTGCACCCAAAATACACTCAGTTTTCTCAAGCAAGTCTGTATGATAAAAAGCTTGGGAAATCACTGGTGTATGTCAGCTGCCATGTGAAATTCTGATTAGACAAACAAGGTGATTTTGGAGAAAGTTTAGAAAGGCAGTTTATGAAGTTTTTCTTTTATGTTCAATACCATGCTCAATGTTCTTATGACTGGAAATGGAACAATGGTTATGACCTGTGACAGATGAATCAATGCTTTCTTTCTACAAAGCACCAGAAAATATTTCCTCTTTCTGAAGTAAAAATTCATGGCTGTGCTGGAAAATAGATTTCTATTTTCAAAGGCCCAGTAATGACATGTTGTGGGACACTAGACGGCAAGAGAAATTGTGTTAGACATCAAACAAGTATCAACCTGAATTCAAGATTGGAGATAGCTCTCCACAGACCAAAGGAGAAGAGAAATCCAGTGGGGATTTGGCAGTTTATAGCCAAGAAAAACAGGAATAGCAGGCAATGCTCTTCCCACTTGGAGTCTGTCACAATCATAGGGAAGAGAAATAGCAAAATTCACAAGCAACAGGAAGCCATGACCACATTCTTTGTGGAAACAGCAGAAAATCTCCCTTAAAGCGATTGCAGAGGAACAAAGACGTCCACCTATATTTGACTGCTGATGAAACCTTAGAACAATCAAGTTCATTCATGAAAAGATCTCAAACTGTCAAATGATTATTCCTGGTCATTCTTCCTTTGCAAGGGGAGAAAGATAAAAGAAAATCTATTGTGGAATTTCTGTTATTGTGGAAGTTAATTTCTGACTTTGTAAGTGATATAAAGGATTCGTTTATGTGGAATATCACTATTATATCTATGTAAAGAAGGCCTAGGAAGTTTGAATGGCCTCATCAACTACAGAGTTGAGGCCAGTTTTTTATTATGAGCATAATGAGACCTCTGAGGAGATTATTAAGTAATTTAAACAGTAAGAACAAGGGGAAAAAAAGCAGTCAAAGTCAGGCTGTGGAAGAACAAAATTAATCAAATTAATAATTCATCTTAACTTTAAATGTTTACATTTTGCACCCACTAAACTGAAATAGTCATCCCAAATTTTACAATAGTCAAAGAAGAGGAATTGATTCTTTACTGTGTTTCATCTCTCTTAATTTGGACATTTATGCAAAGATAAGGCACCTCGATTTCTACTGGCAATGTTTTCTGGTCTCCTTTGGCTATAAAGGGAGTGGAGGTTTAAAGGTCAGATCTGCATATCTACACTGTAGGTATCTATGTTTAGTGGGGTGAATCCCATCCCAAGGCAGTGGAGAACTTTTTAAAATGAATATACAGTCCAGTCCATTATTCTATATGAATGGCAGAATTCTGATTAATAGTGCAATAAGAAAGAGCTATTAAAAAAATAATTTTTCTTTTCCTAGAAGAGTACAGATGAGTTGAATTTATATGCTATGATGGTGATGAAACTCAATCTGCTCAGCAATAACTAAAGCACACTTTGTATATGATCTAATAATGCCAGATGTTTTAAATTAGTGGATCTAACTGACTTGAAACGGAGGATTTTGAAGGAGATCTTTAGAGTATTAAGGATGGATTCCTTTCATCTAACTTTGGCCACTTTTAGGTATTGAGTTTAAAGTAGTCTAAACTAAGACATCTTCTGTAGTCAATGGAAAGAGAGAGACACCTGCAGACTTGTCCTAGCTGAAAATAGATGCCCAAGATATCTGCAAGGAATAGACTCATGAAAGTGCCTAATTTTCTCCACTGAGTATAGAAAGGACCTAGGTGACTAGCTCAGACTAAACAACTAGCATTCAGACAGCTGAATTTAAATTAATATCCTCCTGAATGTTGATTTTCAACAAGCTTGTGGTACAGGGGAAGTTGCAGTGCTGGAAGAATGGTAATGTGCCAGTATTTAAAAAGCCTGAATAAGATTATAGTCCTTTAAACTGGACATTATGTTAAATAATCATAGGTACATACCTTATAATACTAGAAGGATCATTTTAATGTCCTGGTCTGACTAGCCTTGCTCATGCAAACCAGAGACATTGCTTCATTTTTTTTCTGCTTGGAATAGAGTATATCTTTTAGAAAAACATTGACTCTTTACTTAAAAAATTCCAGCGATGGAAAATCCACCAGAGCCATCATAACTTGTTCCAATAGTTAAATACCTTCCCCATAAAAACATTTGCACCTTATTTGTAGCCTAAGGTTTCTCTAACTTTATCTTATGCAATTGCATGTATGATACTGTTGCTTGGTAAACTGAAAAGCCCTGCATAACTTCTGTTTTCATATAAATTCTTATTAAAAAGGATCAAATTGCTGGTCTCATTGTCATATTTTTAATTAGCTAAGCAAGTGCAATCAATGATGAAATTTCTATATTTTTTATTTTTAAATTTTATTTATGTGTTACTTCTGATATTTTTATTTTTTGAGCTTTCTTTTTGGACTGAATTGCAACATACTTCAGAGCAGAACTCAGTATTCCAGTAATATCTGTATGAATACTTAAAACAGGTAAAATAACTTCCCTGTTTCTATGTAAGCTCTGTTTGAACATCAGAGATTTTCATTATTCTGTTTGGCCACAGTATTGCCCTCAAAGTTCCTATTTGGCCAATTTTCTACTTTGATTTCCATGTCTTTTTGGAAACTGTTCCTCAGGTTAAACCTTCACATGCTGTAATGTTGGCCTTCATGAGCAGGAGTAAAGATCATCAGTGAATTTAGACCTTGTGATATAAGCTGATTTTTTTTTCCAGGAGATTGTCTCAGGTTTTAATTGTTGTCAGTACACTTTATAGATGTCAGATGACTTAGCTCTCATTTTTGTAAGAATAATTTGCAATTTAAAAGCAGCTACAAAACGTATTCAAGCATTTTATTGTTTTAGAGAGGAAAATTTTAAGAGACCAACATACTGACTCTTTTTGTCATGCCTTTAAAGCAAAATATTGCCTTTCGATAATAGAGGACTTCAGCCTTAGCAGAAATAAGATTCATTAGAAAACTGAAAGAGTTCACGGGCTGAGAAAGTGGTAAATACTTTTGAATTATGTAGATACAAGTGGATTAAGTCCTGTGAAAAGAATGCAAGTGGCTTTGATTGTAAAGTGTGAAGCTAAAAAATGCCTTTTCTGCCTGCCAATGAAATTCTACCTTTGCAAGTACACAATCAGATGATACATAAATATTTTGAAACACTTAGGGAGATCTTAGCAGTGAGGTGATTTCCAGTATCTCATCTGAGGATCTCTTTATGTTTTGACTTGAACTTTCTGCTTGAATTCCAAACTAACTAACTAAGAAATATTAAAAGTACTGGGTTTTCTATTTAGCATTTATTTCTGTGTACTGTGATGATGCTTAAAGGCATTGATCACAGATAAGTAGTTCACTTTACTAGGGAGCGATAGTACCTGCGTAAGAAGATGACCCCAAAAATCTTTCAATTTAAATGTAACACACAACGGGGTGGAGGTGAACAAACCGACAGGAATGGAATGGTAGAAAAAAATTATGTAAAAATATTTCACAGAATCACAGAATCAACGAGGTTGGAAAAGACCTCTCATCGAGTCCAACCCATGGCCCAACACCACCCTGTTAATTAAACCATGGCACTAAGTGCTACATCCAGTCTCTTCTTAAACACCTCCAGGGCCAGTGACTCCACCACCTCCCTGGGCAGACCATTCCAATGTCTGATCACTCTCTCTGTAAAGAATTTCTTTCTAATATCTAACCTAAACCTCCCCTGGCACAGCTTAAGACTGTGCCCTCTTGTCCTAGTGCTGGTTGCCTGGGACAAGAGACTGACCCCCACTTGGCTACAACCTCCTTTCAGGGAGCTGTAGAGAGTGATGAGGTCTCCCCTGAGCCTCCTCTTCTCCAGGCTGAACAACCCCAGGTCCCTCCTCCTCTCCTCATAGGACTTGTGCTCGAGTCCCTTCACCAATCTTGTTGCTCTTCTCTGGACCTGCTCCAGCAGCTCAATATTCCTGAACTGAGGGGCCCAAAACTGGACACAGTACTCCAGGTGTGGCCTCACCAGTGCTGAGTACAGGGGAAGAATCGCTGCCCTGGACCTGTTGGCCGCACTGTTCCTGATACAGGCCAGGATGCCATTGGCCTCCTTGGCCACCTGGGCACACTGCTGGCTCATGTTCAGCTTCCTGTTGATTAGAACCCCAGGGTCCCTCTCCGCCTGGTCATTCTCCAGCCGCTCTGTCCCCAGCCTGTAGCGCTGGAGGGGGTTGTTGTGGCCAAAGTGCAGGATCTGGCACTTGGCCTTGTTAGACATCATACCATTGGATTCAGCCCATTTATCCAGCCTGTCTAGTTCCCTCTGGAGAGCCCTCCTACAGCAGACTGACACTTCACCCCAACTTGGTGTCATCTGCAAATTTGCTGATGATGGACTCAATCCCCTCGTCCAGATCATCAGTAAAGATACTAAACAGGACTGGGCCCAACACTGATCCCTGGGGGACACCACTAGTGACCGGCTGCCAACTGGATGCAGCACTGGGCAGGTATGATTACATTTGATAGGTCAAGCAAACTGGGATGCGATTACTGTTGATTCATAGCTGCAACTCAGTTATCTAAAGTAAAACATACATATCAAATACTGCCTATAAGCTTTTTGTAAAAACCTAGAACCACTGGATAGTAGCCAGTCACCCAGACTTTAAGGCACTTACAACATATGGGAACCATAACTGGTGCTGTTGGCAGGTTTTTGCGTGTGTGTCTGCACTGAAGGCTACATGAAGTCAAAGTAAATTAGTCTCTGTTGAGCTTTGCATTGTTCTGAGCTGCTTTTATTTTCCAAACAGATTTATTTAAAGATAGTATTCTATGTGGCAGTATGAACAAGTCCATTTTCTCCTCTTTTATTCCATTGCACATGCAGAAGTAATTATTTTTGGGCTAGAGGAACCATTAACTTAATGATTAAAGTACATACCTGAAATGCACAAGATCAGACTTTCCATTTATATTCTGATATTTTTTAATATTGAAAGTGCCTAACCAACCTACCCATGCATAGAACTGATCTTTAGCCTTACTCTGTGGTCTGGTTTATGGTATTATTTGCCCAACATGGAAGTGCTCTGTTTTCTTAATATTACAAAACATTAATAGATGCCTTCTAGAATATCAACTGTTCTAGCTTATAGAAGGTCACCAGGGGTGCTGAAAACTGAATTTCAACTGCTTGGTACAATAAGGTGGAAAAAGCAGAGACTCATGCTCCTAAGAAGGGGACTTGATTTGTATAATCATAGATTTGAATATTTTTTAATTAATTCATCAGATTTGTTCCTGTCTTTTCATCAGGTTGCAGCTTACAGAGATGGCTCGGGGGGAAGGTGGGAGAAGGTGGGTGTGTTCCATATGGGATTCTTGGTTGGTTGGTTTTGTTGCTTTGGCAGAGAAGGCATAACAGTTGTAGTGCATTTTCGGAATTCTGTGTTGAATTAATAGGAGATATCTGTGCTTTTTGAGTTCAGTTCTTAATGGAAAAAAGGTAAGGCTCATCCATTCCCTTGTAAGAATCCAAGATATAAAACAGCTTGTTTAACCATGATTTCTGAAAGCTATGTGAAATGTAGTTTTCATATTTGGAAGGTTTTTTATGCTTCTTTATAATGACTGTATTAAAAAATACATTTTCTGTAATTTATTGTGCACAGCTTCCAGAGAATTGGTCATTATTTGCTAAAGTCATAAATCCCTACAAGAAGTTTTGGCTAACCATTTTATGTGCAAGGATTTTCATAAGACCATCTTTGTGAAATAAATAAATGTGAATTACAATATATGGAAGACAATTACTAGTAATCTCTACTAAAAACATTCTAAACCCAACCTTTTATCACATACTTTATATATCCGGAGTATAGAAAATGAAATGCAAAAGCACTGGCACCTACTTCTTTAGGAGTATTTGGCAATGGGGTTGGTTGTTTTCTTGTGGGGGGCCTTTGGTGAGAACACTGTATAAAGAATAAGGAGCTTTACATTATTAAACAAATTTTAAGATAATATCTTCATAAATCAATCCAAAGTATTCAGTATAATATATATAAATAGTATTATTGGGGTATAATAGTATGTATTTGAAATTTACATATTTATATGGTTATTTTAAGTTTAGAAGAATCCCCTTTTTAACTGTAGTGGTTCACTCTATTCAGGCTCCACAGTTCAGGCTGGAGATATGGCGTGTTTGGCACATACTCCAAGCTGATGCCTGTTGCTTTTTATAAATTAGTTGTTACAGTTCTTGGACATCAAGGAAGAGGGCACTAGATTCCAAAATTTCTGCATGTCTGTTGTCTACAGAAAGTATGACAAATCCCTCCACCCACAAATGTATTGATCACATCACACTTAAATTTTGGATATAAGAGATTGCATAAACGAAGTCCAAGACTAGCATATTTTGTCTCATTTCAAAATAATTAATGAAAATTGTCAGTGTTACACAAGTGCAATTTCTATTGTGCTAGCAACTGCCAGGTGTGAACATTTTTCCTAGGTTTTCAGCTCCAGGAAACAGGAACCAGTAACCCTTTCCCTTCATAATAAGCAAAATTTCACCATTCATAAAGTAGAGGCGCTTACATGTAAAACATTTTGCTTTTATACCATTGATGAAGGTAATGAAGTGTGGCTTCAGTATAGGTTAAGCCTCAGATTTTAGATTATTTTTTTCAAAATTTCACATTACTAAAGTTTATGATACATAGCAAGTGTTCTGTTAAAATCTGTCTGATCGTGGATGGGAAAAAACAGCAGCCTAAGAGAGATCAGCTTATCATTGCACAAACTGTGCTTCAGGAGATCTCTAATTTCGTAACATTTGGATAACAAACCTAGAGGCTGGCATAAAGCTCCTCTTGGCACATTTTAAACATCTTTTAGTCTTATAAAAAGAAGCTTGTCCCACTAAGCTGTAGGTTTGTTGGAGCTATTTAACAGTAGCTGTGCCCTGCAGCTCTTTTAGTGATAAATGAGCCATTTCAAATAAGTGCAATTGCAGCCAACTGTGCAGAAGGAATCATTAAAAAAAATTTAAATAGACATTTTTGAAGCTTAAAAATGCACAAACAAAGTATGTTAAATCCAAATATATGCTGCTCCTTTTAATGGAAAAGATTGCTACTGGCTAAGTCTGCCAGCTTCAATAGGTGTGCCAAAAAGCCAAGGAATCTGGCAGAGTCCACAGATAGCAGTTCCATCTTTCATCTATATTTCTTTTCTGTATTTATCTTGCTTTAGAAAATGCAGAGAATGTCTTTTCCTTCCGACTTGGCACTATTTCCAAACCACAGAAATACACAGAGCAGCTTCTTGCAATTGTTTAGCTCCCTGCACCAGACTTATCCTTGTGACTGTGTGAATCATTTCTTTCTAATTTGGCAATAATCAGAAAGAAGAATATTAAAATATTTTTATGTTTATGGAATAATGTCTTGGCTAAACTGTCAGATATTAAATTAGTTTACTTGATTGAGATATATAAGACTTAATGTGTAAGAACACAATGCCAGGTAATTATTTTTGACATTCAGCTGATCAAAAATAGTTTCTTTGTATGCAAGGAGCTATTCAAAGAAGCTGAACATAAGGAATACCAAGAACAAAGTTCTTCCTGTAAAATCAATCACTTCAGTTTGGCTTCAAGCCCTAGTCGTTGTAATCTCTTTCATGTTGCCATTTCAAAGAGCGCTCTATGGTATCTTTTAAGTAATATGGCACATCTTATTGATGTCGCTTTCAAGGTGAAGACGCTGAGGGAAAGTCCATTTGCAATGTGGGGATAATGAGATGGGCTCTCATGTTAATGTTCCTGGTCAGTGTTCTGCACTTTGGCATCGATTCCAAAGAGCTGACGAAGCTGCCAGGCAGCAGGAGGCTGATGAGAATTCTGTCCTGACTTGAGTGAGAGTAGGGAAAGGTTATGAATTGCTGATGCAATGATGCTTATTTAACAATCAGTTGTATGTAAAAGCTAAAATGTATCTTCTAGACTATGAGTGAAAGTCCATACAATTTTATTTTATTGAAAATTTGATTTTATTTAATTTTGCACTTATCAACAAGAATGATTGTTGACTGTATTTATCAGCTGCTAATCAGTGCAGAATTTCTTGCCATGGTTTAGGATAATTTTTGATTTCAAGAAGCTTTGAAGAAAAAACATGGTGTTAAAGTAAGAGAATATTAGCCAGTAACACTACTTATTTACCAAAGGAGTCTGATACACTGCAAGTTATATGTTATCTTTGAATTTACAGAAACTGTAAAACTAGGTAGAAGGTGCCTTTAGGTTGATGTTAGTTTACTCATTGCATTTGTGTTGAAGGTATAGATAAAATTAAAAAAATATATCTCCATGACATAGGATTGAGAAACCAGGAACTCATAAAGGTGCTACCGTACTGCCATACAGGTATGACAATATGGACTTGGACTAAGATAATTTAGGGCTCTGTGCAACATAGAAAAGTTAAAAATATCCAGAAAGTCCTTAGAACACCTATAATCAATATTGCCCCTCCAGACATCCTGTCTTTCACCAGTTCTTGCCTACTGTCTACCCTGACCACAGGTATGTGGGATGAATTTAGGTTTATTTGCTCTTTTTATCTTTTATATTGTATCTGTGCAATCTGCTCAAATCCAACAGTCATTAGACTGGATTAGCTCCTTCTCAGAATTCCAAAGAGACACAATTGCTAAACTCCAGGCGCATTATAGGTCAATGGAGTGTATATATATCTAAAGGAGGTCTGTCATACTTTTGCACTGCATTTGCTGTACATTCATTGTATAAAGAATATTTTATTAGTCTTTTGCTCCTCAAAGCGTTTTCTCTTTTCATCAGTTGATTATTCTATTTGTGTGCAATAATCCTGTTGCTATTTGGAAGGGTGGAATTGACGGTGCTTAGATTTTGAGACAACATTCAGCAGCACTCTTCACCAAAAACGCTTAAAGAAGTTAAAGTACTATGTGATGAGAAAGCAAAGTCCTAGAGAGGATAAATAATTGGTTAAAAATGAGAAATCAAAGTGTAGGAAATAGGATGAAGTTTTGGAGCCACAGGATGTTGCCATTCAGTGTTTCATAAATGATAATGGGAAAGGGTAGTAAGTGCTAAGGTTGCAAACTTTGCTGACAATACAGTTCTTCATGATAGTAGAGACAGATAATTGCAAACTGCAATTCACATACTGAGCTATGGAGGTCAAATCTCCTGTGCAAAAAGTCACAGCTCATTGCAGTTTTTCCTTTTCATGGCAGTGTTGGATTTACTACACCGGACGGTATTGCACACTACATGTGCAGCAAATCCAAAGGGACTGCCAGTAACTGTGTGTTGGAACTGAAAAGATGTCCACATATATTTGGATGAGGCAATAAAGTCCTTGCAAACAATTTGGACAGAAAAAAAATTTCAATGTAACATACAGTTAGGGTCACCCTGAAGCCCTGACTTTGCTTCTGATTGCTCAGGCTCTTTGCATTAATCTTTCTGCTCTTTCTGGTCTCATAATCCAAGAATTCTCATAAAATTTGCAGTTAAATGTAGGAGTTATTTATCTTTAAATTTGTGTTGACATCCTGGGAAGTGGGGCGGGGGGGGGGAAATTGATAGTCTATTTAATTCTTCAGAATCAGAAATGTATATGAGAGAATTGTATTTTGAGAAACCACTCTTTTACAGATGTCAATATTCTTCATAAAGATGCTCCGCTTTGGGGAAGGATGTTTAGTTCCTTAATTTTTGTCATGAATCAAGCCCATGATGCACTGTTTTATTGAAATAGTAGCCTGTTTGAGTGGGGAACTGATGAAGAAGAGAGTACATTCCCCATGTAGGAGTAGTACTTTGTCTCAAACCAGCTTCCACATGTTGTTTTAATTAGGTGGCAAACATACTCACCCAAGAATGTCCAATATGTGGTTCATGATGTTCTTGTGCTACCATTAGTGTTGTGAAATAATATTTTGGGTAGCTAGTTAAGTAACTAACCTTTCCAGCCATTTCATCCTACCTGAGAGACAAAGTAACTGCCATACCAGGTTTAGAATATTGTGATTCTTTTTTACCTTTTGCATGTTAGCATTCAGCTAGAAGGTCCACATGATTTTTTTCTTTCTATACTAAAGCCGAGAGTTGCATGGGTTTAGAAAATTAATTTTCACATCTTCCCCCGCATGCTTTAACCAGCTTTAGCAGAGCTTTTATGCATGTGGTACAACCTCCACTTACTTGCCCAAGCACAACTATAACTTTCTTTTTATAAAACTGAAAAAGCCCAAGCAAATGAATAAGCCAAAAACATCTCCAAAACTTGAAGCTTGGAACTGAAGTTGAGCAGTTAATAAAAAGTTGAGGAACAGGCTTTTGCTTCAATTAGAGAAAAGTTTTAAATTTAGCTTTTATTAATTAATTTTTCATTCATTACTTCATAGTTACATCTTCAGAGAGGGAAGGAAGCAGATCAAGGCCTCTAGTATTTCCTGGCTGACATACAAAAATCAGGCAGGCAGGTATTATTGCCTGCTTGCTTGCAGGCTACACAGTGTTTTTAAAAGTCTGTGATCTCGCAAAGCTTCCAAAATCCAGCAGTCACTCAAGCACTTTGTGGCCAGAGTCCTTGAGTGGTTTTGGAGAGACTATTTGCTTATTTTTAAAAAAATACCTAACTCCCCTCTAGATAACTGCATGCAAATCACAAGTACTTTGGTTGAATACGACCTGAATGGAGCACTAATTCAAGCCACTCCCTGTGTTTTCATCACCAAACTCCAAAGTGTTTATCTGTCACAATAAGCGTACATGGTAATGTTTTTCCACAACACAGACTGTAAAAAAGCACACAATTTTCCAGCACTTGTAAATATATTTTATGAGCACTGAATCAGACTCTGTTCATAAAGAAATGCTCAAGTGACTCAGAAATTTGGGTTGATTATTGGAAGTTGACTCCTCAGTATAAATTAATTTATTCCATATGTTTTTCTCTGATAACAAAAAAAGCAGTTTGAGATTCTTGAGAAGTAACTGATAGTATATGTTTAATGTTCTGATAGCATACATTTAAATCTACCAATGTGAATGAACATTTGGACTGTACATGAACCTTTGCCCATGAAAGCCCCAGCTTTTTTTGCTTCATCACATTCAGTTGCATACTTGTGGGAATAAAGCTGAGCTGTGTTCATACCATCTATACATTTATTTACCCTGTGTTCTAATTGAACATTTTCTAGTACATTTAGTAGTCTAAAACCGGACTATAATTTGAACAGTACCACTCATCTTCCAGTTTATGTAAATGTATGCACTGTTGCCACCCACACATATTAAAACATAAGATTATAGAACAGTCTTCTTGTGTGCCACAAAAAAAAAAGAGCTTTGAAATACCCTGGCTCCTTATTTGAAATAAATTCTATTGTATGGATCCACATCCTGCTTTTATCCCCTGACTTTGATATGTAAGGTTTACTAGCAAAAGCACCTCACTGGTTTTGATTATAATGATCATATGTAGGAAGAGAGACAGACACTTAGACCATTGGACCTAAAGCTATATTAACTTTAGAGATCAAAATTGGTACTTGGAAATGAGTACAGAAGAGAATTTGAAGTCAGTTCATGAAGACCCGTAGATCTAACATACTTTTAAAATACTAGTGCAGTCAGATTTTATACCCTGTTCTCAGGATAAGATGGCCTTGCAGTAAACACTGCAAAATGTGTCACAAGTCTGGAAACGGTGGTGTCTCTTTACTGCGGTTCAATGTTGTCTTCACAGACAGACTAGTTAGAGTGCATTTCAGGAATATCAGGCAAACCAGAGTTAAAAAAACCCCACAGCATGTTTTCAGGTTATTGCTGAGAAGTCAAGCAGAACCCTTCAGGGTTAATGGACAGCTTAAAGCTCATTTTTTTTCCTCTGATTTGCTGGTGATAGTTTATTTGCAACTGCCCCTGATTAGCTTTCACATAATCTTCATATGATTGCTAGGGACAAACAGACAAAATATTCATATTCATAGTCATATTAACAAATTTGAAAACCAAAACTGAATTCTTTCTCAATTTCCTATATTTCCTTCTCAGTAATATTTGAGAAGGAAAGGCAAGGTAAAAGTCATGCTCCTGTAAAGTGAAAAGGAAAGGAAAGTGTGAAAAAGCAGGTAAGTATGGATAAAGAGCAAGAAATACAAAGAAGAAAGATTGATCAGGCTGGCAGATTTATAAAGGAAGGGTAGTCCCCAACATGTTACTGAGCCAAAGTAAATTATGTAGCCAGCTGGGCATCGGTCTCTTCTACCAGGCAGCCGGCAGTAGGACAAGAGGACATGGTCTTAAACTCTGCCAGGGGAGGTTTAGGTTGGATATTAGGACAAATTTTTTACAGAGAGAGTAATCAGACATTGGAATGGGCTGTCACCATCCCTGGAGGTTTTTAAGATGAGGCTGGATGTGGCACTCAGTGCCATGGTCTAGTAGCCACGGCAGTGTTGGGTCAAGGGTTGGACTTGATGATCTCGGAGGTCTTTTCCAACCCAGTTGATTCTATGATTCTATGAAAGGAAAGGAACATCCATGACATAAGTTTACTGTTTTGAATGTCCATTACATGTAAGTAAACAGGTTCATGGTTTAATTTTAATAAAATTAGTTTCCAATGAATTGAAAAAAACTTTTTTGAAATGTCACTCTATTGAGATTACCAAAAAGTTTTTTATTCTCTCTATCCCACCAAAACCCTTTTATATGTTAATCTTCTTTTGAAAACTACAATGAAATAAAAATAAAATAGAGAAAGTGGTTCAAATAAAAATATGCTGTGAGACCCTGGGCTTCATCACTTCTGGATTATTAGATCTGCCTGTTGTTTTTTGTGGGATGAATTTCATATCCCATAAGACTTTTTGTACATTGGAATGTTCATGGTGATTGAATTCTTTCTTAATATTGCACCAAACATCTTACAGCTGAGTGTAGATTCAAGCTGTCTACCTCTAAAGACTCCAATAGGCTACATATCTTTAAGCAAAGATAAGAAATAACTTTTATTACCAGTTTTATTAAGCACCTTTAGCTTTGCATGATATGTTTATATTTAATTAGATTTACATCTGAAATTGTTGTAAATATTCCTCTGAAGTCCTGTAAGTTGCAACGTGAGATAGGAAAACCTTTAAACTTAGTGTATTTTAAAGTCATCTGCAAATTTACAGTTTTTAAACTATTTTACATTTCACCATTTAGCATTTTGGTCAATTTCTCCTTGTCACTGATATTCACAGTTCTTTGCCCATTTATTATATCTTTACAGAGAAGGAGGGCATCCTTCTCTAAATAACTATATACAAAATAGACAGTAAAACAGATGAGGTGGAGAGAGAGCTGTAGGGTTTATTCATATTTTGTAACTATATAAACATTTGCAAGTATCTGCATGTACCATATTATAATTCCCTTTAGGCATTCAGACTGTATGTATTTCTCCAAAGTAATTGTGATGGTTTCAGTCTAGGCCTTCCTGGAGACCAGCTTGTAACCAGGAAGGAACTAGGAAAGTGACCAAGGAAGTATTCCATGCTATTCCTTTACGTAACCTAGGGTATAAATAAGGCATTGATAAGAGAGCTCGCTCTCTTCTCTTCCGGCGAGGTTGGAGAACGGTGGTCCCTGTCTGGGTCTGGCTTATCTGAAGCTGAGGCCTACAGTAACTGCTGTTGTCGGCCACGTGTGAGGGGGGAGTGCTGGGCCGCGTCCAGACGTCCTGCTTTCTTTTCAAGGGAAGTGGTGAGCTCTTGCCAATTCTGGTTACCGGGTTTTTAGATTGTGTGGATCTGTTTTATTTTTTGTCCCTTTTCACCCTATTTTATCCTTTTCCCTTCTCCCTTCCCCCTCTTCCCTTCGGGAAGCTATTTGGGGTCATAGATTCATATATATAATTCTCATTGTATATCTCTGTTTTATATGTAAAATATATATATTTTTGCTAGAACTTTGGCTGCCTGTTTTTTTTCGTTTTTTTTTCCTTCCCTCTCTGGGAAGGAGACCCTGTTGTCGAGTTTCGGAGACTTGGCAGGAAGCCAGCTCCAAACTTGCACAGTAATGCAATGCAACATTTAACTTTATTGGAGAATATGAGAACTATATTCTTATTTCGTATGTTATCATTGTGTGCTCAAGAGGACTTCTTTTCAAGAGTGCTGTTCCCATTCAGATGTGTTGGAGAAACATGGTCCTTGTCCCAAATACCTTTCAGTTTAGTTGTGATACAGGAGGTGACTAAACAAAATAGAAAAGAAGGACTGACAGCAGACAGGAAAAATGAAAAAATGACACTGTACCCAGAAAGATTTTAAACTTGGAATCTGTCATGGTGTAAAATCAGTTGAAGCTCAGTAAGCTGTGTATTCTAAAGAAAGAGTAAACATCTCATGGTAAGGTACCAGTAATCATATATTCAGAATACTTCACTGAAACTATCAAGTCCTACTCATCTTCTTCCCGTGTTTCCCAGCATTTTGTGGGATTCATCTTGCCAACAGACATTTTGGCACATGCAGTCACGTAGGAAAAACGACTTGCCAAGGACAAGTCACCTGTCCTAAGTCCTGAGATAGGTGAGGTGGTTTAAGTGCACAGCAAACTGCAGACAAATTTGTTCTCATCCTGACTTAAAGTCCTGTACCTCTTTGTAGAAAGTGCACAGGTTTTCCAGCTTCTGTACTCTTTCCCTAATTTTCTGAGGGAGGAAGGGAAAGATGAGAAAGAAGAGACCACCACCACATTCAGGTGTACCTTAGCCCAAGCTGCATCCTTTGGACCTCCTCAGCCCTCCCCCATTCTTGAGTGACTCCGGAAGATTGTTGTCCTTTTCCCATGGCTGCCAGAATGGATATGTGTTTCATGGGACAGAGAAAAGACAGAAATAAGACAAGAAATGAAAAGAAGCCAGGTGTAATCTTCCTAGGATTTCTTCCACCCCCACCAGAGAGCTTCAGTTCTCGCCTCTTTACATTCAGAACAAGTGAACTAGGCTGCACCAAGGGTTACTCTGACTTCTGTCCCAGGGAGGAGAGACCCTATAAAAGAGGGAATCAGCACAGTGAGTGTCTGCCCTGCCCATTTTCTGCTGTTACTGGAATTTCTTGGTACTGGATTTTGTATGACTGCTAGCTCAGAGTGTTCCCTGGTGCATAGGTCTTTATGTTTGAAATCTATTCTCTTTGTGCCACCTGAGAAAAAAAGAAATTAACAGAAAACACCCCAGAACTTACATAAGCATCTTCTTCTTAGGAGCCTGGATATGGTACATTGTTGTCTTACCCTTTCATTCAGCTGAAAGGGGAAATCAGGAAATTGGCCTGAATTTTAGTTTAGAAACAGTGACTTGTCTTAACCTTCATTATGCTTTGATTGCAGAGTGTTTTATTATTTATAATTTAATTTTATTAAAGTATTTTTGTAGGAATATGTGTAACGTAACACTCAAACTAGGTGCTTTAATATTTTCCAGTGTGCAATATGGTGTTGAAAGTTAGAAAATGCTGGCTGGATCTAGACTGATACTTTCTTGGATAAGGTTCTACCATATGCTTTTATTTAAAGTATTTTTTTCTTTTAGGTTAGATTTATAAAAAACATGTGAAAAATGTCTTTTTTGAAAAAGAAGTGTTACACAATTAGAAAATCACAGTGCTAGGAATTTAGCATCCTTCAGGAAATGTTGCATGTAAAAGATACTAAATCTAAATTTAAGGAAAAAAAAAGGCAAGTCCTACCATCAACTGGAAATGCTATGTCAATCTACAAGATGTTGTACTGAAGCAAATGTCTTTAGTTCCAGGAATTTTGAGCTCTATGTGAACTCTGACTAGCTTCCCAGTATAGATATGAATCTTGTTGAAGGAGTTTGTCCATATTTCCTTCTGATTAGAAAAAATCAAATAAGATTTGTTTTACAGGGGTGAAAACCTAAAAAAGCCAGAATAAAAAAGGGCATTAAATATTTTTTACAGTAATTTTTTATTCATAATTTTCTTTCACATTCACAGGACTCCAGAGTATTGAATAGTCTGATCTTTTATCTGTTTATGAGCAAGGGAGCCTCTTTCCAACAGTGTTGTTCTACACTTTCCACTGTTCTGGAAAACTTGTTGTGGAAACATCGCATGACTAACTTGTTATTTAAAGATTATTACATGCAAACCTCTATTCTTTCTGAAAACATGACATCCTATCCTTCCTGCTTCCCTCCTCTGAGTCTGGAAGCTGCAGTGACTGAAGGAAAGTGAGTAATTTTAAGTTATGGTAACCAGTACATGGAGATCATCTGAGATTTTGTCAGGTTTACGGTTTGTTGGTACAAAACTTACCTATCTTTTTCTGCTTTAAAATCCTCTTGGGCTACTTCTTTTGTAGAAGTGAAAAATTCTAGAAAGACACGTTCATGGGAAAGAGAACTGCTAGTCCATTTTTATAACTGTCTTACTCATCCAGGGTAATGGGACTTCCAACAAGTTCTGTTGTTGGTGCTTGTGTTATCTTGTTTGAAGTAACACTTTTTCAGTTGGTTATTTTGTGATGGTAAAGATACTAAATAGAAGGAGGATGTGCTTTCAGGCAGTGGTAGGTGGCATCATTAGCCACCAATATTATATTTATCCCCTTACCTCTTACTAATGCCTTGAGGAATAAAGGAATTTCTGTTTTTGTTACACCTTTGCCAGAAAGCATAAGACCCAACAATAAGAGTTTGCAAAGTGTGTCTTCAGAGCTACAATTCCACCTTCCGGTCTGGAGCACCACAGACTGGTCACCTGACATTCCTCTCTGGGGAGTTTATGGAGGGAATGCTAGAGATTGACTGGCTGAGGAGCAGTTTTACTGAGAAGGATATAGAGGTTTTGGTAGTTAGCAAGCAGAACATTAGCCAGCAATGTGTTCTGACAGCAAAGAAATCAAAACACTGGGCTTATAGCAGGAGCACAGCCAAGAGGTTGAGGGAAGTCTTGTACCCCTTAGTACTCATTAGATCACACCTAAAATACTGCACCCAACTTCGGCCTCCGATGTGGGGAAGACATGGATAAACCACAATAGATTCAGCAGAGGACCACCAGGATGGTCAATGGCGTGCCTACAGGGAAATCAGTCTTCAAAAGAATGGATCTAGGCTTTCCACAGTGAAGCATGGTGAGAGGATGAGAAACAATGAGCATAAACTAAAACAAGAGTAACTGAACACAGGGAAAACCTTTTTCTCTACCAGGTCAGTCAAACACTGCAATAGGTTGCTGAAAGAGGTTGTGCCATTTCTATGCTTGGAGTTTTTCAAGATCAGACTGGATAAAACTCTAAGCAACCTAGTCTAACCTCATATTTAACTCTGCCTTAAGCATGACATTAGACTAGAGACCTCCTGAAATCCCCTCAATTCTGAATTATTCTGTGATTGTGCACTCCTAATATAGTATCACAATTTTGTGCTATTTTGAAGGTGGGATAGCAATAGCAAAATCTTAATTGTTCTGAATATTTAAATGATTTGGCTGTGCATTGCTCTTGCTTTTGGAATCCAGAAATGCTACATATGCTCTCTACATTCTCCAAACAGCTTGTATTTGTGCTTATTTGCTGGTGTGACGTGCTAACTGTGCAAAAAATATTGGACTCTTGCCTTAGAATATAGATACCTGCCAACAGAAAATGAAGGCTACATGGTGCTGCAGATGCTTTCCCTGTCTATGGAAAGTGCCTTTTACATGCCAGAAAGAAGCATTTATACCACATGCTTTTTTTACTGCATCTCACATCTGTTAGCATTTACATGTGTCAGAAAACAATACCTGAACAGTAAAGGGAAGGGATACATGAAGTTCAAGGGCATTGCATCAAGAAAAATGACATGTTATATTGCACTAGTGCATTGGAATTTAAAAAAAAAATATTTCTTGGACTTGTCAAATATATCTAATATGTGGGTGTAGTTTGTGTACACTATCTATGAATATATTCCCATACCTCAACTGGATGACCCAAATTGCCAGTAAATTGAACTGAACACATGAAAGGGTCAAGGAGTGACAGTCAGGAAGTGAAAGAATTATAAATGTCTTGGTTTATAAAAAAAAGAATAAATTTTTATTTCATTTAAGGCAGGATTTATCTTAAAATCTTCAAAGTTGGATTCCTAAATACAGAATTACCTACTTCTAGATGAAATATTTTGCATTTTTGATAATCTTCTCTTCAGCTGTCTTTTTGTTAGCACAAAAGGAGTAAGTTAACCGACAAATGTTGCTGTATATCCTGAGTCCTTAGAGGCAGCTACTGTATTGGACAGTGTTTCCAAGAATATTTCTTTGAAGTCGTATTGTAAAAATCCTGAGACAGAGTGTAGTACAGGATTTTGTATGACGTGGCAGTTCTTACAGATGTTACCACTGGCAAGTGATTTAGAAAAACAGCAAATTGGAGCACAACTGATCTGTGATCCCCTGAACTCAGAAGGAGAAAAATCAGTATTTGATACCTTTAAAAAAATTGCTGTTTGCGTTGGTTGCATTCGTACCACTAATTCTTTAGGCATCTATTTGAATACTTGGAACCAGTGTTGTGTAGCATTCTGTTCCTTGATGCCTAACCCTGATCTTCCAAAATGCACCTGCAGCAAAGAACATGGACCTTCCCTTACAGCTCTTGTCATTGCTTAATATTGAGCTCTCCATGGAAAGTGACAGAAAAATACCTATTTTCCTAAGTCTTCTGAGCCTAGAAAGAAGTG
Source organism: Neopelma chrysocephalum (assembly GCF_003984885.1). Lineage (NCBI taxonomy): Eukaryota > Metazoa > Chordata > Aves > Passeriformes > Pipridae > Neopelma > Neopelma chrysocephalum. Next base: position 194,361 of record NW_020897732.1, on the reverse strand, counting down.
ATGGCTAAAATAAGAGGTAATTAACCTTGAATTGAGTCCTACCTAACATGTAGGCAAAGGTTGATTTTTGCTTTTTGCTATATTCCTCCTACATAATGTATCTCCAAAACATTATTTTTGTAATGAACTTCTGCTCTTTTACATTGATAACAAGTCTTATCTGAAATTATTATGGGAGTTTGAGTTCCACACTCAGTACACTGGAAAAGCCTTGCATTAGATCTGTGAAGTGAATAATCACATAAGGCATATAGTTTCCTTGCCCCCAAATTTGAAACTTAGAGCTTTACCAAAACCACCATATGAACGGTATGTGCATACATATTTTTGGGTTTGAGTCAGGGATATGAAGGATTTATGACAGTTTTTTTCTGTAAGTTACACAAGAAAGTTGTGAGGCACCTAAAGAATCACTAGATAATTTAAGCTGATGAGAAATCAGCTCATGGCAAAAGGCAAGGCAGAAAGATCTTCATCCAGCAATATTTCAGAATCAAAAAATAGAAGTCATTTGATAAGGCTTGCACTGTGGTCTTTGTGCTTTGTAGAGCAGTTTTATCAGTACACATAGACATGCTCCTTAATCTTAGGTCCATTTGAAGCCAGTGGTACCTTCCACTGACTTCTCTGGTTGCTGACCTTGGCCCAGGTTTTGCATGCAAATAAAGTAAAGTAACATAAAACTTTATTCTCATGTCATTTTAACTCTGGCATATCCTTTCAGGAGTGTTCATACTTCAAGAATTCTACTACCTAGCTACTTGGGTCTAGACATCTGATTACAGTAATGGAAATTATAAGAAGAATTGCTAGAAAAAAATATCATTGATGCTTAATTGGCACAATACTCTTTCTGACTTAATTCAGGCCTATCACAGGCACTGTGATATAAGTTGCATGTAGGGGTCAAAGGGTGATGGGTGACTGGCAAGATGCTTGTTTTGTACATTTGGCTAACACAACTACTTCCTCAAGTACAAAATGCTTTGATCTCTCTAAGCAAATGCCATATGTGTGCAGCTGTGGCCCATGCCTCACAACTGCTGGAAGGTTAGAAAAAGGTAGCATATGAATTTGATGTCTGCATTCAATTTATGCTTTTATATTTAGCAGTTCATAATTTTGTGTAATATTTTAGCTGTATGAAAAATGTGCACCAGAGTTGAGTGATAACAGATTTCTCTGTGGTTTGACTCAACATTGTTTGGGTGAATACAGATTCCTAAGTATTGCAGACTGAAAATATAGATTTTAATTAGAGCTGTCTGAGCTTCAAAATACCTGAACGCACATTAGGCCTGGCAAATTTTCAGAAATCTGGAGGTTGTGTGGAGCTGATCTGAGCTAAGCAAGAATCTTCTCTTTTCCAGCTATATTGCATTTGCAGTTGCATCACTGACTTACAACACAGTAAAATGAGATCCAAACCCATTATTAATGGTTTTCTGATATGTAAAAATGTTTTATCATCAAGGCCTGTCTTGTGTCTTACTCATGTTGAACAGTACCTTACTCCCAAGGAATTTCCACTGAAAAATTTGAATGACTTCCAGAGCAGAGGATTTACTCCACATGACTGAAAAGCTGAATCAACTCCAAAAGTTTGGTGCCATTCTTGAGCTTTTGTTTTTCACTTGCAAATGTTTAAGACTGATATGCCCAGATCTATATCCCTCAAGCAGTTTAATATGAGTGGTTTGCTGTGACAATAAAGAAACCTACTGCAGTCAATGGGACACAAGGGCCCATTCATATGGATCCAGTTCCATGATCAAGACCAGAAAAAAAAAGCATGGCTTTGTTTATTAAAAATCTTGAGCATGTACAATTACACTGGTATACCTTGGGGGGAAAACCGTGACTCAAATAAAACATGTGCAATCTCTACTTAAAATAAAAAAATCCAAGTACAACCAATAGACATACATGGTACAATAACCAGAAAATAAGACATGAAAATGCCAATTCACAGGTACAAATATGATAAAATATAAGGCATTGCACTCTTATGTGGATGTTAATACATATATGTGTACAAAAGTATACATGTAACAGTATACATATATATACACATATATAATAGTGTTGTTAATATGGTTGTTAGTATTTTATTTATTATGTATGTGGGTAAATTCATGCAATGGTTCCAGATATGACTTGAACATTATTGAAACAATAGCACACTTATTTGTTTTTCTCATGCCGTTTCTCTTTTGTATTTTTGCTAGCTCCTACTGGTTATGGTGGGCTCTACAGATGACCCTCTGCAGGAGGCAGCAGCTGGTTGCGTAGCAAACATACGCAGATTGGCTCTAGCAACAGAAAAAGCAAAATATGGCTGATGCTTTAGCAGCTTTTACCAACACACTTGTTTAGCAACACAGCCACATTTAAATACATGATTATTCCTTCCAGCATCTGTATTTCATAGCAGAGCTCATTTATATGAGGATACTTTAATAAAAACAAATCTGCGGAAACTTACATTTGTTTTTATGCTATTGATTTGTCATACCTAGGTTTGATAAAACACTCAGACCTGATATTGGGTGTCTTTTAGCATTATATCTTTTTAAAGACAGTTGAGGTATGTCAAAGGCACCTTCTACAATTAATATGCTCGTATTTTAATTCACTGTAGATATAAATGTTTTTGCTTGTCTGTGATGTTACAATAAATTTTCCTTCACCATGTGTGTGGTTGTGCAGCAATTTATGAATGTCTTGAACGGTTCCCTGCATTATAAACTTGTCCAGTCATCCTCTCATGATGTTTTTGCATGTTTGATCACTTGTGAGTCACAGGAGAGCAGAAAATGCAGATACATCTATCTCACATCTGGTGTTATGTGAGGACTGCAAACAGCTGTAGCGATAGACATCACTCCAGATTTCCCGTTTTTACCAACATCGAACAAAATAGCGCTTAATTTTCTAAGTAGCTGGTGAAATGTGTTTTAATTAACACATGTTTAACTCAGATTAAAATTTACCAGCTCTAAATGAAGAGCAGGATATTATGTTTACATTTGCACATTATCTTCCTGTTTTTTCATTTTTAAACTGAAGACAACATTGTATTGGTGTAGTTACTTTATTTTTCTGCATAAAGTTATGTCCAGAATTAGAGTTGCTTTCAAAAGAGCACAGAAATTATTATTGATATGATAAATTACAGACCAACTGTACATACCATGCTTAACAAATAATACTAAGGCATTTCTTTGAGAGCAGTAATGTCTTAATTACAAGCAAAGACTGCTGACAAAACTGAAAAAAGCAAATGTTTAAATAACTTGCCTTTGTCAAGGACTCACTTCTGAATGATTTCTTTTCACTTCACTTAATAATTAACAATTTTCTTGGTTGGAAGCATTTTGTAATTTCACCATATTTGTTGTAACTAGCATGACTTCTCAAGGCAACTAATTTTCCTGCTGACAGGAGCTTCTAAGGAAGACAATGCAAATCCACCTTTTTATTTTGTTTTCTCTGAAGCAGATATGAAGGCACATTTAAAATTTCATTTTAGAAGACTCATGGAATTCTGAAAAAGGGGAATTGCATTGGGCCCTTAGGGAAGGTGTAGAGACTATTTTAAAGGAAACCAACTACTGACAGGTGCTAATATAATAGTGTGGATATCAAAATACTAATCCAAGTAGTATTTTTTTGATCAGTGCAAACACCAACATAATCATGGGGTTGTCACAAGTTCAATCAGCAACCAGTGACCAAGCAAATGTTATTTTAGGTATTTTCCAACTCTCTTCCACAGGCCTGGTAGGTTATTTTGAATAAACATGTCTATATTATTGCACTGATGTCACAGCTATAGTAGTATCATATCCTTCAACGCTACACCCAAAAATACTTCTAAAATAAATGCTGATTGCAAAATTCATTTGGAAGAGGAGAGGCTTGATTTTATTTTTGTCTTTTCTGTGAGAGAAGCTGTAGATACAAATAGTTTATCACAGTCTCACTTATGAATAACACGTAAAATGGTGGCTTATTTTTCTAACTGTTAAGGGGAAAAAAAACCTCCCTGAAAATAACTGCTGTCCTTAACATGACCTCTCGAGGCACACTTAACTGTTTAGCATGGATTTCAAATGGAATAAGTTCTAAAGTAAGCTTAATTTTATGATACAGGTGTCAGGGCAATAAATGTCATGTTCCTGACAATGAAATGGCCTCAGCTTGCCACTCTCACTCCCACTGGTAGCCCGTATGCCTCCGAGTAGTTCTGAAACCTTTATTTTAAGACCTCAGACAGTTAATCCAAGACTTAAGCTGACTTACTTGTGCTGTTTTCTTTTCCTTTACCATGCCTGCAGTTTTTAAGTTCTGTAGAGGGAGAAGAATTCTTGAAATCGATACAGATCGCCACACAGACAAAGGACCGGTATTAAAAAAATACATCTTTTTTTGGCCAAAACTGGTGGGTTCCATGTAATTAATATAAAGAGATTTAGTTGTTGGAAAATGAATAAATGAGTGCGATCCCTGGCCCCTCTGAGCGGTGCAGTACAACGTGTACATTTGAAAAGCTTCCACTTTGTCCACAGAACTGCGCTGAGTTTCCCAGCACTGCAGCTCTCTGAAAAGGGATCCTCACAAAGCTGGGTCCCACTTGCTGCTCACACAACCCTCCTGGCAGTGCCCACCATCCTATTCAAGCCCTGGCACCAACTCAAGCAGCCACCGCCACCCAGGCCCAGCATTCCCACCGCGTATACCCAGGCACCAGCCAGCTCCCACTTCCCAGCTCCCATGCCTGGAAGGGAAACGCCTTCACTCCTTGCCCTTCCTGCCAGCTCCTACTTGTCCATGTAAACCTGTAGCCTCTTAGGAAATATGGTTATGCCGAGTATGGGACCTTGATATGATCTTCAGCGCAGAGCAATTTGATGTACAAATCATTTTAGTTGCAAAAATGTAGTGATTTAAAAGGGGGAGTCAGCCTCTGTCCTGTTCATGTGCCATTGTCTGCTCCCTCTATGCAATTCCTCTATTTTCACAGTCTTGTAATATGGGGGGGGGTCCAGTTTATTTACATTGATGTTACTGTCATCACTTTTCACAATTTTGGGAGCCAGCTCCCAGCTCTGCACAGAGCACTGTGCTCCAACTGGCAGCCATAAAGCCAGGCCTGCTCTTCACCGGCTGCTCATTGTCAGCTTTGTTCATCAATTACATTAAAATGTCAGAAAACATAGAGTCCAAGTAAGAAAAGTTGTCACGAGAAAGTGTTGTTCTGAGTATGGAAATGCTAGAGTTGATGAGAAAAAGAGTAAAAGAAGAAATCTTTCACCTTTATGCAATTATTTCTGGAACCTTAAAGGCCCACCACATCTTTCAGTCTACACATCTGTCAGCACCAAGATAGCTTTTCTTTACCACTCCATGACTTTATGATTTATTGCTTGGTGACAGATAACCATTATCAATAATTTAATTGTCCCAGGATGTTCAAACTACATATTTGAATCTGGGATTTATGTTCATTTCCTCTTATGCATGCTAATGACAAGTGCATATGCTCTGACACATGATATTGTCTCCAAGTTGTTAGAGAAATACAAACTTCACGGCCTGGGTGCAATGAATCTGAGATGTATTAGGGGTTTTGTTTTTCTGCTCCATCATCAGATCTTTCCTTTGGCAAATAAATGAGCTTGAGACTCATAGGGCTGTCTTGAGACTTGATTCACTAATTTGCTTTAGGCTAACTGATCACTTTGTGTGAAAGTGTGGTATCTCTTTCATTCCACATCTCCTAAAGTGAGTTGAATGAGCTGCTGACCCTGGGGGACAGATGTGAATTGTCCCAGGAGGCTGAAATAGATAATATGTTAGTTTAAGACTTTAATCTCATAATAAATTAAATGGTTGTTCCTTGCACATTTCCACCAACATAATCATCGTTTTACACATGACAGCAGGATGACTACAATGGAAATATGTAATGTGTTCCTTCAACAGTGGAATTCAAGTTTCCATACAGGCTGTTTGCAGAGCTTATTTCAGAGTCAGAAGCTGACTGCTCACCAACTGCAAATTGTAGTAAGCTTTGCCACACACTGCTCAGGATCCAGAACAACAGAAAGAAGCAGTGCTGCAACTTGGCCACTCCTCAACTCAGACAGCCTAATCACAGGCTGTTCAGTGACCTGACACAGGCCAGGAAAAGCATGTTTGCAGTCACAGCCATTGCAGCAGCAAGTTACATTACACCACTTCTGAAGGAATTAATTTTACCAATTACTGCTCCCTTCTCCTGCTTAAACAGCAATGTTTCTCAGTGTTTAATATCTTGCTGCTTTGGCTATTGAAGGCAGCCATTTTCATGAACCTTTTCCTTGGGTGCAATTTTCTTTGTAACATGTACTTTGCCTAGTTATCAGTTCAGGAGTACAACTTGCTGGGAAGTATTTCCATGGACATCATCCCCATGGCTTGTGTTTATCCTCTCAACTTGTTTCTGTGTTATCTGCCAGACACCTTTCAGTTGGCAAGTTCCTTTCTCTTTTCCATTTGTTGTCATTGGCAAGTTATGTGTTTTTATCCTGGTCTGCATGGAGCACAGTACCCTTCAGTTGCTTGATCTTTTACAACTGCAATCAATTCTACTTTGAACACAAATGTTTTCTTTCTGAAAGGCTCGTGAACTCATGCAAGGAAGCATTGATTTTGGCTACCATATAATGTGATGTGGCCTAATCCTGCTACTTTTGTAGTTCTGCAGTGACACAAAGCCATCTTCACTAATTTTACATGTTTTCTTCCATCATTTGGGAATCCTGACGTGGTGACAAGATAGTAGTTGGCCAGTCAAAACCTTTGCTTGTTGTTGCTTTGAGTGTGTGTTGGAGAAGGACCAGAAGAATGACATTACACTAATGGTGAACCAGGAAACGAGGTCCTAACCAGCAGTTTTCAGTCAACTCCCCTTTGCATTAGGATCCTGAATGCTTTTAACGCTGCTTCATTCTTCATTTGGGGGTTAAAATTGTTCTTTGAAATTGTTAATGGTGGTAAGTTTTTGTCCAGCCATGCTGTGTCACACCCCACTTCTCCAAGGGGCTTGGTGAATGAAGGAAAGCAATGCCGAGCACCTGTGGTCCAGTGGGTGCATCTGGCAGCAGAGTTATACTTCAGTGGCTGAGCTTTGAACTGCACCTTCTAATACCCAGATTAAATAGCTAGGGATTTGTGTCCTGCTTCTGATAAAAAAATAAAAAAAGGCTTTAATAAAAATGGTAATTAAAAAAATACAGATGCTGATAAAATTAAAAACATATGATATGGAGTCAAAATGATTTAGTGTTGAAAAATGTTGGTTGATTCAGTAGTAGTTAAACTTCCAAATAACTTGTCTTGAACAAGCAAATGGTTATAAGTATTTGGCTACGTGTCTTTTTTTATTAAAAAAAAGCGAACACGGATCATGTTGCTGGTTCCCTCTACCACTAACTGGTAAAGGCTGCGCTATAAAATTAGTGCAATAAACCACTCATCTTTCCAGTTGCCGCATTCTCTTCCCCAGTTGACAGCCTTTTGGGGCCTCCTTGGCTCCTCAGCAGAAAGCACCAAGTGCAGTTCTGTTGCTCTAATGAAAACATAACAACAACGTCTGGGAAGCCATAGAATGATGCAATAACCGTACTGCTCTGCTTCCTTTAATGTGATGAAGCTTGCATATTTGCCTGGCTCCAGTGTTTTACTCCTGCCAGTATTGTACTGTAAAGAGACTTGGCAGAACACGTTCAAAGGCTGTTCGTGGTTTTTCACTCAGCATTAAACCTTCCAATGACGGAAGGGTGGGGGAACACATATTGGGACAAACAGACACTCAGAGAGTCAAAAAGAAAGAGGAGAAGGAGGCTGGTGGTGGATGGTCAGCAGTTATGTAAACCTCGGTTATGGGACTGGGGTTGATCGGGGCCAAGCTGAGACCCACTGGAGGACAACATCATGTATTAAACCAGTGGGTCTTCTCTGCCCACTTTCCAGGAGGCGATCAGCCCAAAAGAAAAGCAGCTCCTAATGTTCTGAAAGAAGAGATCAGTGTTGCTTCACGCTCATAACCAAAGTCACACTGTCCTTGATAACTGCACTCTGTCCCAATGGGTGCAATAGTCAGAGGCTCTAAGATTGCCATTTTTTGTGCTGTGTTTGCCCAGAATAGGGAAAATCTCTGTCCCTATGGCTGCCAGTCTTGCTCTGCAGACCTTCATTGAACTCACTTATGGTTGACTTTTTTTTTAATTGCACCATTTGGAAAGCAGACTACCTAGTCTTTACCCCTGTGTGAGGTCAGGCAGGAAAATATTCAAAGTGGAGCTGGAGCAACTCTTAGAGAGAAATATTCCATATGCACTTGAGGATGAGGGGTAAAATCTGTTCAGAAACAGAAGTTATGGTCAGATTGATGCCTCCTTCCAACCCGTTCCACAACTGTCTGTGGTGGGGTGTCATGTAAAAGGAAAAATATTTGGAAAAGCGGACAGCTTTGGTATGCTTCCCAGAATGTAATGACTAGGTGAATGTTTTTCAGCACAGCAACTAAGGAATATAGGTGACTGCCAAGCACTGGATCTGATGTGGCGTGAAGAGGTACAAAACAAAGAGGAGTGATTTGTCTGAAGAAACTGAGGCCTAATTATTTCCAAACTCAGTATTAAAAAAAAGTGACAAACCAAAACAGAACTCTTTTCAGTACACTCACATTGCTATTCAGATTTTTGCATATCTTTAAGATGCTTCCATTGTGTGGGCATGCTCTTTCCACCAGTCTTGGGGTTTTACAATATGGGTGTAGACTCATTATTGTGGACATTTGTAAATCAACAGTTACTGAGATCTATGTTATGATTTTAGTTCCACTGGCAATTACTGATATCTAATTACCACTTAATCTGTTCTGAACTTTGTAGGAATGTGTAACAGAAACCACTATAACTTTCGCTAGAACTGAATTTGAATCGTGTGTCTCCTCTCCTACAAGACTGCCACATCTACACCCACCATCCCAAAGAGCTGAAATACATTTCAGCTTTAAGAGGAAAATACTCTGTACTCTACCATATATGTTCTTGCTATGGGAAATGGGAAATGCAAGCTCAAGTGTTCCACAGCACCCTCAGAAACCCTGCAAGTCTCAGAGAGTCTCCATCAGAGAAAAAAAACGTGAGAAAGGACCCTCGTGGCATTGGAACAGCTATTCCGTGTCATGGGCAACCATTACAACTAGGACAAAACACAACTGTGCTGCTGGGGCCTCAGAAAGTGCTGGCCAAAATGCTGAACTCCAGAAGCACCTTTAGGGATGTGAAGCATCTTTTTGCAGCCTCAAGTAAGTGTGTAAGTCCCGAGAGGGCTGAGATCAAGGACAGAGCCTCTCTGCCCAGTACCACCAGCCCCAGTGGAGATGTTAGCACCCTGCAGCATTGGGCAAGGGGCTGATAAGGAGCCTGGGCTCAGGGCTTCCACTGTGCATCTGACAGGGTGTGTGCTGGATGCAGAGGCATATATTTTCATAGCAAATCTAAGTGGCAGTTTAGAAAAGCTGACCCAGCCAAAGAAAACCTTGGAAAACCCCACAGAATGAATCAATAAAACTGTCTAAGAATTTAATCCAATGAGAAAGTTAGCAATTGTCAGAAGTTCATGAGATTTACATTTCTAAATTAAACAGGCCAATGAAGTAATGAGACTGTGCTTCTGTAATCAACTAGTAGCAGTTTTACAAAGTAGTAAGAATGCGGAGGGAATTTGGTTACAAAATGTGGCTGCCACCTGCAGGTACCCCTTTAAGGTTTCAGTCAGTAAAATATGTGGAAAAATAAGTGAAATCTCACTTTGCTTAGACAGGTAACATTTTGCCTTGGCCAGTCCCACGTGTGATTTGGGCAAATATGTCTTGAGTAACTGCAAACAAAATGATGGCAAAACAGCTGAGTGAGAGCTGAAGGGGGCTGCAGGCTACCCCTGGAGAGCTCCCAACAGCTGAGGATGTGCTGTAAACCCAGCCTGCTGTGATGAGGAACACTGTGCTTGGGCAGCTCTGGGTGATAAGTAACAGCACAAAAATTTCAAACATGAATTGTGTAGGATATCACTCCTGCCCAAGGAAAATTTAAGGGGAAGGATCAAGAAGTCACTCTCAGTGATTCCCACTGATGTGCGGGTTCCCAACATGCTCCAGCCCTGGGAGCACCGGGGTAGCACAGCTGCACTCACACTCTCTACTTCTCACCTTGCTCTTTGCTAGAGGGCCCAGGTGAGTGCAGATGCATCCTCAGCCGCAGGGGAGGTGCTGGTCAGTCACATCACTGTGTGGAAGGAAGTGAGGTGGAAAGAAAGGTTTTATTAAGGAAAGACTTTAGTAAGAAGCAAAGAAAGATGATTTAGTGTCTTAGCTTGATAAACACAGATTTTGGGATCGTGCACAGTGGAATGGCAACCCAGGCTTCCAGGATACAAAGCCAGCCTCTCTTTTGGGAAATCATTCTGGCCAACAAAGGGCATGAAACAATGCTACATCTACTTGGAAAAGGGACATGTGCCCTATACACCCTATACTACCCTCATACTGCTTCCCTTTCCATTAATACAAGTACACAGCGCTCTGCTATGAGAAGAAAGCTTCAAAAAGCCTTAAAGAAATTTTACTTACAGTGGGATCCCATCGTGATCTGTGAGCCAAATGCCCTCCATGTGTTACAGCTTTAACTGAATTTTATGGGGATGCATCTCAGGAGGTCATTCCTCCAGCCTGTCCAGACCCTGCTGCAGTGAGACCTTGAATTTGACTGCCCTGACAAGCAGCTAAGCCACGGGGAAAGCAAGCGGACTTGAGGAATGAATATGTGTACAGGCTGTCCTGCCTCCAGCTCAGACTATTTCCTTCTGTCTCAGTCTGATAACTGTACAGTCTCCCAAAACCTTCTCAGATGGCTGCTGTCCGGCAGATCCCAACAGAAGCAGGGTGAAAGAAAGCTCACAAAAGGCTTGGTATCTCTTTGAGCAGTCTCAGTCTCTGGTAGATTAGCAATGCAAACAAACGAAAGCATTTTGGAACCAGCCAGGGACTTCTGGCAAACCCATGTGTTTGTGACTGCTACCTTCATTGGAGACAATTGACATGACTGTGTCCTTTCCAGGCATTTCAAGCATTTCTGTATTATCAGCTGCCTGGTCCAGGGCTGCAGAGTCCATCCAAGGGAGGACTGAGGTATGAGGACTGCTTGAAGTAGCTCCCATGGGTAAAAGCCTTAAAAAGCTGGATCTTTTGTGTAAGAAATCATATTCTTGGATGGTTTGTAAATGTTCATTGTAAACTATCTAGTGCTGCTGCCAGACAGAATTACCTTAACTAGGACTTTATGGCTCAATCCATGGAGAGTCTCCCACATAAACACAGGCACAAATCGAAGTGCCTTTTTTTTGGAGAGAGCACTCCAAGTGGGCCCAGGCATCTCAGGCACAGTCTTTTACAGGACAGTGGCTGTGACAACATTGAAAAAGGTCGCAGTCTCTGAACTCCAGAGGCCCAGTGGGTGTCCTCCTCAAAGGCTTCTTCAATAAAACCAGCAGTGTGTCACTTGTGCACTGCAAAAGGTCATCTGTTCCTCCCCAGATATCTGCATCCTAACCAACAGGGACAGGTATTATATCAGGCTACTGAAGGAGAATCAGCAAATGTAGAGAAGGAAATCAATTTCCAATTCAAATACTATGTAGCCAGCTGGTTTTAGTCCTGATATTGTCTGTAGAAAGGTGAACAGCAAAAGCCTCTAGTAGGATTTGACTGCTCCTGAAGTGCCCTCTTGATCTGAGATCCTGGGATTCATAATTGCAGGGCTGGATCTGCAAACCCTGAACTATATCCTGTAAATGGCCTGACAGTTCTTGGTTTGCCAGGCAGGTATTTTCATGCTCTGATTCACCTATCTGGAGTAAGACACTACATCTCAGCTGTCCTTGGAGAGAGTGTCAGCAAAAAAGTAAAAGTCTCCTCTCTATGTGTAACCATGAGTTGACCCTCTCCATCCAGGACCAGACAGGGTGACAGCTTTCCTGAGGAGACCAAGTGTTTGAGCCAACCACCTGGTGTTATGTGGTGATCTGAAGTTTGCAGCTGGTGAACAGATCAGTTGAGGAAATCTGGGCCTTCACTGATGCCCTGGGCAGTCCAGAATTCTGTTCATTTTCCCTCCAGTTGGAGACTAGTTCATGGTCGAGGTGCCTGGCTCCTCATCGGGACAAGCCTGTCGGTGACAGCAGGGTGTCCCTGCAGGTGCTGCGTGGACAAGCTGCTCACCACATCCCTGTGCTTCTTTCCTTACTGAACTGGTGAAGAGAAAACGTAGGCAAGTAAGGGATGCCCTGGTCTATTAAAACAGGCTGGAATATGCCTCATGGAGAAGTCCAAAAGGTTTAGCTGACCTCCTCTGCACCCTGGTTTAGACATCTGGAAAGCCTTACTTTGCAGAGAGGTCTGTAACCCCATCTGATGCCACCATGACTCCAGCATGGGTGGAGAGCCTCACTCCAGGAGAGGTCAAACTGCTGTCTGGGCAGAGCACATGTTTAGCCTATCACTCCGAAAAGCAGCGGGAGCAAGTACTGTACAGGCACTGCCAGGAACAGGGGCAGGCACAGCACCAAGATGTGCCCTGTCCCTGCCAGGGCTGTCAGCCCAGTGCACATCCCACACTGGAGGAGCCCACGGGAGCAGGCTATGACCCTGCTTTGTGCTTGCACTTATTCCCAGTGTTTACCCTGGCAGCTGAAGCAGGTAACTTTATACCATTTCATCACTTTGTGGAAAGACTGTGAGGTGACCAGCACCTGATTTTGTTGACAGCTTTGAAGGAAACAATTTAATTATGCAAACCTGAAACTATTCTGTCCTTATTGCTGGGGCACATCCCCACTGATGGCAGTTGCAGTCTTCCCCCGGGCATCTGAGGGCACCTTCTGTCCCAGTCCAGCAAACACTGGAGGCTTAATATTACACCAATGAGGAATGGAGTAGCCAGCAGGATAGCCAACATTTATGCGTACAATCAAATCTGCAATTTGGGTCTGAGCACTTTGTCATATTCTTGGCCTGTGTTTAAAAAGAAAAAGAAAAAAAGATGAAAACCCACAAATCACATTTAAGCTAGCAGAATGATTTATTAAGAAAAAACACTGACGGATTTTTGAAGTACTGAAAGGGTTGAAATAGTCTGACTAGAATGAAAATTGACACAAATTTTTACCACAATGCAAAAGGAACTTGAACTATTCTAATAAGAGTTTGCTTTAATGTTCGTGCATGTCTTCACATCCTGCTTTTGGCAGTGGCCAGAAAAGAACTACTGAAATACTGTGAGAAAAGCTGTTCTCATGTTATTTCTGGCCCTGCTGTAATGCATGAAATCAGGACATCTCATGAGAGAGACTGATATTCAAGATTTTCAGTCTATTTTTCAGATAAAAAAGTCTGAATATATATCTAAATTTCTGGGTTTAGTCATGGCTAGATCTCAAAGCAACAAGTAAAGTATTCCTGAGGTCACAAGTCAAATAGTCACAATCTAGAAGAAAATATAATAGTTATATTCAAGTAACTTGGAGAAAAAACCTGTGAAGCCAATATTCACTTGCCAAGCTAAGGTGGATGGCTTCTCATTCTCAAAATAACCCTTAATGACATTGGGAAATTTCTGAAGTTTGTTCATAGGGTATGATTAAACCTAAAGTGCTTGAAGACACCAGCAACTGTCATAGGCCTGATTCTGTGCATGTGTGTGGCCCTAATCTGTCTAAAAATCATTTTTGATAAATATCTTCAGGATCCAAAGAAACGAGGGCTCTATGAACTATATGTTTTCTGGTGCCCCTGCCAACTCCGAATAAATATGCTGTGTGTGCAGCCAAGGTCTTGGAGAATTATTTCCTGAAAACTACTTACTTTAGAACCAGAAGGAATTAATGAAGATGTGCCAGCTATTTCCTTCACTGGCTTGCATGCCTCAGCCTCCCCAGTAATAAATAGTAGCAGTGTTTACATGAGTTATGCTGCTACACCTCATGTTTTGCACCCTGCAGAACCCATCTATTCTGTACACAAGCAGGAAAGCACAGACAGAGTATGAGTTTGTTGCCTTTCCTTGGGTATCCACATCCGAGGCTGGCAATAGCTATCAAAGCCAAACTGCATTTTGAGCCTCTGGCTTTAGCCTCTGCTAAAATAGAATTTGTGTGTTTTAAAGCTATTTACAGAGGTTTAACCTCAGTTCTACTAAAAAGGAGATAATACAGCTATCATAACTGGTTAAATAGATTAATAGGATTGGCCTGACTTTTTGATCTGCTTGAATAAACGTATTTATTATTATTGGACAACTTTCTGAAAACTTTTAAATCATCAGAGATTTATAAATTATCAATTATGTAAGAGCTAGAGCATCTAGGGAGATGTTTTTGTATGACTGCAAGCAGTAAGGAAGGAGATTTTCAAACTCAGGCCAAAAACATTAATTGCAAGTCATCTTTAGAAGAATCTTCCCGCAAACCTATTTATCCTCAGATTTTCTCAGGCTTCCTTTGCGGGAAACCAACTCACCACTGTGTGACTCCCAAGCAGAATCAGAGAGAGAAGGATGCTGTGTCCCGGAGGGAGCTCTCCCCAGGTAGCTTCTGATGCCTGACCCCACACAGTCTTTAGAAAAACCAGCATTAACTTTGGGGTTTTCCTTCAAGATCCAAAATCTCCTCAATCACATTCATGCTGCCAAGGCAACATGTGCCAACTCTGCCTGTCCTCTCCAGGACCTGATATCTACCAGAGTAGCTTCTAGACAGAAAATCATCGAAACCCTGACTCAACCGCACGAGGTTTAACGCTGTGTAAGCAGCCAAGAGGCTGAGGATAATTCAGAGGTTTTTTTATGCAATAACTGGAGGGCCATCAAACTGAAGCATGTTATGACTACTTCTCCCTGTTTAAAATCCTAAAAGTCAGCCTGAATCTTGCATCCTCTCTGTCTTGTCTCCGTAAAACGCCTTAGATTTGGGGTTGAAAGTGAATACGCTCTGGGCTGACGTGTTGGGAGCTGCTACCCAGTGCAGAGCTCTGTCAGTACAAAGGAAAGAGGAAACGTTTCTTCTGGTATTATTAACATGTCAGTAGCAGTGATAGATTCCAACTGAGATCAAGCTCTCTTGTATTAGCCGTGTGCCAAAAGCAGAGTAGGAAGCAGAGAAAGGGGAGGAAGCGTTATTATTCCTACGTTACAGCTGCAGGAGAGAGGCATGGGGATTGTGAAATCCTCAAGGTCGCACAAAGCCGCATGCAGCTCCAGCAGGGAATGGAGTCAGCCCCTCACAGCTGCCCCTTCCATCCCCTCAGCCCATGCATGTCTCCCTGTCTTGCTGGGTTGGTTCACATTTTTGGGTATTTGGGGATGCTTGAGAGTTGGGGCTGGTAGAGGGGACAGGTCCCAGGCAGATGCCACATGAATCACAGTGTCCTTTTGCATTACTGCACCACCTTTGCTCTCACCCACATGCACACCCTTTTCTCTTCCTGCCCAAAAAAGACAGACTTGAGCAAAAATTCCTCATTGTTTGAACCATTCTGCAGATAATAATTTCGAAATTACTTGGCTTTATGCTTTCCAGTAGAACTAGAACAGGAATAAATAGTAGGGAAGTCAATAACACATTGTGATGTGTTTATTTTTGCACAGGTGACCGAAGAAAAATTAGATTTATAATTATTAGTGTTATCAACTGTTCAGCCTTTATGCTTAGCTTTTCAAAACAGTGATTTCTGCAATGTGACCTGCAATGTTAATGGTAAATCCAAAGAAATCCACAAATCCAGTTTCCAAATGTAGAGCAGACATCACCATCTGAGACACTACATTAAATGAAAGTGAGCCACTCCCTGGCCAGTAAAGACACTAAGGATGTGATTTTCCTCTGGGAATATTAAATACAGAATTTAAAACTCTGTTAAGAGAAACAGGATTATTAAATGAATAAAATGTATAAAAGCATAGCAAAAGAACTAATTTTGATTATGTTGATACATTACACATAATTAAGAAAATCATCCTCTTTTGGGATATTTCACCTGCAATTGGTACAGAAAAAAAGGCTCCTGTACATATTTAAGGCTTGAGTCTCTGGCTTAGTATTCCTTGGGGTTAAGCAAAAAAGAGCAGTTGAGGAGGAATGGCGCAGACTGGAGCAACCCACACGTCTTGACTCCATAAAGGGCAGAGAACTGAAGAAAACAGGCAGGCCATAAGTGCCATGAGTGGAGTCTCCTATGGGGCACACACAGGTCCCACCTGGGTCCTAAGAGCATGAAATGGAGACCAGCTCACACACATAAATGAAGCTTAATAACCAAGAGGCCTGATCTTGAGACACTGATTCTATCCCAGGCCAAACTGCAGAGCTTCTTCTACTGACCACGTTTCCTCCTAATTAACACTGCATTACACACAATTTTTATTCCCGGGGAAACCATCTGGCCCCTCTCTGGAGCCCTTTTGCCCATTTGGCTTGTCACAGAGTTCCAACAGAACTGAGCTAAGGGACACTGGGAAAACACGTCTCCTGCAAACACCATGGTCCTCCTCCTCCTACTTGTGCCCACTGCACACAGCACCAGATGGACAACAGAGGCCCTATGGAAAGAATCTTGTTTTACAAGGCCCAAGGGAATGGAAACGTAAAAAATGCAATAGAAAATGGAGGTGGAACAGAGCAGTGAGAAAAAAAAGACCCTGAGCACCAGTCAGGAGATTGTTTTTCTGACTCTTTGGGGATAGGTTCACATGGAAGTAGAAATAACTGAGATCATTGGTTGGAGACCTTGTTTGGTTTTTTAATTTTTTGTTTATTAATTCTTAAGACAAATCACATAAAGAAGATGCAGAATGGTACTGGGTCTTCCACCCTCCTAGATGAAGCAACAGCTAGGTGTTGGGGGTTTCTAGATCTGCAGTTTGTCTGGGGCTTTTGCCGCCACTAACCCCAGTTTGAAGGTGCCACCATGGAGGCCACCCACAGGACCCTGTCCTTCTTAAAAGAAACAGGGGCCAGCAACTGCCTGCTGCAGCCCACAAAGAGGCACCTGCCCCTTCCTCAGGTTTGCAAGCCCAGCTCCCTGCCTTCAAAGTGGTCTTGGTCCCCCCACTCCCGAGAGCCATGACTAAGGCACAGCCACTTCCCCTTGCCATGCCACCCCCCTGGCTCTAGGCTTCATTGCTGAACTGAGCTAGAAGCCAGATCACAAAATATTATGTGTTGTAGCACAAGTCCACTCTACAACCCGACCCATGCCCTCAGCCTACTCCTCTAAACACAAACAGCATGCCACTCTTCCTGACTTGTGGAAGGCAAGAACTAGACCTTTACATAAGGTCATCCCCTCCATTTGTGCAGAGCATGGTGCAATTCTTGTTTTTGGCTTTCTTGTCACATGATGTCTGGTCCACTGTTCTGCAGCATTCAGCAGCCTGCAGACAGCAGAGCAGCTCCCTTACTGAACACCCTTCCTGGGTGTACATGGTAAGGAAATATCTGAGTTGAGCTGAAGCCTACACTGGAGCTACAGTCTAACATTTTGTCTCAGTCCGGTCTTGCTGTATCTGGAATTGAAACCAGGGTTTGGTTAATGGTCACATCTTCCAGGTTTCAGAACATCCTCTTGACAACCTCCTCATTTCACTTTCGTGCTGTTGTTGCACTCCTTGCTCACAGAACTCCCCGCAGTCTTTGGCCTTGCAGTTTAACGATGTTACCTGCTGCAGCACCACCACCAAAGCTGCTTTAAGAATAGTCACAATGTTGGTGTATTTGCTTCCTGTATACATGGTTCCACTTCAAAATATCTTCTTACTAGTTCCTCCAAACCAAATACCCATCAAGAAAAGACATAAGCACACATTTTGCCTTTCAGGTGGTCCTTCACTGCTGTTGAGAAACCTTCCAACACTCATTCCTCCACAGGTCTTTGCAGGCAAAAAGGCCTGTAATCAGGTGACAACTTCAGAGTTTGCTTTCTAGTAGCTCAACATAATTATGTCCCCCGTCAGATTTTGTATGCCCAGTATGATGACCTCACTGCTCCTAAGGATGGAGCACAGAGCCTCCCTTACTCTAAGCCAGTGGCTATTCTAGGCATTGATCCAACAAAATCTCCAGCTCAGTTAAGCAGGTTCATCCTTGTTTACATGTGCCTCGGGACTTTGCTCAGCACTGATCCAGCTGCTGACAGGGATGGCAACAGGTCTCTGCAGCTGCTCTCCCTGTAAGTGTGACTACTTAGATAACACCCCATTCTGCATAATCCTAACCAAATTCTCACCTTTTTGACTTCTCAGGCCCTTCAACGTACATGGCTGTAGTTATTTAGCCACCCAGCCTGCCATAGCGCAGAGTGTACCAGGGACATGAGGAAATTCTTTGAATTTCGAACATATATGTTTACTGTGAAGGAACCTGCAGCTGGAGGGAGGAGCTGTGAGAATGCAACGCTAAGAAAATGTTCGCTGAAAGCATTTAAAAAATAACCAGAGCATGAAGCAAGGGACAAAAAGCAACATTATCCTGGAAGTGCAGACCAGAAATGAGGACTGTATTTAGGAGCATAGATGGGACTTTAGTGAACTGAAGCTGAGTTGGGGGAGGTTTAGGTTAGATATCAGCAAAAAGTTCTTCACCCAAAGCGTGGTTGAGCACTGGAACAGGATCCCCAGGGAAGTGATCACACAGGACCAAGCCTGACAGAGTTCAAGAAGCATTCGGACAATGCTCTCAGGCCCATGGCGTGATTATTGGGGTGTCCTGCACAGGGCAAATAGTCGAACTCAGTGATCTGATGAGTCACTTCCAACTCGCATGTTCTATGATTCTATGAACTGGTTTTGGATTGTCCTCTGCTCATGGCCAGAGAAGGGAGAGCAGGCAGAGCAGTGCTCACAGCCAGTCTCAGTGGGGCTCTGCAGGGTATCTGCTCACTGCAGGCGGTGGGACTGGGGCTGCAGCTTCTCTGGTGTCTGGAGCAGGGCTGGCACTGAGAAGCTCCATCAGTTGCAGTCTCAGGAGCAATTTCTCCTCTCAGCTTGACAGCACAGTTGATTTTTTCCTGGCTCTTCCAGTGAGACACATTAGGCCCCAAAGCACCTCTTTTAGGCTCTTTCTGCACGATATCCCTTGGAAATGTGCCTTGCTGCCACTTTCTGGCGTGCTAACCTGGCCTACCAGCTGTCTGAAGCTGGGCATGCAAGCCTGGGCTGGGAGAGGGCTGTTGCAAAGAACGGCAATGAGCTTCTTGCACCTCCAGCCTGGTAGGTGCCTGAACTCCTGCTGCGCCCCAGGGCCCCCACCCCTCTGTGGGATGCATGGGAGCCACAGTGGTTCTGTCAGTCGGCACTGCACCATCCTCAGGGGAGCCGGCTGCAGGCCACGGTATGCGGCTAGCAACTATTGACTTATTTTTCCGTGCATGGCTGGGTAAGTAACCTTAATTAAAAACATGAAGCCCACAGTTTGTATCACATTCACGATGTTAAACAAGCTCTGGAAATAGAAACACTGTTTTCATTTAAGCTTTTCAACTGTGATCTAAGTAATAAAATATGGAGGGGGCGGGCGTGTGTGAGATTTACATGTGATGATTTGGGAGATCTCACTGCTTTAGAGGCTTGTAAGGCGCCGCAGTGCCAACTGCTCCTGCCACTGCCTCACCGCGTTTGGCAACGCCTGCCCCACACAGACTTTTGGTTTTTTCCAGAGCTGCTTTCCAAATGCTGATTTCTGCCATCGGCTCTTGTTGCTGTGATTTATTCTGAGTGTGGGTGTGGGATCTGCCAGGCCCTCAGCAACCTGCTGCCCTGGCTGCCCGTGCCCTGCTCAGCTCTGGGTGGGCAGGCAGGTGAGTACTGCACAGTCCCATGCTCCTGGGGACCACGGATGTCCTTGAGGACAGCCAAATACCCCCAGCACAGATAATGATCCCCCCAGCCCATGCCCAAGCAGCACCATCATCAGTAGACACAGGGAAGGAATATCTTTGCCTTCCCAAATCCTCATGAGCCACCACACAGAGAATGAGCATCCATTCCACCATGGTGGACTGGCAGGAGGGAAGGGGCTCCCAAGGGCACTTGCTTAGTACCCTGCAGTGCATGGCCTGCCACTGCTCCAGAGGCTGCCTCAGTCTGCAGGGCCCACAGGACCCTGCTGTGCCCCATCCGCACCTCCTCTCAGGAGCTGGGGACCAGAGCCTGTGTCTGCCTTGCCAGAGGAGATCACCCCTGCTGTGCCAGAGAGCCTGGGAGAGGGGAGTAGGAAGACAACAGGGTGAACACTTTTCTGAGGCTGCAAACAATTGAGATCACCTTCCTGTTTCACAGGAGTGAGCAGGAGCCCTCAGGACCTTGTTTTTGATCAAACCTGTCACTTTCTCAGACTCCTTTTGCTGTGATATAATTATAACAATACATCCCAGCTCTTAAACAGTTCAGCTGAGCATGATTGGAGCTGTGCATTTTGCAGGAAGCCCCTAAACAGCATATTAGCACAGACTAACAGGAGACATTCAACCCACAGTGCTCCCCTATGCCCCCTTCTCCCCCGGCTGGTTCTGAGTTCTCTGGCCAGGGCACTGTGGGACAGACTTACCAGGGTCTTGCCCAAAGGCCAGTGCAAGTGTGGGATACACGGCCTACAGAGGAGCACTCCTGTGGTCATTTACACCTCTTTCTACCCTTTGTTTTCTCATCAGGGCACTGGCAGCAAGTTTTTCGTATTTTTTTCTCCCACCCTGGGGACAGCAATTTTTCTCCCTGAATGATGGGGTCTCTTTAGTGCATTGCCCTTCTCCACCCTCCCTCCTGCTTCCCTTCAGCAAATGGAGAAATTACAGTCCAGTCGGTGATGCCCGACGCCAAGGTGCCTCTCTCTGCCAGCGACCCTTTCTCCAGTGTGTGTGGCTGTGTGACGTCGCAGAGAGAGTCCGTGACGCCACGTCCCTATGAGGAGGAGTGCGGGGATGGGAGTGAGTCCCAGAAAACACCCCACGGTGGGGCAGAAACGGTGCGGCTGAGCCCGGGGCGAGCGAGGGTTCTCGGACTAGAGCTGCCGCGCCCGCAGCAGGTACCTGCCCCCTCCGTCCCCACCGCTCCAGCGCCGCGCCCGTGGAGAACCGCGCACCCCTCCGCGGTGACCTCTGCAGCCCGGGAAGACGGGCGGGGACAAGGCCAGGGTGATGGGAGGGGGCTAGGGAATACAAGAGGTAGCAGCTATGCCGACTCAGGTCCTTTGGTGTCACACTTGTGGGGACAAGGACAGGGACAGCGATGTGCCACGGAGACCGTGGGGTCGCGCGTGGTGCGCGCACGGGGGGTCCGCGCCGCGCACATCCCGCCGGGCCCGCGGGCGCAGACGGCTGCTCCCCCTTCACTCGCGGCGGTCAAATAACGTCTGAATTACATCCTTGTAAATATTGACTGTGGCCATCTTCTTCGTTTCTGCGCACAGAAAACCGAAATGTTAAGCCCGCCGGGGCCGGGCTGCTGCGCCGGAGGGCGGCGCAGGGTGCGGGGTGTGGAGCAGCGGGGCCGGGGGAGCCGGGGCACATCCGTGGGAGCGGGACGAGGCCCCCGCAGGCATCTCCGGCTACCGAGCATCGCATCCGTGCGAGAGCGCGCTGGCCGCGCCGAGGATGCTAAAGGCAGCGGGCTGTCTCCCCGCTTGGGCTGTGGGCTAATTTATAATCCTTGGGCGGGGAGAAGGGGGGAGAGACGACACACAAGAGAAGACGGAGAAGCGTGGGGGGAGATGTTTCCTGGTATGGCATCATTAAACGCCGGTATTAATGAGTGGCACAGGGCTGCGGCTGCTCCCCGCGTCCCCAACGAGAGTCTCTCCCGCGACCAGCGTGACACTAACCGGTGTCCTCAGCCGCCTTCCCCGGGAGACGCCCCCATACAGACGGTGGACTGCCCAGCCGTGCACTGCCGTCCCCTCGGATGCCCCTGGCCGGACTCCTACCGCCCCTCGACGCACCGCCCCTCGACGCCGCGCTGCCCGGGCGGGCCCCGTGCCCTTGCTGGGGCTGCTGGGGTCCCCTTGCCGGCGGTGACTCCCCCCGGGGATGGGGAGCGGCAGTCCCGACAGTGTGAGTGGCTGCGCGGCGGCTGTGCCTCCGGGCGCCGGCTCTGCGCATTTGGTGGTCGTTAAAAACAATTTGTTTCCCTCCCCGCTTGGGGAGGGGGAAGGGGAAAATCATTCCGGGGGAGGGGAGGGGAAGGGGGGAAAAAAGGAGTGAGAGAGAGAGCAAGCGAGAGAGAAACACCAAACCCACAGAAAACCCGCGCTCCGAACTATTGCGACACGGAGCGAGGAGCGCGACGGAGGCCGGCGGCGAGGTGCGAGTGGGAGCGGGCCGGGTCGAGGGAGCGGGTCGGGGTTGGGTGGGGGGCCGTGGGAGCGGGCCGGGCCGTGGGAGGGGCGGGCCGCCTCCCCCCCGTGGGTGGACAGGCGGCGCCCGGTGCCTCCGCGCTGCCCCCCCCGCCGGCCGCGCCGGGCGGGTCTCGGCGGTTCGGCGCGGCTGCCCGGTCACCGCTGCCGCCTCCCCGCAGCGCACAGCGAGTCCCCGCACCTCGGAGACGGCGGCCAGCACGACGGCGGCCCCCAGCCCCCCACCATGAACACCATCGTCTTCAGCAAGCTCAGCGGCCAGGTGCTTTTCGAGGAGGACGCCAAGGAGCGGGAGCGGAGCGGCCGGCCCTACGTGGGGGTGGTGGAGGGCCCACACCACGCCGAGGTGCTGCTCCCCGACAGCCCGTCCATCAAGGAGAGCCTCAGCCTGCGCAACCGGCGGACAGGGTATGCCGACCGCTCGTCTTCGCGCCGCGCACCGGCTTCGGGGGTGGCCCTGCCTGCCGGCGCTCCCGGCCGCCGCGCCGCCGATGTGGGGTTGCGAGATGGGTTTCTGGCTGGGTCCTCCCCCGCGTTCCCCGATCCGTACTCTCTGGGACTCTCATTCCGCAGCTATGGTGGGAAATTCCGGTAATAGGTGATGCAGGGGCGTCCGATCGGGCTGGAATGTGCCAGACAGAGCTCTCCTGTCCTGCAGCGCTTGACCTCCCCCTCTGCCTCCCAACAAAAACAAACCGGGGACAGCGGGGCTCCACCGGCTTTTTCGGACGCTTCAGGCAATTGAAGTCCCCCAAACAGAGGCGCCAGGCGGGACGTGTGGGACTTGGGGGACGAGGCGGCGGCGGTGCCGTGGCCGCGGTTCGCGTTCGGGGCTGGGGCGGGCGGGCGCTGTGCGGCCCCGGCACTTGTTCCGCCGTCCCCGCGGGTTCGCAGCGCGCCGAGCGAACGGGCAGGAAGGAGCCGCGTTGTCGGTTCGTTCCCAGGGATGGGATTTAGAACAGACTAGCGCGATGCCAGTCAGGAGCTGGGTTAGGTGATGTTAGGATCGGTTTTGCTAAAACGGCAGCTGTGGCTGAGCTGCCTGCGGCTGCTCGCTTTTTTTTTTCTTTTTTTTTCTTTTTTTTCTTCCCTTTTTTTTTTTTGGTGCTGGAGCAGGTGAAATAGACGGTGATCAGAGGACATGCAAGCTCCGGCGCGTTTTCAGCCGTAGCTCGGAGGGTTGAATTGGCGAGTGCTGACCAGACATTTAGGGTCAGTGTCACAAAGTAAAGACCGAGGAGCGCAGTCAGGCGGCTTAGAAAGCGAGGAGCCCCGGGGAGCTGCTTTTACTGCCGAATTTCCACCTTAGCGATTGCATCAGCTGGCCCACCACGTTTTACCGGCGGTGCTGGCCGGGAGGACGCGGGTTGTGTTTCACCGCAATGTCATTGCAGCCGATCGCGGCGGAGCGAGGCTGCCGAGGGAGCCCCGGGCGAGGCAGCGCCTGCGGCCGCTCGGCCCGACCCCGCACGGCCCGGCCCCGCACGGCCCAGCCCCGCACCGCACAGCGGCCCCGCACAGCCCCGGGGCGCCCCCTGTCGCCGCCGCACGGAGCCCCCTCCGTCCCGCGCGGCGCTGCCGCCGGCCCCAGCCCGCCTTTGGCTTTCCCTTCGGATTCCCCCAGTTTTGTTCGCTCACTTTTTATTTTAGGCTGTTTTTTACAGAGGGACCTTTGCCTATTTTTAATTTTTTTTTTCTTTTTAACGGATCCTGTGTTTCGTTATCCCCGATATACGCCGTTTCCCTCGGCAGGCGCGGGGTTCAGCGGGCTGCCTCGCGTCGCTGCCGGCGGCGTTGGCAGCGGCACGCCGGTTCCCCCAGGAACACCGAGGAGAGAAATGACCCGGGAGCTGCTCGGTGCCGCGGGTATCTCTGAATATCACCAGCAAATAAATCCGGGCGGGTGGTCAGGCTCGGCTGACCCCGGGGCAGCGCGCGCCGCAGCCGTGGAGTGCGCGGCCGGGCTGTGCGAGCAAAGCCCCTCTGTAACCAGAATGTCCACACGCCTGGCAGGTGCCGGGCACCACTTTGCACTGGCGGAGCTCTGGCCCCGCCGAAATCCCCGCAGGGCAGGCGCCCGGGCCCGCGGCATTGTCGCGGCCATTCACCCGCTTTGGGTCTGCTCTCCCAGACTCTCCACGGGGAGTTTGGGGAGCTGTGGGCATCGCCTTCTCCTAGCAGCCGGCCGGGCTGAGAGGTGCGGCCGTGAAAGTCCCCGAGCACCTCGTGAGGACGGGGCTCGGATCCCCCGGGTAGGACGCACCCCGAGGCGGGGGCACCCCGCGGACAGGGCGCCCCTACCGCCCTCGCCGGAGCGGCCGCGCAGAGGAGCCCGGGTCCAGACGGGGGGAGCGGGCAGGTGCCCCTTAGCCCCCGCCCTCAGCGCCCCTTCTCCGCGGCAGGGCGCGGCAGAGCGGCGGGAAGGTGCGGCACAAGCGGCAGGCGCTGCAGGACATGGCGCGGCCACTCAAGCAGTGGCTCTACAAGCACCGCGACAACCCATATCCCACCAAGACCGAGAAGATTCTGCTGGCCCTCGGCTCCCAGATGACCCTGGTGCAGGTAAGGAAACCTCTACCACCATCTCTGGAGGCTACTCTGGGGCGTTTCATGGACGGGAGAGACTGGGACAGCGTCAGCCAAAGCTCCTCTGTGAGCTGAGCAAGGGGCAGCGCTGGGTGTCGGGGAGCATTGGTGCAGCCAGCAAGACCAAGGGTCCTGTGTGCATCCTTCCTCCACCCTGCTCAGGGCTCCCCTGGCCCAGGAGGAATGTCTCTCCCAAGTAAGAATTACCACATCTGAGCTATCCTGGCTGGGGAAGTGCTAAAGACAATCAGCAAAAGGTGTGTGCTCGCCCTCCTAGGAATAGATACTCTCATCCTTTCATCTCATTCATAAGTGCAATGAAAATACTTTTGCTTAGTCTTTAAAAATCTTCAGTTAAAAAAAAAAAATCAGTGATGGGAGATTTCAGCACAGAATAGGAATTGCTGAAGAAATTGTAGGAAACTACTCTTTTCC
Source organism: Neopelma chrysocephalum (assembly GCF_003984885.1). Lineage (NCBI taxonomy): Eukaryota > Metazoa > Chordata > Aves > Passeriformes > Pipridae > Neopelma > Neopelma chrysocephalum. The sequence goes on along the minus strand of NW_020897732.1, from coordinate 168,834 downwards.
CTTTCAAAAATGGGCTAGGATGAAAACTGTTCTATTGTTCTGATAATAATTGTCATCACCTGTTGCACAGACATTAGCGTTACCATACATGCTGTGTTCAGCGGCTCAGCACACAGTGACTGCGCTTCACAGTCTTGCAGGAATTATCATTGCAGTGTAATTAGATATGGAGAGTAATTGTTTTGCTCTCAGGTAATACTCCCTTGAAATGACTGACAGTTGTCTTGCCGTAAGAGGCATAAAGTTTGCTGCAAATGTTCATAAATCTTAGTTCTTTTTTCTCTTTGCCATCTGGCACTCTATTGAAATATGTGGTTAAATGCTATCAGTTGCCGAGTGATGCTATCTCAGGTCTGGATGCTGAAAAGATTTATGCATCGTGAATAATCAGATTTCCTTACTGCAAGTTACTGCTAGGTGCATAAAATAAAACCCATGTGTTTGCAGGATTGGGTCCTTGGCACTCTGCCTAACACACTATGTGTCACTTTGCAAAGGACACAAAGAGATCAAAATAGCACAAAGTATTAGAAAAAGTGGACTGCTTTTTTGAGTGCTCCTTCAAAAAAACCTATACTATGAACTTCAGTTCTAGCAATGGAAAAATGAAAAACTTTTACACTTTAGTATCTCACGATAAAACTGCTACACTAGAAAAAACACTATAGCTTTGACAAAAATAATATTAATGTCTCAGAAGATGTAATTAAAACAACTTCTCTTGCTTTTAAAAAATTTACATGAAAGGTTTGTTCAGACTTTTAAAAATATGATTGCATAAACACTATACTTTCAATGGCACAATTCAATAGGAGTACTTTATTGGACCAGGGCTTTTTGAATATTCCTTTATTTTTGCATGGGATTTAAAACATACATCCATGTTGGGAGACAATAATATCATCTTGAGGAGTTCTGCTGCTCTTATATAAATGCCTTGGAACGAAGAGACAACGGGAAAAAAACTGATGGTTTTTTGCAGCATTTCTCTCATGGCAGCTTTGATAAATCCTGATGGGGATAAGCTGTATTAGCCTCTATAAAAGCATAAAGTATGCCATGGCCACTACTCAACAGAGTTTTATGATCTACATAAGGTGTAGACTAAAATTGAAAGGACTCAAGGAGGGTTACATTTAGCTCTCTGAGACACCCCCAAACACTCTAGTGAATTTACGCTCGAGCTGAATTTGACCAGCCTCGTTTCTCTGTACTGTAATATTTGAAAGAGCTGTGCAAACAGGCACGTATATCTTCATTTAAAGAAGCACACCATCAAAAAGAAACCCCAGGTGTTTCTGCCATCATTTGGGTACAGTGCTCTTTTAACCCAGGAATACTATCGCATCTATATAAGATGTAAATACATATGTCTGGCACCAGCAGTAATTCCAGAGCCTGGAAGGACAAAACAACACACGCTCCACACCTACTTTTTGGATGCCCAGAAAGAACAAGACTGTAATCCGGATCAAAATTTTTCTTCTCAGAGAATGAGAAAGAGCATGGCTGGCTGTGATCTCAGTCACATAGGGTACATCTGAAACAGCTTCCCTGGAGGCTGTGCTCTTTCGGATGAGTAGTATAACCAAGAGCAGGCTGGGATTGGGCTTCAGTGTCTCTTGGAAAGTTTTGTTTCTGTCCCAGGAGGGGCAGTTTGCAAAAGCATCAACCAGGGTTGCCTGCAAATTGCTTTTCTAATCAAGTAACGTCGTTGGACACTGTTGAAGAACCAGAACTCAGTGTATGATGCTTTGTCTGGGTTATTTGACTTCATGTCCCATATTTCCTACTCTTTTTCCATTTCTCGATGCTGTCCTGTGGTGTTTTTTCCCACAGCTTTCTACTCCTGTGGAGGCAGTTGTCTGCTGACAGCTCCTTCCTCTTTTCAGCATCCCTCGTGTGCTGATTGCCGTTGCAAGCCCTAGGGGAGGCAAAAGATACTGTTGAAAATCACTTTAAGTTTCTGCCACAATGCTGTTTAGAGAATGTATGGTTGGGTTATTTTGTTTTTCTCCGGACTGATGACCTTGGAAAAGATCTTCAGCAGCTGCCCGGAAGATGAGGTTGATCATAGTGATTTTGATAATATAGCCATAACTCTTCTCCCTATGCTTTTCTTTCATCTAATGAACCTTATTCCATTATGTACCATCGGTGCAAAGGAGCTTTTGCAGGACCATTGCAAAGATAAAACCAATTCTTCTGTGAGATGAAGAAGTGAACATCCAGCCCTGTTTTTTACTTTTGTTATTAGGACAGTATTTGCATGTCAAATCTTCCACAACTTTATTTTCATCAGTTTTGCTATCACTCAGTGGGCTGATTTTAAAATAATTTATTCTACCTCTATAATACTTTGGCTTACCCTTCTGTTCCTGGGTGCGGTGGGACAGCAAGTGGACTATTCCAGCTGCATGTCCAACTGCACTGCTGAAGAAAAGTCAGAGTCTTTCAAGGAGGTAGGATTTTGCAGGAATCATAAATCATCTTGTTTCTTAAGTTGTAGTAGCAAAACCTGGGGCAAATTCTGGGCCGACTTACTCCTGCACAGGCCAACAAGGTCTTTGGGAGTCCTCAAGGCCAATGTTATTGCAGATTTCAGTCCAACAGTCCAAAGTTTTCTACTTCCATAACTGCCAAAGCAGGAAACCAAAAAAGCAATATAGTTTGAAAAAGCATTTTATGTTTTACTCCAATTAGATTCCAATTCAGAATCCAATAATTTGTCCTATTAATATGCTACATTTTCATTTGTATTATTACCACACTGTTTGATTTATTTCATTTTAAATTTTGGTTTAGATATTCTTGTGAAATAAAAAAGAAAAATGGCTGTATATTCCTTCCAGAAAGAAATATGAATGGGTGTATTGTTGAAGAGAAGGTTTTTCAATATGAGGATTAATCTATTGGTCATGTGCTGCTATGGATTTAATAGTATTCAGATTTATAAAAGCATATCTGGATTACTGTAGGAGGAGAATCGCTTGATGTCTGTTCCTTTACTGAAACTTTGGCTACTCTTAAGCAGTGAAGCAGAACAAATTACAATAAAAATTAAGAAGTCTCTTCTGAAGTATAGCCAAAGGGTCAATATTTCACGATGCCGATGTAAGTACCTGATGCTCTTTGGGAACAACTGAGTTGCTGTAAAAAAATGAATGCTGGAAAGAACATCTATTGTCATTCCTCTTGGCTTTTGTCTTTTTACTTCTTGAAGAACTACATGATCCTTACTTTACCAGAATAGTGAATTTCATCATGTATGTTTTTCAAGATACTTGATTCTTGGGAGGTTTCTATGACAAAGATTTTCTCACTGGCTTGTATGTAAATCATTGTTTTGGGGGTTTTATTATTTTTGGAGGTCACAGTAATGTAACTTGGGACTATGGTAAAGGATGGACATTTTTGGCAGTTTGGTTGTTTCTTTTTGCAATAGTTTAGGTAAATGTGGTGCAAACAGGCATTTGTTGTGAGTGGGAACTACAGCTGTAGGCATGCAGCTTTTAAAAGACTACATGGATAGATAATGTAACATTTTGAAATTAGTGACAAAACTGTTCTTGGCTTTAAAGGAGCCAGGAACAGCCTATAATAACACAGGTGATGGCTGGGGGTCAGAATGAAGGTGCTGTCTGGTACAACCTCTTCCAGTTTGCACGCCTGGAGGTATTCCCCTACTGAAGAGTGTGAGAGGTGTCGAATCTTGTGATGTCTTAAAAACCAAGATCTTCCAGCAACAAGGCTGGAAAGCACCTAGAGATACCACATCATAGATTTAGCCAAAAAATCTCTTAAATGGATTTGCCTAACTTTCCTCCAGCTTTATTGTAATGGCCAGTCTTCGCGAACGAAGATTTGGGGAAAGGTCTTTTACCTTTCCAGCCTGCGCAATGGATTTTTTAGGTGAGACAGAGCCTGCGCTGAACTGAGCCCACCCTTTAATCCTAAGGTTCATCTGCCGGGGCCAAGCAAGCTTGGACAATGGCAGTGAGGTCCTCAGGACGTAGGTTTGTTTAGAGTGACCTTCTCATAGATGGATGGCCTCACAGGGCTAACGGGCTCCATCTGCCCGGGGGGACTGGGATTCGAACCTGGGTCGCAGCGGTGAGAGTCCCGCATGCTAACCACTAGGCCACCAGGGGTCCCCCAGCTTTATTGAGCCTTGTTGTAATTGCATTTGGGATAAGAGTATCTGGAATGAATTTGCTGCTTTGTGCTTTAGAAGAAGGCTTCTCTTCTAAAAACTGACTTGGGGTTCTTTCAGAATTATAGGATCATTTAGGTTGGAAAAGACCTTTAAGATCATCAAGCCCAGCTGTTAACCCAGCACTGCCAAGTCCACTGCTAAACCATGTCCTTAAGCACCATGTCTGTACTTCTGTTAAATATCTCCAGGGATGGTGACTCAACCATGGTAACTTCCCTAGGCAGCCTACTCCAGTGTCTGAGAACTCTTTCTGTAAAGAAATTTTTCCTAACATCCAATCTAAACCTTCCATGATTCAACCTGAGGCCATTTTCTCTTGTCCTATGACTTGTCACTTGGGAGAAGAGACCAACCCCCACGTTGCTACAGTCTCCTTTCAAGTAGTTGTAAAGAGCAATAAGGTCTCCCCTGAGCCTACTTTTCTCCAGACTAAACACTCCCAGCTCTCTCAGCTGCTCCTCATCAGACTTGTGCTCCAGACCCTTCACCAGCTCTATTGCTCTTCTCTGGAGGTGCTCCAGCACCTCAATGTCTTTCTTGAAGTGAGGGGCCCAGAACTGAACACAGGGTTTGAGGTGCGGCCTCATCAGTGCTGAGTACAAGGGAACAATCGCTGACCATCTTGGCCCCCTGGGCACTGCCAACTCATGTTTGGCTGCTGTCAACCAGCACCCTGAGATCCTTTTCCAACCACTCTTCCCCCAGCCTGTAGTGCTGCCTAGGGTTGTTGTGACTGAAGGGAACTTCATCTTTTTGAACCTCCTACCATTGGCCTTGGCCCATTCATCCAACCTTTTCATATCCCACTGCAGAGCCCTCCTGCCCTCCAGAACATCAACCTTCCCACCCAACTTGGTGTGTCTGCAAAATGACTGAGGGTGCCCTTGATCCCCTTGTCCATATCATTAATAAAGATACAGAACTGGCCCCAACTGAGCCCCAGGGAGCACCACTGGTGACCAGCTGCCAGCTGGATGTAACTCCATTCACCAACACTCTCTGGGCCCACCCATCCAGACAGTTTTCTACCCAGCAAAGAGCACCCTTGGCCAAGCCATGTGCAGCCAGTTTCTCCAGGAGAACACTGTGGGAAACTGTGTCAAAGGCTTTACTAAGGTCCAGGCAGACACATCCACAGCCTTTCCCTCATCCACTAAGTGGGTCCCCTTGTCATAGAAGATCAGGTTGGTGAAGGAGGACCTTCCTTTCACAAATCCATGCTGGCTGGGCCTGATCCCATGATTGTCCTGTACATGCTGTGTGATGGCACTTAAGATGATCTGCTTCATAAAGAGCAGGAGGACAAGGTGCAGTATATTTATCTCATTATGAGATAATGATCAAATACTACTATTTCCTTCTCTCATGGCAGAAGACTTAAAATATGACTCATCTTTTCATACTGATATGCAGAAAGCAAAGCATTGGCATGGGAAGAATGAGCGCTAAATAAACCAAGAGTACCATGCAGAAATCACTCTGCTAAATTTAATTGCTTTTCTGTATGAGTCACGCTAATACTACCCTATCTTTCTTCTTTGTACATGGCACTTCACTGATGAAATATTTCCATCTGTAATGAAATGCAGCATAATGAAATCTTTCTTGTGAGAGGTTGGAAAGCTGTCAGTTTTGTAAAATGCTGCAGTAACTGCTATCGTGTTCAGTGAGACCCTGGATTGATCCATCTCTATTGTTAGTACTTGATTTCAGAGTTAACACTAGGTCATATGGTAGCCAGGTGACTGCTGCTTCAGCTAAGAAGTCTGGAGTGAGTTTGTTAACAGCACCAGAAAGTGCATGGATTCCAGCTCACCCTTTCTCATTTACTATAAAAATTACTGTGTCAATATGATGAATACAAGCAAGTAGCCTTGGAAGAGAATGAAAATTGCTTACTCTGCCAGCTACAGTTTTGGTCTTCTAACCTGTCATAGTAAACTACATGGCTTGTAAAGTTATGTGTTTGGCATTTGAGCGCTGATCCAGGACTCACTGTATTTTCAGTGGAACCCTCTTTCATGTAAATGTGATTTAAAGTAAAATCCAAGTGACAGGCTTAGGGCACCACTGCTGAGTTCTGGGTGTGACTCTGAGCTGAAACCTTGTTTTTCCTTCAAGCAGATAGTGCTTATTTTTCTTCTAATCGCCCTAGAAGGGATTATTGATCGATCCAGAATCATTAGAGAGATACTTCTGTGTGATTTATACAATCTAAGCTACAATAGACAGATGACAATACTATGGCCAAAATCCAACAGTGAGATCTACCATTTGGCTGTCTGTTCAGTGGGGTAGCATGTATTAATAAAACATGTGTTAACTTGCTTTGCAGGTTATCGCAAATTAAATGATATGATCATTCCCAGGTAGTGGTCTTGATTTCTCTGTGTGTGTGTTCACAACACAAAGATGTGAGTGGGGCTATAGGCTCCCAACATTCTTTACGTTCTCCATTGCAAGTAATGCTACTCTGCCTCCTTCTTGCAGAGGTCATGTCAAAATACACTTATTACTTCAAGGAGTAGATAGCACTTTTAAGACTTATCATTAAAAAATATTGTTAGAGTGTAAGTAGCTTGCCTCTGCTCTTGCTGGTAGTAAAATTATGGTAATGTCACTCTGTCAGTATTTTCTGTTTTATATAATTTTAAGTTACAGTAGAATCAAGGCCAGCATTTTCTTAGGTGTGCTTTCGTGCAAAGTCACTGCGAGTACATGCATCCTCTTTGGTGGTTTGATTAGTATTGCTGGCACAGAAGAGTAGACTGTGCCTTTTCACTTGTTCAGTGCCTAAAACACTGTGAAATCCTTGTGTTTGAGCCTGACTTTGTGGTGACCCTGTATGCTAAAAGGATACTAACATATATCCATTTTGCTCTGTCAAACTCCAGAAAACTCTCTGCAGCTGGGAAGGAAGACAAACCAGACTATTGTTTAGTAGTCACCTTCTGAGGAATCTGCATCTTCACTGGTTTTTAGGGTGTACACAACAAAAAGAGTTAATAAAACCTGCTGCTCTGAAGAGCACATGGTTGATTTCTGCAGTGACTCTAAGTACGTTGTACTCTGTGTAAGACTTTCCTGATACCCCCTGTTTGTCAGACATACAGTACAAGAGAGAATTTGGGCTTTTATATATACAGAATCAGAATGAGTTTTTCTGTTCAACAGCCTTATTGTAGCCTGTATAAATGTCAAAGGAAATTACTGAATATTAGATATTATTTTTAATTTAGGATGTTAGTAGTATGTTGAAGGTTCATATTGAAAGTTCAAGGCATTATCTTTAAAATAAAAAAAAAATTAAAATTAAATATAAACTTAGTATTTATGACTCCTTAATTGAAACCTTGCAATAATGTGGTTTTGCTAACACTTGTGAAGGGTGAGAAGCCTGAACCTGCCTTCTTGTTTGAGGTTCCTGCTCTGCTCAGTGATCATTTCATGGGCTTTTTTTCTTATTTCTCTTGTTTGCCATTTCCTTGAAGCATACATAGAACTCATGAAAATTCTAAGGGTTGGATTTGTTTATTTGTGTAATTTTCAAAGGAAACTAATACACTCATTTGTATGCAGGTATCAAACTGGTTTGCCAATGCAAGACGTCGCCTGAAGAACACTGTCAGGCAACCAGACCTTAGCTGGGCTTTACGAATAAAACTGTACAACAAATATGTTCAAGGAAATGCTGAACGACTCAGCGTGAGCAGCGATGACTCATGCTCTGAAGGTTTGTTGATGCTCTTTTTATCAATTTTAAATGGACTAAAATATATTTAGAAAGTATCAGATACCCTAAGTTAGCTCTAATTTTTAATCACAAAACACCCTTAGTGGATCCACCTTTACTTTTTTTGAGAATTAGGTGCCTTTTTTGGATCCCGCCAACTATGCAGCCTTGCAAAGCGGGATTGTGTAAGTTATTCAAGGTGGCAATCTGGCTGCATGTTATTATATTTCATCGTTACTAGACAGATAATTGTTAGTTCATTAGATTCTACAAGTCTATTCCTTTAATCTGCATTGAAGGAAAAAATTAATTACATTTGTTGGTATAAAGAAATGAGAAATCACTTGACTGTTACTGTCCTTGATGGGAGGGCTATAGCAATATCATGTCATTAAAAGGAGAATCTGATTAACAAGAGAATCTGATTAACTTTGATGGAGCTTATTAGATGGTAGACTGAATATTACTGTTATTTATTTTATGTATTTTGCCAGCAAATGTTTTCCATAAAAGATGCACTGAAATTCTTTCTTATTCAAATTAGCAAATGCAAGATTTACTTTTTTAAAATGCTCTATATTTTTTATAGAACATTTGTATTAATTAGGTGTGTAGATACTTTTATCAGGCAGTTGTGACACGGAGATACAAGGACAGGAACAAATGCTACAGAACATTGTCAGAAATCTGTATGTGAATTTTTAGAAGAATACATATCAATTTGCACTCAGTTGCAAATATGTTTGTTCCAATTTCAGTCTGTACTCACATTTCTTTTGTATGCACTTCCCGTGAAAAGATTGGTTGCAGGACAATTAAAAGAGTACAGTTTAGGCAAATGCACCTAAATATGATATGGTATTCAGGAGAACCAAATTTCAAGTAATGATAGTAAGAATTCATTTTATTTACACATATTTTTAAACGCTTGTCATTGTTTAGGGCACTTTTCATTTTTTTTCTACTTGCCTTGTGTTACTCATGAACAAATTAGACTCAAAGACTGTTTTGTACAGCTAATTAATTTAGAATAGCTGGAGCATCTGAGAACCATGGGAACTACTACGAGCAAAGTATGAAAAGAAGAAAATGAAAATCAGTGTCCAATGCTGAAGTTGTTTTCTCATTCTAGTTATATTTATCACAATTCAAAACAGGTAGAGAAGGCCTTGTGTTAAATATTAGGTATTTAGTGTATTACTGTATCTTTATTCTTTTGTTTCAGATGGAGAAAATCCTCCAAGAAACCATATGAATGAAGGGGGATATAATAAACCAGTTCATCACGCTGTGATTAAAACTGAAAGTTCAGTAATAAAAACAGGAGTGAGACCAGAAACAAGTGCCAATGAGGATTACGTGTCACCCCCCAAATACAAAAGCAGCTTATTGAATCGTTACCTAAATGACTCACTGAGACATGTCATGGCTACTAATGCAGCTATGATGGAAAAAACAAGGCAAAGGAATCACTCCGGCTCATTTAGTTCCAATGAATTTGAGGAAGAACTGGTGTCTCCGTCATCATCAGAGACAGAAGGCAATTTTGTCTATCGGACAGGTAAGGGATTTTTTTCTACCTCATTTCTGATACAGCCAGCTTTAGTAGATGGTGTTACCTGGAATGAGTGTCACATGATTGTGCCTTTTATGAGGCTTCTGTCCATCCTCTCATATGGCGGTGGATAATTCCCGCCTATCCTCTTGCATGAGAGTAGGTCACTCCTGTCTGTCCTCTGGTATCAGGGTGGATAAATCCTGTCCACCCTGTCATTCTCTGGAGAAGTTCTGCCTGCAGATTACAGTTAAGTTCTGCTATTGACCATTAGTGAAGCTGGTTTGCTTTTTGAGTGGAGCAATGGGTATGATTTTAGAAATGACACAGACCATTTTTGTCAGCACTAAGACAATCCTAAAGAAGGAGAAAACTCTTGAGCATTCTATTACAATAAGGGAGGACTAGGGGAGGACTGAAGCACTCCATGGCCCCAGCTGGGAGGAAGAGAAGGGCTTTGAAATTTCAAGGTGGCTGTTTGTGACACTTACATGAGTCATATGTCCCTCGATGGAGTGCAGGGAAACACCTCTCCCTGTTGTACAGCATCTGTTCTGTCCTCAGAGTGTTTGTCTGGTGTGTGGCCCCTTGCTGCTCACGCATCTCTTGAATACATGGATTAGACTAATTTCGGCATTACTCTGCAGACCCAGTGCGCTGAGCTAAGGCCACAGACTTGGCCATTAAATACCTTGCCTTGATGTTTTTTTGAAGGGTCACACATACTTTATTATTTTAATCTTATCAATAAAAACTTAAAAGTGTGATTTAATATCATCTGCTATGTTACCACTCAGAGGAAGGCACGTGGGGTGCCTGGTTCATGCCAGTAAATTGCTCTAAATCAGGATTTGCTCAGGTCCATGTGGGACAGAGAGTGCTGGAAAGCTCCTCTTGTGAAGCTTCTTTTGTGTTTCTTTGGGACGTAAGGCAAAATAAAATTTTAATTTTGAAAAAAAATGAAGTTTTGCATCCCAGTCTCCAAGGGTCTCCATGAGCGTCTCGAGATTTCAACTCATTGCAGTAGCCCTACGTGTTGTCCTGGGGGCTTTCTTGGCACGTTATTCTGCCAGGGGCCACCCTGTGAGCAGGGTGGGATGGATATTGATGAAAAGTACTGGAGGACTTTGCACTGAAGTTAATACAGATTTAGATTTTGTACTTGGTTCCCCTTGGCTTCCCTGGCAGGCAGGTTCAGGTGCCTTTGCAACTTCTCAAGTTTGCAGCCTTTGCTCTCTTTTTTCTGGCACGTTTCCTGTCATTTTTTCTTTTGTCCATGTTGAGGGGCCACAAGGATTTCAGGAGGCTGAGTTTCATGATGGGGGTAGGAGGACATTTGTGCGTGTAGGTTGTCAGGGATGACCAAGGAGCGAGTGGGGGTCCCATAAAGATATGGGATCTCATGGGGAGCAAGAATAGTGCATGCACAATTAGTAAGTTTCAAAATTAACACTCTCTGTTCATTTAACTTTTTTTTTCTCAACATACCAAATACATTTGGTCTGCATTACAGGCGTCTTGTCTGCCAAGTTTTATTTTTAAGTGAAAAGTTACTCAAGAACAGATGCAGCAGCTCAGATATGTAAACTTATGTTTTTCTGTACTTTATACTGTAACCTAAAAATGGACACAATGGACACAATGACTTTTTAAAATTTGTAATAAATTTGCCACTGTATTAAGTTGTTCTTGACAAGGTTCAAACTGCACTGAAAAATATGGTCATTAATGTGAAGGCTGAAACAGGCACTCTGTAACTGTGTAAGTTCACAAGCTGTGCTGTAATGACTAAAAACTAGTATAATTGTCCTTAAGTTCATAAGTGACATTCCTGGAACTGCTCTTGAGATCGTATTTAAGTCAGTTCCTAAATAGCTTCCTTAAAGTTTGGAAGCGCTATTGCCTTTAATGAAAACACACCAGCAGCTCTCAGGATATAGTTTTATTGTTTTTGCACTTCAAAAGCAGACAAGCAGTAATCTGCATATAGAAAGAAAAAGATCATGTGTATGCACAATATTATTTGCTATATCCTTCCTATGCATCTGTGTACATTCAGGAAATAATAGGTACAAATGGGCTTTTTTCAGCTACAAGATTACAGTCCCATTAATGATATTGTAACATGCAGGAATTAAGCCCTTCATGAACAAAGCATATATTTTCAAGTTATCATCCATTTATGAAACCTACTTTCAAACGGATTAAATTATCCACGATTGTTAGGTAAGGAGTGATTAATAAGGATGATTTTTTTTTTTAATGTTTTTTCTCTGTAATTTGAATACCTGGGATAGGAGTTCTCAGTGCAGTCGTGTAGCAGACCTTTATGTGTGTTCTCAAAAATAACTGTAATCCATTTTGGTTAAGCAAATTAACAGAGTCTGACTGTACCACTCTTAACTTCCTGAAAGTGGCAAGTGTATTTTTGAGTGGGATATCACCACTTGCAAGGAGCTCCCCATGACAATTTTTTGTTGAATGAAACAGCTAATTTTTAACACAAAGGAGCTGATGCAGGATGGTGAAATCCCTACTAGATGTTTTAGTTTATGAAGACATTTTAAGCAGTATTTCAAAAAGTACAGAGTGAAAACTGATTGATGTTTTATTTTTGAGAAATGTTTGGCAAGGCTGTTGTGTTCCTAAGGACCGGCAGTCATCAGAGTTGAAGCAAATTCTTTATTGTGGTTCCCTGGAAAAGTAACTTTTCATAGCAGATCATGAGTAGAAAGCTGTGTCTGGTTCTGGTTATGGGCCCAGGTACATCAGTGTGTCTGGAGCTACTTCACTCTCCCAGTGCCCAGGGTCAGCGTGGCCACGTGTGTCTCAATAGCCTGCGCCAAATTAACAGGGTGCAAGTGCAGTGTCCAATAACAAAAACAAGAAATTGCAGTTTAAAGTTTATAAGGAAAACGGGATGTAGAGTTTCCCATTTCAGTCATTAACATGCTTATAAACACGGGACCATATGCTACTCCAGCTTCATGCAACTGGGAAATCCCACATAAAGATCAAGGACGAGCTGTATAACTGACTGTCAGCAGAGCGGCCTCATTTTATACCTCCACACAATTATTGTGAGGTCGTGGGAAGTGGCTTCAGTGCTGGGGCAGGAGCAGCAAACCCTGAGCTGGAGCCCTTGCAGGTGCAGTGCCCACGCTGCCATCTCTCCCAGCCTCTGGCCTGGGGAGCGGGAGGTGGCGCAGGTGGACGGAGCAGGGAGAACAGAGCAGCCGGGAAAGAGTCAAGGCGTGCTCGGATATGTCACACGTGTGAGTGTTTCTGTCGTAAGTTGATACGCTTATAGCATACACAAATGTGTTCACTTAAGGCAGAAAATTACAGTTCAGATTAATCCTAGTGCAGGTATAATATATAAATATATATAATTGGTCAAATACGTGTCTTAAACTGACCACTGAAAGGCTTGTTTCAGTGTTTTTGTTTAGTTAAAAATCCATGTTGGAGAACCAGTTTTCATTAACTCCTTGGCATGCTGTCACTCACAGCAGGTTCTCTGTGTGACAGGAATAACTGAAACCAGACTTGCCTATCTGTATTTGTTGTACAAATACTCACAGAAACAACAGTCTGACTGCAACAAGCACTCCAGAAATCTACCAGGAAAAGATCTAGTAATGTTTGTAGTGAGGCTGAACACGAATCTAAAGCAGCAGCGTCAGTCTTTGGTTTACGGATCACTAAAATGCTGACTTTTCTGTAATCACGCTGCAGTGCTCCCTGAGTACCCTAACGCCAGTCACCTGCAGGAACAAAATGTTCTGCATCATTATAGCACAAGGAAATGAAAAATTCCCAACTTTCTGGGATATCGCTGTCTAGTGAAGAAAGCAAAAATTAAAACGAGAAAAAGGGACAAAATGGCAGGACAGGGAGTCCTTTTTCTGTAGGCAGATTTTTCATTGATTTCACTTTATGTTACTTAGCACAGTAGAAAAGCCAGAACAAATAAAAATGGTGAGGAAAGTAAAGACTTGCAGGCCTGGAAAGGAGGATGGCTTTTAAACAAACTCTTGAATGACTGGCTGATTTTTGAAGGTGTTTGATCTCTATTTTTAGATGTTTATACTCAGGAGTGTGCTCTGTTTCTGATGTTTTCATTACTACTGCCTTTTCCTTTCCTCTTGCCTTCCTTTCTTTCTTCCATTTGAATCCTGCAAAGCTGGTGATTTATAAACCATGATGCTAGGTCGTTTACGACAGCACGCTGAGCACCTCTGATGAGACCCTCACTGTAGGATCAGGCCCACATTCCCTCAGAGCACTTAAATGTAAGGGTGTAGCCATGCACATAAGTACTATAGTGAGACACATACAAGCTGCAGAACAGTGCTATGATTTTGTGTGGTCCTTGCCAACTTTTCCTTGCAATTTAACATTTTTAGAAATTAACATGTAATTTAAAAATGAGCTATAAAGTTTGAAAGCATAATATGAACACAATGGAACCTGTTTTCAGAAACAACTCAAGGGACCTGCAAAAACTGCTCATACCAGTGACTTTTGCAAGTTTGATCTAAACGGTGCTGGAGGCCTTGGGGATACTTTGAAATAAATGGTAACCTGGGAGAGCTGAAGGAGGTCCTTGTTGCAGATCCTAATGTCATCCAGAAGTGAAATGGAAAAGGTGAATGTCAAGTACAGCATTAAATGCACACAGCAGCATAACTGCAATTTGAAGGTTACAGAGTTAGGATCATATTTCTGCAGGAATTTTATTATTACGTGACCTGGTTCGTCAACACTAAAATAGCATGGAATTGAGAATTGAGGAGAAGATTGTGTTTAATTTACTGTTCTGTTGTTTTTTCTGAAGAAAGATTAAAAGGAAGTGGCTTTACTACACGGGAAGTGTCAGGTTTAATATACCAGATGCGATAGCCCAAACTTGGAGAATTTAAGGATCCTACCTGCTCCCTGCTCGTTAAGTTTTGTTCATGTTTTGCATTTCTTTCAGTTTGAACAGCAAAATAGGTTTTAATTCTCTTTAGTTTCTCAGTATTTGAGCTACAAAGGGAATGGGTCAGGATTATTTCCACAGGACCCTGAAAAACAGTTCTTCATCAAAACTGAATCTTTTTTGTGGGGAGGTAGCGGTTCCGACCTCTGAGGTGGGGCAACAAAGGAAGAGAGCATTGAGCAGGCTGGGAACAACAACGGCTGGGGGCAGAGCACCCTCCCAAAAGCCTGGGCACCCAGGGACTGCCAGCAATCAAGGAAGAGCATTGCCTGGAGCCAGCCGTGCTGGGAGGGGAAGTGGCGCTCCCGGCACTGTCAATTTTCTGTGTCATTTCTCTCCACTTCCTGCTTTTAGTGGTTCATTTTGTGGAAAAAAAGAGTATTTGTTTTCTCACAGGTGCTGGGTGCAAAAACTGTGCATCCTTGTTTTGCCTGTTTATTTTCAGATGCAAATGACTATGAATGTTCAGGGATTTTATTTTTTTTTCCTTTAAACCCAAAATGTTAAAGATTCCAGAGACTGGGCTCTGTGCAGGCCAGATGTGCTTCAAGTAACAGCATGTTTGTGGCTATTCTATAATTCAGGTATAATTGCTGTGGAGACCCCACAGAGCAGAGGGGGGCTGTGGGCACCTCTTCTGGCTTTGCTTCTGTTGATGTCATGGCAAATTTTCTGCATACTTCAGTAAAAACTGTCTGGAGACAGTTGTTTGGCTGGAGAGGATTTTCATGAAATCAGCTTGATTCAGAGCAGCACGTCTCAGGACTCCTGACAGCTTTATCATCGCAGAGAATTAGATGTTCTTGCATGAATGATTTGAAATGGAAAAGATTACAACATCTGACCGAAAAATCAGAAACACCAGAAAAATCAGGGCATCAGCCATGTTTCCATGGCCACAGGTTGTCGCTGCCCGTGCTGGTGCAGCAAGCCCGCCTTTTTTTCTCCAAGACCATTAAAATTTTCCCAATGCAAATGTTCACATCAGTGGCCAAAAAAGCAGCAGACCCCTGTGCTTGCCCAAGACCTCTCTCAGACACAGCAGGAAAAATGTGTGGTGCTGTCACCAATTGCTAAAAAACTACATATTTTTATAGTCCTCTTTGGAGTTAGTCAATGCTCCAGGCCTCAGCAAAGGCTGTTCCCTGGCCAACCTCAAGCCTCATTCGTTTAGTGAAGGTGTTTTCAAAGGGAAAAAAATATTTATCCCCATTTTCCCATTGTTCTAAACGTCTTCAGAATTATGCTTGGTCTTAAAACCTGGGGCCAGCCCAAATGTGAATGTTTCAGGAAATTATGTGCATGGAAAAGCACATGATCATAAATCAGACTGTTTTCCAGTTTTAACTGTAGACTGCATGGTTAGTAATGAATATAATAGGGAAATTAGTTAGAAAATTAGCAGTTAATTTGAGGAGTATTTAAAGAGTGTGTGAAACTACAGCTTGGGAAAACTCATTTAGTGAAATGGATTTGATTCTGTCTCCCCTTCTAGTGCCTGAGCAGGATTTTCCCCAGTAGCCAAATTTGTGTGCCGATCAGAAACAGCAGAAATGCCAGGCTCCCATGCTGCCTTGCCGTGGCTTCTGCACTGATTCAGAGGTTCCTCAGCCCTGCAAACACCGACCAGCTGCCACCACTGCCTCTGTGAATGGCTGCATGTGTTGCACAAGGAAACACTGTTCAAACGAGCAGGGCAGAGGGGGGCTCGGGGGAGATAATGAGATGAGGTATCCAAGCAATACACCAGCTCGAGCAAGCAGCAGAAAGCCCTGGACACTGGTGCAGCAGCCCTGGTGCAACAGCCAGGGATGGAGCGGGGCAGCACCAGGCAGAAGAAATGGTTTGCATCCCATGGGTTGTCCCCATAGCCTGGTTGCCTTGTGATGCCCCGTGCTGCCTTGATGTGCATGCAGAGTGGCCCTGCCACTGCACCTGTACCCCAATATGCTTCTGAGGGCACAAAGGAGGGTGTATCTGCTCTGTCCTCTGCCCTGGAAACCCAGCAGCAAAATGTGACTATCAGCTGTTTGTGCTAAAGAAGGGATGTAGGCCAATGAACTTGAAAAATATGGCACTATTTTATATATGGAAAAGTGAAAAAGAGCAACAAAACACAGGATGATTTGCAAAGACAGAAACACAGAGATGTGTCCTGTCACCCCCTCAGAAGTGGCTTTGAAGTCACACATTTAACTTTACATGTCATTGATGGAGAAGTTGTGTTTGAGCACACAAAGCCATCGCTGGAGGCAGATCAGGGACTTGCAAGCAAGGCTCCAACACTGAAATGTGCATGTTCTGCTTCTCGGGGCACTCCAGCTGATTCTGCTCCTGCACTGAGACATCTGCCCGTGGCACCTGCATGAAGAAAGAGAAATTACAGGGACAAACCTCTTTCTTTTTGCCCAGTTAATTATTTTTACATACAAAAATCTATCATCTTCGTCACTAGTAACCACTGTCTTCGGTCATTCTTACTAACACACTAATCTGTGTGCAGTGCAAGAAAGTGTGACCAGGAGGGGATGGGGTAGTAGCCAGAGGGGAACAACGGATGGACTTTTCATATTGTGGGGTAGTAAACTTAAAGGAATGGCAGGCCCATAAAAGTTTCACTTCTTTCTGGAAAAACATCTGAATTGAAACTTCATACCTGGCATGGGGTTCCTGCATGTCCCAGCCTCCTTCCGCTGCTGGAGAGAAATAATGCAACTTTGGGTAACTCCTGGTGGGTTCTGCTTGTAGCTGAGACTGTCCCTCATGCAGTGTTACATTGCTGCTGTTCATGTTGCTGTAGTTAAGGCTGTACCTGTGTTTCCATTAGAACCCTTTTAATCTGCAAATTTATGACCCAGCTGTAAAAATTCAATCCAGACTGAAACTTGGCACGAACAGTGTTCCTTCTCCCATCTGTGGAAGGGATTTAAGCAGGTACATCCCAGTAATAACCATCTGAGTTAGGCTTGTAAATTTGGAGCATGATGACTGGTGAATAAAACTGTGAGCTTCTCAGTAGTCCTGGAGTTTGAAATATTTTATGCCTGTGGTGAGAATATTGAAAAGCAGCTTGCTGTTTGTATTCAGTGATAAATAAAGAAAATGTTTTGGGTCTTTCTATGTTTGCGCAAGCACATGCATTTTCCTTACCATGGCAATATTTTGATATGAGAGGCAAACACTTGAAACTCTTCAGGGTCTTGCATCAAAGCAGTGTCTGATGACTCTCAAGTAGGCTAAGAAATTGTATTCATGCTGGTGCAAGTGGTTGAATTTATCTATTGATCGTAATAGAAACAATTAGGGAAATAAGAAGACCAGATTATTTTCTTTAGAGTAAGATTTTTGACTGGATTTTTCTTAAAATACTGTCAAAACTTGTACAGTATTGAACTGCAAAATTAGTTTTATTCACTATTGCTTCCTCCCATTTTAATTTTCTTTTCTGAAAAGCTACACATTGAATGTGCCCAACCAGATAGACTTAGTAATCTTATCTGATCCAGCAAATCCTATTTCCCTTTCCAGGTTTGTGGTTTTTGAAAGTAATTCTGTAATTTAAAAACACTCCTTTATGTGTTTAACTGAAATTTTTTAGGTCATTTGTCCATAATGTGCATACCAGAAACATAATGATGAAAGCAGTTTGGTGAGACCAGACTTCTGATCTTCTGTGTGTATTCACAGAGGAGCTTTTGGGAGGGTTTTGACACAATTTGAGAAATGGACTGAAGGGATCTCTGCATGGATTAATGTGGGGCTGTGAATGACTTTATACCCACTATTTGGAAAATGTCAGGAACCTGTAGGTTATTGTATGTGTATAAGGTTTTTGCCATCTTGATGAGGAAGGGGAGTGCTCATAAAAACAACTGGTCTGAAAAACCTTCCCTCATGGTCATCTGTAAAGTTCAATTTCTAATTATCCAGAAAAGCAGATTTCTATTCAGCTTTATTTAATCCACTTCACTACAAACTTAAAAATTTGGGTATGAGATAAAGAGCCAGATGTGGAAATTACCAGTGATTGCTAAAGACCTGTTGAGGTCTTTTATGCTTTATGGCAATAAATTGGCATCAGATCACTACTTTAGATCTGTTAAAGGAGAAATATGTCCTAACAGTCAAGGCATGCAAAAGGCTTGTATAAGTGAGTTTTATGTGAGCTAAAAAAAAAAAAAAATCAGGAGTTTAAAGCAGGAAAGTAAGTTGGAGAGGTAAACTGCATTGTAGAAAATCTGGAAAAAGTAAAAACAATTCAAACAGAAAGAGATCAGATACACAGCTGAAGCTGGAACAGCTGAAAAGAAACACACAAAAATAGGTAAAGCAAAATTCCAATGGGCCATGAAATGTGTTTTCCTTAATTTTTCACAATGGCCTTGAAACCTGATGTTGGAGACTCTATCTCTGTTCTTTCACTGATGGCCAGAAGTTGAGGTTATGATGACCAGATCGTTTGGTATGGCACTGACATTTCAAATTAAAAGGGATTGCCAAGACTCTCAATTATGACACTAAAATATACCGTATTTCTAGGGCCAATTTTCAGTCCCTCCCTCATGCCTCCACATTGATTTAGGCAACAGATGCATGAAAAGCAAAGCAACATTCAAAATAATCCCTTAGCTGAAGCTGGGGGAAGGCTGGCTAGTGGGCTGTAGCCAAAATTCCTTAAATGTTACAATGTTTTACATTTCTAAATGTAAAAACTTTCTTTCCAATGTGAGGTACCAGCCAAATGTCTTAGTTATGGTATCTCAGAGTGAAAACTGGCATGAGGCCTTGTGGTCATTTGTGGGTATTGACAGATTTACACCCTCAAAGATCAAGTTAAATGCTGTTGGTTTCTCCATCTCCCCTTACTTTGTCAGGGATTTTTTTTCCTCTCTCAGTTACTATTTGTCAACTTAAATCCAGTTTGCTGGAAAAATGAAGGCTCTCCACGACCTGGCTCTTCAGGAGCAAATTGCCTCAAATTCTTTCTGCTAGCCAAGGTATTTTGTAATGCATTGCAAAACAGTGGCAGGATTGCTCTCCTTGCACTAGATGTACTCTGTGGGCTAGACACTGCGGGCAGTTTTAATGAGATCTTGGTGTGCTGGAGAATTTGTCTCGGATGTTGACTTCAGGGAGACTTTCACCCCAGGTCCCTCTTTGTCTAATTGCTCTTCCTACCCCAAGGAGTAGGGTCTAGCTTTGCCCCATTGTGAGCTACACCATGGGGAGTCTGTATTGGCAGCTGCTCAGGGAGCAGTTTCTGGAGCTGGTGTGCAAGCTTTGAACAGGAGGAGTGGTGGATTGTCTGTTAAATGGACACACTAAAATTCATTGTTCTTCTTTTCTCCCTCTTATGCTGTTTAGCTGCTGTAGCTGTTCGTTACTGTATCACTAATTCATTTCCCCAGGATCGTCTTCAAATAAAAGCTTCCTCCAGAAGACAACAGCCTTTGTTCCTTGCTCAGGGAAAGCTCTGTGTGTCTGCAGCATTGTTTGTGTTAGCAGTGTCAGTGAGAGCCCAGTGTAGCCTGGGAGACTTGTGTCAGCTGGGGGAGCAGGGGTGCTGTGTGAAGCCTGGAGCCCTTCTCTGTCTGCAGTATCATAACTGCAGTAGCTCTGGGCTTCCTAATTATTATTCCTAATTATCGCATCTCTTATTGAAACTGGATGCTTAGAGACACATTTTGAAGTAAGGAGAAACAAAAAAAGCTGTCCTGCTCTGGCCAGCACCTGAGACTGTAGAGGTGTTTGTAAGACGTACAGTCTTTCAGATATATATACGTACACACACGTGCACATACCCCCTGCTCTATTATGATGATGATATCTGTGGAATTCAAGCCTGCTGTCTTTCTATTTTGCCATTCTTACTCCTTCAGCCCAGAGCTCTGCAGTAATTCACCATGGCAGTGAACTTTGCAAAGACAGAGGAAAAGAGGCTTTCAACTGTATTGTCCACAAACAATGAGATATCTCTATTTTAAATCCCATATCTCACTGAGGTGCTTACTCCAGATTGCCTAGAAAAGCTGAGAATCCTTTTCACAGAGGTCAGAAGAGAAGACAAGGCTGACCTGCAGGTATTGATCCCAGTGATCCTTTGTTTTATGCAAAGGCCTATTTTTGCTGGCTAAACTGAAGTAAAGAGATGCTTACTTAAACATTTTAAATCTATAAAAATATCAGGTATCTTTATAAGCCTGTTTTCCTTTTAGTGTTGTGTCACAAGCCTTTCTGGTGCTGTTTTCACTCCTCATCTAATGAGACTGTGAGCGATAGTAGTTTCTCCTGGCTACAAGTGCACATAAGCATTCATTTGTGTTTATTACATTTGCTGTGGATCTATATAGGAAAAAGGTCATTAATATTGCTCATTCCTCTATACCTCATTCTACTCATGGATTCACATCTCTGTTTCTCTGCCCTCTAACTCCAGAAGAGGCAAATAATTACATCTGATATCCAACTCAAAATGCCTTTACCTTCACCTGATAATTGATGGGCAGGCACTCAGATATGTTTTAAAACTAAGCCTTTGGAAGTGCTTTATATTGGATGAAGCAAAAATCCAATTTGCCAAGATCTGGTCTGGTTTTCGAGTGTTTTGGCCCCAAAGCATGCTACATGGTTTGACATGCAATGTTCATGTGTTTGCAAAGCTTTCCAAACTTCATTTGGTGAACTCCAGCTGCTTTCAGTGGGATCTTTGCTCACAGATCAAAGACTGTGACCCTCAGAGAAAGTAAGTGCTCATATTTGGGTAAGGTTCATCCTTCATTCCTTGCACAAAATAGGAAAAATAAAGGCTGTATTCAGTGCCACAGTACTGCTGCATTTGCTGAGGTTTGAGGAGCTCTGTCATCTCTCAGTGAGCTTCATGACTGCTCAGAAACACCCCTTCCCTGTCCAGACCAGTGGCAGTACACTGCCTGATATGAGCCCACCAAAGCTCTCTCCTTCCTCATGGCCATGTCCTCTTTCCATCCCCTCTGGACAGCCTTGAGGCAGCAGCTCCACACTCCCTAGAGGACCAAAAATCCTTTTACAGGAGGTGCAGGACATGGCTCTGCTGCGGTAAACTCCCCATGAGCCACTGGCTCCTGCCCACCCTCGCTCATGGGGAGCCTGTGTCCCACCACAAAACACTTGCTGCATATGAAAACCCATCCCAGAGCCCCAGCTGGGAACAGGACGTCTCAGCAAAAAAACAGGTCCAGGTGAGCTGGGAGAAGGGCAGGAGAGGAGTGTTGGAGCAAGGTGTCTGAAGGGGGTAGAGAGGAGAGGTGGGTTTGTGCTGGACCCCTCAGGGTGTGAGGGACATGCGTGCAGTGGGTCATCCAGTGACAGGGTTTGTCCTTGGCGAGCTCTGCTTCATCCAAGGATTTTACTCCCTTGGCTCCTGCATATCTTTACAGCTGGATTATGGGTTTAGGTAAGTCAGATGCCCTGAGATCACAAATACAGGGTAACTGTTTGTAGAGGAGAGGAGGGAGAAAATCAGCAAATGCCTTTGATATATTGTATGTCATCTGTACATGACACTCTGGGACCTTCAAATGCCTAAACTAAAAACCTAAATATAATTTAGTTAGTAGAAATATACCTTAGTTATAATAAAATGATAATAGTGGAACTTGGCAACAGAGCAGCCAATAAATACTACACTTCTGAAATGTGCCTGGGATCCAAGTACATACTCTTTTACTGTGTAGTTAAAGCATGTGGCAGGACATGCTAGACCAAGATTTTCTTTTTGTCTTTCCAATGGAAAACTAAAGTTCTTTGTTTAAGTGAAGCCCGTTGGGAATTTTTCTTAAGTAAAACAAGGAGCTAAAGAATTCCATTCCCTTTTGCCAACTTTTTTTCTTCCTTCAAGCCAAATTATCGATTAATGGGGCATTAAATAGAAAATACTGCCTAGTTAGAATTATACCCTTTTTTATTTTGGCTCCTTCAATAATTTCTTGTATTTTTTGAAACACTTTGGTGTTTCGAACAGCTGAATTAGAAGATGAGATATTTTATTGGGAAAATACTACTATTTCTAAACCTTTTTGGCCTTATAAAAATAAAGGTCAGTGATCTGAGACTTACCCCTATTTCTGATTTTTTAAATTAAAAAAGAAAATAAAATCTGTACTCCTTTAAGATCTTCTTCTTCCTGAACTTCATTCTTTGCCTTCTTCATTAGCTGTCTCCATTTCGGTACCCTATCGTTTTGCCAGCAGTGCAGCCAAGTGAATGCTTGACCATATTTTTGTCTGGCTCTAGCAAAACCGTGAGCTGACAATAGAATACTTTTCTCTGGGTTTTCCTTCTTCCCCTGGGGAACCATACTTCAAGGGCAACCTGCTTGTCCAGCATATGAACATGTGGAAAATCCACTGCTATGCACTAATGATTTTCAGATGGGCAATTGTTGCTGAAAATCATCCCAAGAGCAGCAGCTTCTCCACTGTAGCACCTAACCACTTTGGGATCACGTTGCTCATAGCTGCTCTGGAATAAACCCTTTGCATTTATATATAGGGTGGTGACATTTGGTGCATCTCACGTATGTAGTAACAAAATTTAGGGGAAAAGGAGGTAAAAGTTACAGTTGTGGTTATTTTTTGGCCATTGCAACATCCACCAAAATCTGACACTTATTTTAGCCTGAAAGTATAAATGTAGGAAAAAGTCAAGCTATGCCAAAGATCCACAACAGCAAGGCAGAAGCACCCTAAATATTGTCCATAATTTAATAGCTTTCAGACTTGTGATTTAAATATTTACAAGGAGATTTATCACATGCTGGGAGAGAGAAGAATGAGTTTTAAATTTTAAATCATTTCTATTACTGTTCTTCTCAGAATATGCATTCTTTTTAAACAACTTTCACTTTTAATTTGTAATTAAAGCCAAAGTTTTCTTTTAATTTTAAAAGCTTGTCCTTGGACTAAAATAACATGGAACATTTTTAAACATTGATCCAAGCTGCTGTAGATACATTTTATTTAAACCACAGAGCCTGCAATTGGATTCCTTGCTTTGCCAGATCGGCTACAAACTGTAAGTGTGGCAGTAATGACTGTGGAGTCCTGGATGCTTCACTGCCAGTGAGGAGGGTTGTTTTTCTGGAGTTGTTCCTCCCTTTGGGCCCTATTCATGAATGACTTAATCTCTGTCTATGATCAAATGTCATGCAAGTTACTGTGCACAGAAAAATCAAGGAATGCTTCTCTTCCCTGCATTCCTTACATGGAATTGCTGTGCCTGCCCAGCAAGCAGTTGGAGAGTAGTAAGGGTGGGAAGCAAGCAGCAACAAAAACCCACACCAAAAAACACCAGAAGCAATATAAAAAGAGTGAGACAAAGAAAACAGAGAAAATTTTGTAAGATCAGGTGTGCAAGTTGGATTGGGCTGTGCATAGGCTGCTCTAGCTTGCCCAGGCAGCAGCAGCTGGAGAGGGAACTGGGCTTTCAACAGGAGAGTGTTACCAGAAGCAATACATTCACCATGGAAAACAAAAGTGTTCCTCAGTATTTTCTCTGTACTGTTGGCCATGAAGATGATTTCTAGTGCATGTTTCTATTACCTTGTTTTGTCTTGGAAAGCAAACATTTACTGTTTTGATGGGCAGATCTTAAGAAGTTCAGGAAATGAATGCTTCTTAGTCTTTTTATCCTCTTGACCTAACTGTTTGTGTGGTGCAATTCTGTCCTTTCACAGGATGTTACACCACTTCATTTGAAGCCAACAGAAAGACTTTAATTACTAGCGATACTGATTCCATGATGCATGCCATACAAGGAACTCTCCTTGTGATGTTTCAGTATCTTCTTAGAGTTCTCACAGAACACAGGGGTGAAGCGGTGCATAGCTGTCTCCGTATTTATACAGACCTCTTCCTTACTTTTTACAACAAAGTTTTCGCTTATGTTAGTGCTGTTCTCAGTTAAGAGTGAGGAAAGGACTTATCAGAGTTGTTTTTCTCATCACCAACACCCTGTAGCCACTGCATGAAATTCTGTCTGTCTCTGCATGCCCTGGTGTGAGGACAGATTGCTATAGCAGGACTCCCACGCCAAACAATCACTGGTGGCAAATGGGGAATAACTTGACTCAGGTGCAGAACTCCTCCAGCTGTTGATGGGAGTTACACTTGTTTGTCCAGGATAGTAACTGGAATAGTAATTTGGCTCTTTTTGAGACATTTTCCATCCCTTTAGTACTGACAGTGGACTTAAAAGATGTACCTCTTTTTTCAGGTGGGTCATGGCTGGAGTATCATTTTAGCTCTAGGAGGGAAAAGATAGAAGAAAGGATGGGGAATGAAGGGGAAAAAGGAAAACTCACAGCCAGCAAATAAATACAGGTGGGACAATAAAGAACAGAAACTTCTGGAAGATTGTAAAGAGAAGATAGTTCTGGGAGAGGACAAGGGGAATGCAGAATTAAGGACAGACATGAAAAGGAAGAGGAAAGAAGAGATCAAAGGGATGAAGGTAAGAAGATAAAATACTGGGGAAGCAGATATGGAGATGCTGGTAGGAATCTGGAGTGTAACAGAGAAGGACTCTAGAATAAATTAGAGAAGCGTAGGAGATATTAGCATTTTTCACAGTCAAAAATGAGAAGTTTGACATTTTCCTTTTTAAAGTGTTTGAGAAACTAGGATGGATAAGCATTCAAGATGTTGCCACCCTTCTTGGAAGGCACCTTTGAATCTAATTAATGTCTTGACATTTTTTTTCCATACTGCACAGACTAACAGCAAATACACTTCCAGAAAAGAATATGAACCTTACTTAGAATACAAAGCAAATTAATCCAAACTGTTGCTCCACAACTTAGGGCAAAAGCACAACTTAGCCTGGGGCTGGGAAATACTCTAGTGCTGGTGGCAGTGGTGTTAGTGGTAGGGGTATCTATTCATATGGGGTGTGCGGTTATTAGTTTCTCAGTTTCTTGGTGCATCCACAATCCCTGACTAAGCTGGACGCAAAAGTATAGAATACTTTTCGTATTTTGGCTTAGTCGTACCCATCCCAGACTTTGCTGAATTGACCAAGACCTGTTTTGAAAACTCTAAGTAGTTTTCAGGCTACTGTGAGACAATTTGGCCAAGTGTAGAGGCTTCCCTGACCCAGCATTCCTGAAAGTTTGAATTTCTATGTCTGCTGCTTTCTGTAAATTTTTCAGGTCACCATCTGTAAGTTATGGATAGAAAATCTTCTTAACCTTGCATAGCTGGCTGAGGGCAGTGTCTTTGTCCTTCTCTGAGACGAGCATCTGTCGGTTGTGTAGAAAGGACATCACCTGGGATGGACCGATAGTTTGATCTTGCATGTCAAAACATGCATTCCTGTACAGTTCATGGTATATATGAACCTAAAATATGTCATGCCAGATCTGATTATACATATAATTTTCAAGTTCAACAAAAGGTTTTGTTTCTTTTTCCCCCATAATTTTTTAAAGAAACAGAATTTATCTGAATTAAAAACATGATTGGTGATGGTGAGTGGGTGGTTCTGTTTACCCTGCCACATTATATAGTACCACTTTTACTCCTTGTTTGGATAGCAGTCACAAGACCCAGATATCAAGCTGTGAAAGTATTTTTCTTGCAGCAGCCTTTCTTTTTTTGGCAGGCAGTGGCTTTGGAGATGCCTCGCATTTTGTCATGTGATTGGACTGCTGATGAAGTTTCTGTGCTGCCTCATTTTCCTGGATTCCATCTGAATTAACTCTTCTTTGGGTCACAGCCGTTAGCACACTTCTGAATGAGTGGGGCTTTGCATCATAGTGTAGTGAGCTCTAATACTTAATCTCTGTAAGGAAACAGCCTGTAAAGAAGGAATTCACTGCATTTGTTCCACGTGACAGAAATCTGTTTTTTGTACCTCCAGCTGTCCACATTGAAAACACATTCCTTCTTCACAGTAATATTCCTTCCTGAAACAAGGGAGAATGAGGGGAAATGACTTGTATATAATCGTTCCATCTAAAAACAATCAGCTTAGTCTTGTAAACACATAAACTAGTTCTTTGTAAACAAGTCTCTTAATTTTCTTTAAACTGAGTATTTAGATGTTAAAGAGGAAAGCTGGGTATGTCAAACACATATGGTTCCTATTGCATCAGAGGCTTTCTTAATTTTGGTATTCTAATTGAAGAGACATTTTTGAAAGCATGCTAACTTTACAGAAACTAATCTATCCGACTCTGTCAGGTCTGGGTTTTATTCTTCCATCCATCACAACACTCTGGAAACATTTTCCACTTTAAATGTGCAGCAGCAACAATATCCCTCATGGACTTTGAACTGCCCTCAATACTTCCAGTGGGTGGTGTGGAAGCATGGTTTGCAGTTGCTGATGTTGGGGAATGGAAGTAGGGATTATAATTTATTCATAAATTTTTGCTTTATTCCTGGACACAAAATGCCCTAAGATAAATAATATTTTTAACTGGACAAGACTTCTGTACACATCAGAGAAATACTGTTTGTCTGCTTTAAAATATAAACTATTCTAAAATTTCATTAAACGACCTCTTCCCTTGGATAAAGCAAAATTTCAGTTTGGCATCAAATATGTATTAATTTTCCCTCCTACAAATAATGGGCAGAAAACTATTAAGTTTACATTTGAGGTAGGTACATTTGAAATAGAAAACATGTTTATATCTTAGGCACTGCATTATGGTTTCTTCTCCTGTGGGCTTCCACTGCAGGTGCTTGCTCAGCAGAGAGCTGAGCAATGAACCTGTGCTTCCAGGTTTTGGTGGGGTGGGGTGTCTTGTAGAGCTGAGTTGGAGCTCCTTCTATAGCACTACCCTGAGCCCTTTGCTGGGCTCTGAGCTGCTGTAATGAGTGCATCAGATTTGCCACTGACTTTGATCTGAATTCTGTATAAATCCATCTTTCCCAAGCATACAGAATATTTAACAATAAATTGTCTTTTTGTTTTTCATCTACGAACACGTACAATATAAAGTCCACAAAGGTCATAGAGGTAAATTTATTTATTAAATGGAAATACTTGGGCCCAAAAACCATTATGAATCATTTTGGTGTTTTAAGTTCAGGATGCAGAGTAAATTATTCCAAAAATAATGGTAGCCAAATGTCATTCCCTCCAAACATTTGTGTAATATCTATTTATCTGTGGGCAGATGACTGCTATGTATAATCAGAGGCAGACTTTTGTCAAATTGAGGCTAAGTAAACACAGCTGAACACAAGCAAGTTGGACTACAATTTTTTGAGTTTTGCCAGCGCTGTTATGACCTTGAAAATGAATGTTTCTTCAGAGCAATCTGCTTTCAATATAGGAGAATTTTTAGTGTTTCAAATTAACAAGTGTTGATTGAAAATTTGTTCTGTTTAATTTTAATATTTTTTTGTCCAAATAAATGAAAAGTGTGTATTTGTCTGAAGGAGGGCATCCTTTCTGCTGCTTAGAAAGTAGAGATGTTTTGTAAAGAAATATTTTTTGCTTGTGTCTGTGACACGAAGAACAACAGTTAGAGATAGAGCTGTGAATTCAGCTGAAACTTCATTATATAATCAGAGAAAATTTTCTGTTGTTTCCTTGAAACATAAATGCTTTTTTTTTTAATGTTCTGTGCAAGTGAACGTAGCTTAGTCTCCTTCTAAACATTTTCTAGAGACCCTGTTTTTCTCTGAAATACAAAAAGAAACAAGTCTGATTTTATTGCAAAACAGGACTACAATTTAAGCCTTAGTTTTAACGTGCCAATTTTCTGCTTTTACAGTACCAGTCATTTGAACAGAGAACATTTTGCTCCCTTGATTTTAAAGATCACAGCATTTGGAGCTCGGAGAGATTTTGGAGAGAATTCAGATAGGAGTCCTGATCAAAAATTTATCTTTCAGTAATTACAGAAACCGAGTCTCATCTATTGCCAATATCTGTGTTTCAAGGCGATTCTTTCAAAGGGATTCTTTTTTTCATTTTAAGTGCCATATAGAAACCAGCTTACATACCAAACTCACGGGTAGGACACGTGCAAAGCGTTGTGGCCAGGAGGAACTTTCCCAAAGTCCTTGTGCCTCATATTCACAAGTCATAACTTCCCAATCTGCCTTTTTAGGGGGCAGCAATTACCGTTTTCAAATTTCTGACTAATTCTTACAGCAGCAACAGTTTAATGCCACCAGCAAAACATACACAGCACCTTGTATTTGATGGGTTACTACAGTGTGACTTTGACTTTGCAAGCCAAGTGCAACAGGTAGTCTTGGATGTTTTTTGAAA
This sequence comes from Neopelma chrysocephalum, assembly GCF_003984885.1. Lineage (NCBI taxonomy): Eukaryota > Metazoa > Chordata > Aves > Passeriformes > Pipridae > Neopelma > Neopelma chrysocephalum. Next base: position 140,078 of record NW_020897732.1, on the reverse strand, counting down.
CAACCTCAACAAAGTCTCTTCTTGCTTCAGTTTTCTCTTCCCCTGTCATAGTAGCAAAAGAAAAATGAGATCCAAGTGGAAATGGGGAGGAAGTAGAAAAAGAGATGATAGAAAAAAAGATAACATGACTGAGAAGTTATTTTGATTGAGAACTGCAATCAGTGGATGTGGCTATCCTTTCCTATATATTCCTATACTTTGTTCTCTTTACTGAAATGCAAACTTCAGAAATAAAGCAGGAGGTGTTGCTCCCAGGCCTATCTGAGCAATATGGCTTCTTAATATTAAACAAAATCATCTGAAAAAGGCCTTGATGCCAGGGTTTTTGACTCTTTGTTGTTTCCTTCGGGCAGCTTCTTCTTGGAGTCTCATAGTGTCAGTGTCCTGCTTTGTATTCTGTGATTTCTGCTTTACCACAAATGCTAATGAGACCACCAAAGTGGTCCACTGGGTGTTCGAAGGGTGCAAGACAAGTACTGATTGCAAGCTTAGGACCATCAGGCAGAACTTTCCTTGAGTTATAACAGCTTGTGGCAGCCAGTTGTGTTTGAGGTGTGAGAGGAAGGCAGAAGCCTCACTGCAGATGGGGCTCAGGGTGGTCAGCAGCCTTCAGGGTGCATTGAGCAGCTCTCAAGATGCTCCTACCTGAGGTGGTAGTTGTCTAGGAAGTGCTATCCAGACAGTATTTTGTAAAGAAATACTGAACTTGCAATTGCAGTATGGCTGATGGTGTCTACCAGCACTAGCCCAGCCCTGCCTGCAGGCTGGGGGAACCACTCCCAGTGGTGATCTGAGGGGCAGGTTTTGCCAACACCTTACTAGTTTGTTCCTCTGAAATAAAACAGTTGGTGACAGCCAACTAAGTTGGTTGTGTCAGTTCTTTGTGCATCCTGACCATCATCTACAGTGTTTGCTGGTGGTGTGCAGTCTGTTTGCCCATTGTTGGAAAAGGAGAGTGGGCAGGAATGCAGGCCCTGTCTGCCTGTGGGATTTGCTGTCTGCTTTGCAGGCCCTTTGCAGGTCTTCATAAACTTCACAAACTGTGATGTATAGCCTTTGGCTCTACGGGAAAGCTTTGGCTCACGGGCAAAAATGAAAAGTAAAAGTTCTTGCAAAATGAAAGAAAAAGCTTTTGTTGTTATAAAAGTGGAAACAGAAGTGCTACTAATAATAGCAGCAAGTTAATTAGAGAACATGCAACAGTTCGCAGAGCTTAAAGCCTTTATGTGGTAGCTGCCTGGCTTGTGTGGCTGCTGAAAGTCCTTCTCTTATCCTCCATCCAAAAGCTCAAAGTCTAGAGTTAAAAACTGTGTTGAAGAGACCAAAGGAACTCTCTTTTTTCACCATAGTTATTTCCTGAAAAACATGAATGTTCTCTATGTTTGGAACCATGGCTTCCTGTCTCATTGATTTTCTCTGTAAAAGTGGAAATTCAGGATCTTAATTCTTAAAAGGGAGGTGAGGATGCAAGGCTATCTGTACAAATACATGTTTGTTGCAGATGCAGCTTACCCTTAGGAAAGTATCTGAGCAGGTCAGGGAAAACGCATAAACAAATTCTAGAACTGTGAATTACTCTGAGATAACATTTATTTGATTGCTTCTTGAACAAAAAGTCCACAATGATTTCCAACTGCAGCTGAGTAAGGAATTGCATTCTCTGAATGCAGGTATTTTCCATACTTTTATTCACATATATGTAGTTCAGGTTCCCCTGATTGCAAGTCCTGCTGGGTGAAGGGATTTTTTATTTATTTATGGTAACAGGAGAGAAGACTAGTTATGTATACATGCTGGTAAAGCTTCTGAGTTGTTTTTGATCTACAGAGCTTCCAAACTAATAAAAATTCATTTTTTTAAAATATGTCAGTTGATTTAACCATAAATACCATATGGCTTTACCATAAATATGCATATGTATTTTAAGTCTGATATAGCAAACTGTTGCAAGAGAGAATTCCCTGACAGAAATCTCCTGGCTTCCAGGAAAACATGTATGAGCTAACGTAAAACAAATATGTAGTAAATATGACATTATTGCCCTCTGCACCTGTCTTGCATATTTTTGAAGCACATTATCTCTGCACCGACCTGACATTTTTAAACAGTATTAACCATATTTCGTGGGAAAATGTTACAAAGGGCTACTTTAGTTAACATTGTCTTTGATCTTGGAAGCTGATAGCCAGCAATTCAGTTAGGTTGTAGAGAAGGCTATTGGCTTTAACTGCTTTTAGATCATGTCCACTGTTGCAATTTGGGTTACACTGGTCAAGGTGTCAGTGCCTGTTTGGGAGAAATACATTTAATACTTCTGGATAGTACATTTTTCCTGTGGTAATAATACGCTGTGTTTCAATAATTCATAATTTCATCAGTACAAAGGGAATGGATTGGTTTTTATCACTCATTATTTAAAAGGTATGTGTTATTACTGTCACAATTATTATTATTACTATTTTAGTGTAGTCTCTATTTAGGTACAGCTTGCAGGGGCCGTGGTAGCTTTTTCACGTGAGAGCTGTTTGCAATGATCTCAGAGAATCGGCATCTTCACTCAGAGAAACAGCCTGGGCATATTGCCCATGGTTCAAAAACTCTCTATTTGAAAGCAAATCTGTTTGTCTTGAAATATTGTGGCTTAGGGTCCTCTACAGCTCAGCAATTGCGTCTTTGCGAGCTGCTCTTCCTGAGATGAATGGCAAAGGGGTATGAATGAACCTCATTGTTATGCAGTGTGTCCTGCGGTTAGAGGAGCCGAATAGAACAGAACTAATCTCTGCAGCATCATGGAGTGAGTTTCACAGAGGCTCTAAAATTCATGCAATTGTGCTATACCAAGAATTGCAGGCAGTGTATCAAGGTCAGGATGAGCTAGTAAGCCCAGTCTCTCTGCACCAATCTTTGCTATGATATAGGTCCATTAATGTGGTGCAGCGTTGCTGTCACGGCTCAGGCAGCGTTCTCTGCCACGTGGATACACATCCCCTGCTACGTGGTGCACATTACTCGAGCCTGCCTTAATGGCTGAGGCCCTGAGTGCTGAGAAGTCTGAATCCAGCCCCTGTGCTGTTATCAGTTGACGACGCTTTCCTGCTGGTTTCTTGAAAATCGCTGTCTCCAAAAGCAGCAATGTGTGTTGAATAACAAACCCCTTCACATTCAGACTCTTCAGGTTTTGGAAAAGAGCCAACATTCTTGAAGAATGATATAGTGGCCAATAACCATCTGCAAAGTCTGTAAGACTGTCAGAAACAGTAATGTTTAAAGTAAAGATCATATCAGTAGCAATTCCCCTGTCCTGACAAGGCATTCAGTGCAAATATTTGTTCAGTCATCCTTGCTTTCATTCCCGTTATCACAGACAGTTTCATGTGTTTTGCCAGAGGAGCAATTCCATCTTCTTCCACAGAGCGGTTCACATCCAAGGCCTTTGCAATGTTAAGTACTGGCCTACTACTGTTTCAGACCTCACACACGTGCTCCTTCAGAGTGCAGGAGCTGCATCTGTCTTAGGCAAAGACTCCGCTGTGAAATTTGCTTGCAACTTTCAATTTGTGAGCATCTGCAGTGTTAAGGTTTTGCTGCTCCTTGAGGATTCAAACTCAGTCTGGCTGAACTATTACACTGCGGCAATCTCTCACGTGAAACAGTAGCCAGGATAGGCCTTAAGCTCTTCTAAGTATGATTCTCCTGCAGAGTTACTAGAGTTGCACTGCACTAGGACTCAAACTGTTTTAAGCCAAGATGATGTTTGGAGTCAAAGGAGATGTTTCTGCTTCTTCAAAAGCCCTTGGCAAATAGGCAGGTCTTCCTGAATAACTCTGAGCATGCTGTTCTTCTGCTCCAAGAGCCTTTCCCTTTTTGCCCGCTTTGCTACACTGCCTCTCACTTGCTCGGTGAATTAGGAAAACTGAAAACACAGCCCTTCTTGAGATACCTCCCATACTTACTAGAATCTCTGAGGGCCTGTTTAGAAGATGTCTGGGAATATTTAGGTTTGGGAAGAAATCCTGTAATGGAAATAATAATAGTGCAAGTTGTAGTGAGTAGGAACATGAAGACTGCAATAACTTCACAAGAGAAAGTAAAGGAAACAGAACTAAACAGTTGATTCAAAAATAATGCAGTCAAACACTAAAATCACTTTTGTGCAACTGGAGATGAGAATAATCCACAGGCAGCTCTTCCCCCTGCAGCTCAATCAGCAGTGTTTATTTCTGCTGGTTATTCTCTATATGGTCAGGGAGATGTGTGACTACAGCTTTCTGTGTAGGTTGCAGTAATTCCTCAGGATGCTGAATAAGGGGGTTCCCATCACATTTTGAGCTAGGTGAGGAAAGAAATACTTTTCTGACGTATATGAGTTGGCCTGGTTTGAAAGATGCCTCAAAACCCAGCTCATATCCTCATTGAGTGCTCGCTGCTGCTTCTGTACCACCACAGCAGTAATGTGAATGCAGCTCAGCACCTCTTGAGGACAGGATGATTAATTTCATGATGTGCTGTTCAGTGCCATTTGATACATTCCATGTGGTCCTTTGCAAACTTTAATAGAGATGTTTTCATAAGACATCTGTAGGATTTCACAAATGGGGAATCTAGGCACCAAACAATTACAATTTGAAGTAATGTTAGATACATAAGACCTTGTGGATGCTCATGATTTCATGGCTTTATATACATGCAAAGCAACACTTGTTGACCTTACTTACACCTGTGAGTTCTCAGCACTGCTGAAGTTGAGAGCCCAGGCTCTCCAGTCGGAGTCTAGAGACCAGGAAATGTACTGTGGCACCTGTGAAAAGGTCAGTTAGAACAACTAATTGAGCCCCACACAAACCTGTAGCACAAGCAGAGAGACTGTCAGTCACTAACATGATTTACTTGGTGGTGCCATATCCATCTGACAGTCTTTTCTTATGTCCTGTTCCTGCAACAGCCTCGGACCTGCTGTGCCATGGCACTGAGGTTGTGTGGGGAAAGGTCTCATCTACTGCTGTGGGTTTGGCCCTGGCACAGTTCCGTCCTGTGCCATTGGGAAGCGGTGACCACAGAAAATACCACGTGTGATTCTGCTGCTTTATCTCATGGTATATTTAGTGTGAAGGCAAACTGCTTAGTCTTTCCTGTTTTTATGCACACATAATGTACAAGCAGATTCAGGTATGTATATATTTGAAAATATCTGTGTCTTCTTAGAGATATAAATAATTTTTTAAATTTTATATGTAATCCCTGGATTTGCAGGATTTGTTGTACAAAAATTGTCTGGATTACTGTGAGGCTCTTTTGTAGCTTACAACCCTTTTTTTGGTTGTTTGATTGTTGAAACCCTGCTGATACACTTTTCTTACAAGCTTCTTGAATTTTTATGCTTATGATCTCACAGAGCGCATTAAGTTTGGGACATCAGTTAGGGACATCACTGGGGTTTAGTATTTGCACATGTGTCAGGGGAGGTTTAGGTTAGATATAAGGAAAAGGTTCTTCACCCAGATGGTGTTTGAGCACAGGGAAGTGCTCACAGGACCAAGTCTAACAGAGTTCAGAAAGCATTTGGACAACACTCCAGGCACATGGTGTGATTCTTTGGCTGTCCTGTGCAGGGCCAGGAGTTGGACTTTGATGATCCTTGTGGGTCCCTTCCAACTCAGGATATTCTATGATTCTGTGGTAAGTATTGTGCACATCTGACTACCCTATGCAGTGGATGGAAGTAGCTGTGTTTTAAGAGATCGTATTTGTCAGTCAGTTCTTTATCTTACAGGCGAGTGAAAGAAGCTGTGAATTTCCTCTTTCTGACAGACTTACCCATTCTTTACTCCATGCTGCTGGCTAAACACACCGTGGAAATCGGTTCTGGCATTGACTTAGAGGTTCCTCCACTTGCCTGAAAATACAGCACCTTGTAATTTAAATTGCCTTTGTGCAGCGTATGCCATGTCTGAGCCTCCTTGGCTCAGACAGGGACAGGAGAGGAGCTGGCTCCTGCAAGCGGGGCCGCAGGAGTGGGGGGCACATTTCTCCAAATTCTGCAAGTGGCTTCTGAAAATATCCTGTGTGCAGGCATTCGTATCATAATGTTACACTGCGTATGTAGGGTCTGCTCCCAAACCCACAGCCAACTAGCATAACAAAATCAGATTTTACTGCTGTAGTGTCAGCCTAGGGTTGAAATATGGCTTTGAAACCCTCCCTTTCACCCCACTTTTTAAATGAAAAACAATCGTGCTGGAGTGTAATAGTGCTTATCCTGGCTGCATTTTACTTCAGCTTTTTATTTTTAAAGCCTTATTTTAGGCTTTAAGAGCTCCCAATTAAACTCTTTAGATCCATAGTGAAAGCCTGAACGTGCCTGCCTGCACAACAGCAAGTTTCCTGGGTGGGAAAAGGGATAATTTTTGTATTAAAACTAAAGAAAATTGACACGGTGGTATGTCTTCTCCCTTCATATTCCTTACTCTTCTTTTTCCTGATGAATCTTCATTTGCCATTTTCTCGTTTTTGTCACATCTCCCATACTCTTTCTTTTATTTCTTTTTTCTCTTTCCCTTCCCCTTTCTCCTCTCTTCTTTATTTCACCCTCCTGCTTACCTTCTGCCAAACGTGGTTTTCACAGTTAACCCCTAATGATTTGCAACAGGAGAGTGGATGACTTTATCCGGTCAGTCAGCACAGCACATGCTGTAAATCCCTTCCTAAATGACACACTCAAAAAAAGAAGCCTAGGTCAGATGTTTGTTTATGCATTGTGAAATGCATGTGGGAGACTATCACCAAGGAATCTGACAACATTACACTACTAATTACATGCCAACTCAATGAGAAAATATTTGATTTCAGTCAGCTTTGCAGCAAACTTGAAAAGAAAATAATACCACATAACTGTCAGTTTGTTAACAGCTCGCCTCAACACTCCACAGCCCTAGCTCCCATTTTAAGCTCTCCTAAGATCTGGCTAAGAAAACAAGTCTCACACAGTGCCCTGCACCACACCAAGGAGAACACGCTGTCACTGGTCATGGGAAATTTAGAGCCAGCCATGACAACCTGAACAATAAAGTGATTTACACTAGGTTTTTATCTAGTTTGCTAGCTCATAAATTCTTACATTCATGTGCATAGTCTAAGACTGTAAGACCATTTGCACCATGCCTACTATTATGTGGAGCTTTCAGTGCACTTATTAATGCAAATATTAATATAGACTTGCAAACTCAGTTCTCTTTTATGATTTATAAAATACACCTATCGCAGTCTCTGTGGGCATGTATACTCATTTTATAAAAATCACACGTATTAAAATGTAACTAGATGCCTACTCCCACTGCAGCAGGCTCTAGGCTGCACAGTGTAAAAAATCTCTGGGTTCCCAGGTATTCAGGAAAAAATCTTTAGTGGTAGCAGTCCTTCACAGTAAAGCTTATATCTGAAATTTTGGTGCAAGAAGCAAATTTCAATGAAAGATTTTCACAGAAAAGGCTTGGTCCTAGGGCGTGATGGCAAAGGGCTATTTCTAACATTGGCAAGACCGAACCTATGGGTCTTAGTAGAAGATGTCAGACCAGAGCTATAGCTGTTCCTAAAAAAAGCACTGGATGAACAGGGAAAAATATTCACTCTAGCTGTCACTGTGAACATAGATTGTCATTATGCAGTTTGTTCATCTGAAAGGACATAACAGCTGATGACAAGTCAGTTGTTATACTTGCTGTCACTGTGAAGCCAAAGGAGTGAGGTAATGGGGTTGTGGGGGTGACTTCATTACAAGCTGCTCTGTAACCTCCTCCTGGAAGAAAGAGAGAGCAGTGGTAAAATAAAGTTTTGCTGAAAAGAAGCTTTCTCTAGAGCCTGGGCCCAGAGCTCGTTCCTGCAAGTTTCTGACAGCATTCCTCTTCCCACCCAACTAAAGGATATAGTAATAAATCTTTGTCAGTAGAAATCCAGTAGCCCCCTGAGATCAGACCAGCTGTGATTGGTATCATGTGCTCTCCCAGGTCACACTGCCTCGCTGTGTCTGCAGCCACAGGTCACCTGAAACTCCAAGAGGGACTTTCATCCCTCTGCCAAAAGGCTCTGCTGCATGAGCACTGCTAGCCCCAACTGGACAGTTTCACACAGACCTTCCCTAGTTTGGGCAGGAGTGGCCTCACAAGGGACAACACAATGGATCGCATGTAGAGGTGGCCCATGGTCTGCAGGAGGTCCGCCACCGGGGCGAGTTTGGGGAATATTTCTGTAGGAGACTCTGTTTGGAGTCTCTTCCAGCATGAGCTTTCCTGTCTACACTTCTCCATAATTCATCCTTAATAAATCTATTGTCCCTGAGGAAACCTGGTAGGATGGTGCAAAGGGAAAAGGGTTTTAGAGTTTCAGTGCTGGATGGGATGAGTCCTGTCAGTGTGTAGAAGGCCTGTGGTAGTGTGGGTCGCTGGCTGGGCATGTTTAGAAACTCATTTGTCTGTTTACATCAGACTCAGAACAGGAGCCTGCAAGTGTAATCGTGGGATGGCCAACTCCTGCTTCCTCCAATTCAAGTGAGAGAAGCTGAGGTTTTCTTGTTCTTCTAAAGATGCTACAGTCTTTGCACCAAGATTAAATGACATTTCTTATAAGAGAGAAGAGCCTGGCCTGGTGCTTTGGGCTACAATTTCTCCTCCCTTGCACTGCTGAGCAGCCTGGGCTAAGCCACTTTCCCTCCCCAGATGTGAGCGCAAGTTAGTGATGTCGTTTGTGGTTTACTTCGGGATCCTTTGTGGATAAAGGAGCTGTGGCAATGCAGAAGAATACAGGAACATTAACTCCAATTAACCTGATTTTTTTTCTTGGAGACAGAGAGATCTGAAAGTCTTATGTGCCCTGAAATTGCAGTTTGGAAAATTCTGGAGTCAAGGTGTGTGTGTGTGAGTATGTGACCTACAGAAATACCTCATCTCACTGCTAATTTACTCACATGTGTAAACTTCATTTTTCTTTCAACTGCCCCAGTTTATTTCCTGTTCCTCCCTCTTTTTCCTCTGCTTGCTTGTTTTGAAAATGCTGGTCAACACATGTTAAGCCAGAGTCTCCAAAACCAACAATAGAAAGTTCAGGAGAAGCAGCAAGAGTAACAACTGAATAATGTTGCCAATTTTAAAATGAAGATAAGTTATACAGGACCTTTTTTTGAACCCACAAATATTTTACAGTGTTCACCGTTGAGGCCAGCAGTTCTTTTTTATGTATTTCCTCTGTTTGGAGATAGAACGGAAGGTGTGTAATTCATCAGGAATCTGATGTTTAGGTAGCTTCAAGAAATATGATGGTCATGTGAGACTGACGTGCTGTGTCTTGCCTTCCATGTCCATTTTTCCCCTGCTACATAATGTTCTGTACCCTTTTCTCTCTGTCTCATTCCCTCATTCACACATTCTTTCCCCTGTTGGTTTCAAGCCATCTTTGCTTTGTCAGTGTTATCTGATAACACAAAGCAGTGTTTAAGCCAGTTGTTGCAGTTCAGCTTGAGCTGGATATAACAGCAAGAGGGGGAGCAATGTGGATACTTCTTGGTCCTACATAAGTGGTCAGTCTTGCCTTTGCTATTCCCAGCAGGGCCTTTAGGTAAAGTCAGTTCGTCACCGCACATGTGATATTCTTAGGCCAGAATTCCTATATCCAAAGGATAAAATGTTAACTGTAATTAACATTATTTAGCACACCTCTGAAGTCATCCAAGCATATGAAAGTTATTAGTTTGGATGTGGAGAACTGTAAGGATCTGAATTGTTCTGAAGTATTTGAATGTGCCACAAACACCATGTAACCAGAGTACCTTTGTACATAATAATTTGGAGGTAAGTGATGCCACTGTGCAGTTTAAGGATGGTTTGCCTGCAAGAACCCTGGAGTTTAGTTCCTTTGGGTAGGCCTTTCTGATAGCAGAAGAACAAAAGAAAATTTTATTTTAAATATAAGAGAAGTCCTGGAAAATTGTGTTCTTAAAGGATTTGAAAAGGTCAAAATATTGCCTAAGCATGTTGTCTTTAGACTTCTGAGGCTCATTTCCATCTCTACTAAAATGGGATGCTGGCTACCTTGCGAGAGAGTTGTCAGTATCAGCCAGTGAATATTTATGACAAAATTTCATGATGAAAAAAAAACCCATTTATGTTACTAATAATTATGTGAGTCCTGAAAAATACCATGCTGTATCACAAAGCTGGTATTGTCTGGTGTCTACACTCTTGGCACTACATCCTACAGTAAACCGTATACTGAAAACTCGTGCTAATGGAAAGGTATACAGGATTCCATTGGGAAGTGATTTATAGTGACTTCCTATTATAAACAAGAGGGAACAAATATCCCACCTAGCTGGTTTCTTTGAGCGGATGTTGAGAGCAGAATGAGACATTCCTGGCTGGGCAAAAGCTGATTCTCTGGATGCCTGTAACTGGGAGCAGAATGAAGCACCAGAAAATGAGGTATAAATGACAATCCCTAATTATAAATGATTGAGTTTCCATTTTCACAGTGTTTAAAACTTTCTGGTTGTAGAGCAAGTGATAGCTGTTTTAAGTGATTTCTGAACTTGTTACAAAAAGATATTTCTGATGTTTAATATTAGGTAGATTTACTATAGGATCTCAGTATATGCTGAAAGCCTACAGACGTCCTTTGACAAGAAGCATAATCCTTTCTAGACAAAACAAAACACCTTCGGCAGCAGCTTCTTTTGGGTTTCAGTTAATAAATATGCTATTGAACACAACTGTAGTTTGTTCAGGAAAGTTATTTGTGCTGGCCAGTTTTATGCTGTTGAGTTGTATTTATGTATGTATGTAGTAGGGTAAACGCCATTGTTTACCCTTTCGAATAAGTCTTGGGAATAGTGTGGAATACAATAATTCATCAGCATTGGCCTTCCCTGGAGCCATTTGACACATTGATCTAACCTTGACAAGTGTGTAGGGTTTTAAGTTTGTGTGACAGCCTGCCTTGATCCAAGTGAGATGGTGACACTCCTTCAGAAGAGAGCAGAGGTGGCTGCCACCTAAGGCATGTGAGCACTTGGTGGCATATGACAGCTGTGGTACATCCTTGGTACCTCCTATAAAGTGCTGCTTCTGGTGTACTGAGAGAGGGCTCATGAGTTAAGTGCCCATTAGCACTTGCTCTGGAGTGAGTCCTTAGCAGAGGCTGCTCAGTGAGATTCAGTATGCTGCATCATTTTTCCATTCCTTCTGTCACCATTTCCAGAGAAGTTACCCAGCCCTAGCGCCATTTCCTCATGGCCTCAGAGACGAAATCTAGGAACATGTTGTGTGACGGTCAAGAAACTGAACACTTTCCATTTTGAGAATGCTGTTCTTTGATTATTTTCATGAAACTATCTCACCAAAATGTTGCTTTTACTGTTGAAATATACTTTGCAATTCTTGTGCAGATATGTCAAATATCAAAAGCTTTAATTATCAGAAGCTTTAATTAGTAGTTGAGGGTAGACCAGATAGATTACAAAATATGAACAAAAGCAAAATGTTGGGAATGTTAGGTAATAGGAATGTTAGGAATGTTGTCATTATAAATTCGATAAAATTTTGTCATCTGTATTCTTTCTCTGGTGGGTGAAGAGCCAGACATGACCAGACTACCTTTCTTCCAGGCTGAGCTAAACCATTAAGGCTGTAGTTATACTACCAGTGTACTAAATATCTATATACAAATACAGATATGGATTATGGATGTACTAAATATCCAAAGGAGAGATGTAGTCCTCTCTCACCCAGTTCATAGCATATCCACATGAATGATAATACTGTCCAAAGGGAAATTGTGTGAGGAGTGGCCACAGAAGAGGTCTTGCTTAGTGATCTGGCTTTGCAGCAGCATTCGGGGATGTTGGACTGCGGTGTTAGATAAATGGACTGAAACCACTTCTTAGGGGACATCTGTTGTTTACGAATGGAGCCTGGACAAGTAATCTGGGTAAAGACACATGACTTAGATGGCAGTTTCATGGCATGTGAGGTGAACCCCACTTTTGCTTTGAGTTGGATCAAGTTAGTTTGGCTGGCAAGATGTCAAGAAGTGCGTAAGGAATGGTCTTTGTCTCTCTCAGCGTGGTTATCCCCAACCAGAAAATGATGGTAATGCTTATTTCCTTCACTAAGGGTGGTTCAGACAGATGTGAGCTGCTTGGATGCTATGGTAGTGCAAACTGAGGTATGCTGTCAGAGGTTTGGTATAGCAGAAAAGAATTTTTGGCAAGAAAAAGGGGACCTGTGCTTCGAAATGATGGATTTTCAGACTTCATTGTACTAATATGCTTTTACAGCAGTTATTAGCAAGAGCTTTGCAAATTATCAATGATATTGTAACTCAGTTTCGAGTTTCTTTGACATAAATTATTTATTTGAAAAAATGTAAAATCTGAATGGAATAGGAAAAGACTTGTCATTCAGGAAACATCTTCAGCAAAGTTAAAGAATGGGCAGCTCTTTCCTCCTGGATTTTATTTTTTAGTTTTTCTACTGCTTTTATGTACCATGGGCAGACAGCTTTCATTTAGGGCTGGCTAAACACCAGTAAAAAATATTTGCAAATACTCCTTCAAATAAATGCTGGAATTGGAATGTGTGTCACCATTCACACCTACTTTTCTCACAAGTTTGTACAAGCAATTTTTTTGTTCATAGGAAATATTTTCCAGCAGTGAAAGAAACTGACAGATGCTGGAGAGAGGTGTATTTATATCCAGGTTTGCTCTGGCAATGATGTTCCCTATTACATGCCATTTCCATTTCTATGCTTACTGACCTATTCAGTCCAAACCTTTTCTTGAAAATTGTCTCTAATTAAAAAAACAATGAAGCAGGGCTGAAAAATTCTTTGTAGCCAAGTACAGTGTTAAGAAGAAGACTTTTTGTGTCATTCAGTACCTCTTTCTGGATCAAATGTTTCTTTTTTCCTTTGTTCGTTGTCCTCTGCATAGATTCAACTTCCCCTTTTCGAATCCCATTCAAGCATTGATCTAGGAATGCTTAAGAGATACTGATTTAAGATGTGTGTTTTTAAAACAAAACTTAAATGTTGGTCATCTGTGAACATTTTTTTATAAAGCTGTTTTGCGAAAGCATGGAAGCCTGCTAAGCCAAACAGCTTGGCAAACAGCTGTCCTCTGAAATTACAGGTGGCCTCCCTGCATTTCTTTGGTGAGACTGTGGTTTCCAGTGGTCACCTGCATGTGCTAGGCAGTGTGGCTGGGCTGAGTTATTGGCTGTATAAGACAATGGGGCTGCTGGCTGTGGTGGGCAAGGTTGCTCATAAGTGGAAGGCGACCAAGGGGTGCCATGTGCTTTGGCACCTATTCCACTGGAAGCTCTGCTTAAGGACAAGATCAACTTTTAATTAATAATCTAGTGGAAATCTAGCAGTAATGTTGATTTGTAGTTGGGAATCTGATCTCATAAAGATGTGTGTTACTTTATGAGATTTATGCTGTGTTTAGAGGCTTTTGGGGTCTTGGAGCCATTAGTGCTCATGCTGTTGCCATTCCTTTCGTTTGACTTGTTTTCCTGCATATTGCAGTGGGCATCAGCTTCTTGTTCCTCTATAATGTATTTCTGTGTCAGGATAGCAAACCCGCTGAATAAAGCTTAGGCATTTCTGCCTGCTAAATATTTCTGGCTTCTCTGCGATGTGAGGATTTAATGAATGAACAAATGTTACTCTTGATGAGAAAGTGTAGCTTATGCCTGTGATGCAATTTCATCTTTGAAGGCTGTTAACCCTCACGGTTAAAACACCAAGGTGTGCTTGTTACTTGTATCCTTCTCAGGCTGCCTCTGGGACTGAGGCACAGTCTGGGTGAGGGGCACATTAAAACACGCACACGTGTGCATGGGTGAGAGTCCTATTTTTAGTGCATACAAGAAGGCATTCACTGAAGGGCAATGAAGCTGATTTTTATTTTTAGGTTTTGCAATTCCTTATGTCCAGGGGATTTATGTTTTTAAAAACTGCTTTATCACCCTGCAAAATGTAGGTGAACCTTCAAGACCAGCTTTATTCTCACTATTGCCAAGATAAGTTTTTCCTCAGCATAGTCTGGTGTGGGATATGCTGGGCAAGGTTCAGTACAAGTTCTGCCAGTGCAGTTCTGGTTCACAGTGAGGTTTAGTGAGGTTCTGCTTCACAAAAGCCTATTTTTGTAAAGTCGTGTCTTGGGAACCTCTCCACAGCGTTTTTGGTTGGCATGTGCCCTGCTCCAAGCTCAGTGTAGCCTTCCCCAGGCAGATGCTTGCATGAAACTTGTCATAAAATCATAGAATCAGCCAGGTTGGAAAGGACCTCTGAGATCATCAAGTCCAACCGTTGATCCACTACCACCATGGTTACTAGACCATTGTCCTTTTTATGTGTCAAAGCAAAATTTTGTTTTAAATCTGGTATCAATTATTTAATAAATCTTGGGTCCTTTTTCAATATGCCTGTTCCCTGCACGTTCTTGTTTTTAAAACTATTAAAATAAAATAGACTTTTTTTTTCCTGTTTTCAGAAAATCTGGAGAATGGACCAAATAAGTGTGAAAGGTAAGGGACTTCACAGTTTTCCAAAATGATTGCTGTTATTATGGTTTTCCTGATATCATGTAGCTATGTAAGCTGTATGTGTAAATATTTGTTATTGCTTGAATCTAGTGCAGCTAACAGAAAAGGAACCAGCAAAGATGAAACATACTGGAAGGAGATCAACGCAGCTATGGCCCTAACGAACCTTGCCCAGGGGAAGGATAAACTGCAGGGAACTACCAGCTGCATCATTCAGAAATCATCACATATATCAGAAGTAAAGACTGTTAAAGTGCCATTAGTTCAGCAGTTTTGAGAGATGGGTCCTTTTTCTTTTTTATGTCAAATGGACATTTTCCTCACAAGATTGGTTTTCAGCAAAATCAGATTCACAGATATGAGGCAAATGTGGAAAATAGATCCCCTTTTATAGGATGGTCAGTTAAAAAAATTAAGGTCCCTTCTGACTCAGACGTTTCCATTGTATTAAATGAAATGTTCAATTGCTTCTATAAAAGGCATGTAAATTATAAAAAAACTGTTTTTATCAGAACATTAACTTATTTTATGTTAATCAAAGTGCGCATAAGATGTTTGCATTGCTATTACAGTAAGTGCCTTGCTTTGAAAAAATAAGCTATAACGTGGGCATAGTACAACAGTGTTATGCCTCAAAATGACAATGCCATAATGCTTAAACTTTGTATATTATTCCAAGTGGGCTTAAGCAGCCGAGGGCTAAACACATTACTGCTGAAGGCCCTGGAAAGTTGTGCTTATTTGACTTGTACAAATTGATGAGTCTTAATGAAATTGTTACATCATTCTCTCTTTTTTTTAATCAACAGTGTTATAAAAATTGTACAGTAAGTTTTGTCAAAGTGACAATGAGGTTGTTATGCATGTTTCTTACCTGTATATGCAGTATATTAAAATACCAAAATCATTCCTTTGAAAAGTGCAATACTCTAGAACACAAAAATTTAGGAAATAAGTTAATTGTTCAGATTCTTTTGAACTTATGCACCCAGCTGTGTTGCTCATTAAAGATTTCTAGTTGAGAAGGTGTTAGCCAAACTAGCTATAAATTCAAATCAAATTTCTATAATTTTAAAGCTTTACTAGTGACTTACTGAAATTTTGATAGAAGTAAAATTGATTTTTTCTTCTTGTACAAAACGAAATCTATAGTGCCATTTATTATTTGCAATGGAATTCAAAAATATTTCCATGGTGGAACATATTCCTTTAATGTGGTTTAAACATTTTTATTTTGTATGTACTGCATAAATGAGGACAGTTGATTGACATTTCATATTTCAGTGAGAAAAATCTGAAATATAAACTATCAAAGCCCAAGGTAGAATCACAGTAGGAACTGAAATGTTGAAAAATCTCAGTGTTTAAGGCAGAAACATTTTAAGAAGATACTAAACCATGTATTAAATGTCATGTCTCTAAAGTTGACTGCTATTGAGTGTAATAACTAGCATAAAACCAGGTTTATTTTTAAATTTTATTTGGAGGTGTACAAGTTATTCTTAAATCATATAACAATAGTCTAATGAGGTTTACAGTGCTTGAATAAACAGTGGCAAAGCCAAAACCAATTTATACTGAATCGGTTATAGAAAACTGGAAAAGAGCTGATTGTTGCTAGGATTTGGATTTTTTCCTGTGGGTATCCTGTCAGGTTTTTTCCTAGTTATCCCTTTCCTTGTTTCTCTTTTTGGTGAGCCATCAATGAACAAGACAAGACTTTAGTTTGGCTCCTGCTGAGTTTAATGGCAGAACTCCCACTTCAATGGAAGCAGGACTATGCTAATGATGAAACTAACTTCCAAGTAGAGGCTGTTTCAGTTGCACTAAAATAGTCAAGATACATTGCAAATATCAGCCTTGGTGTGACTTCTTAGGAAACTTCTTGATGTAACATAACATTGTTGGGTTTATTTAGTGTACAATGAAAATGATTTGATATGAAAATATTTTGTACATATATATTTTTACTTTGTTTTCTAAATTGCTGATTTGCATTGACTTAAAGTGCCAAGCAAGAAATGTATGTTGTGACTGTATGAACAGTTGAAGTATATGTTTTACTGACTTGCATCATTATGTGTCTAAGATTCCATGACATTAATTTTTGATACTTTACTGGATTTTGACATAATAATGTGAGTTTATAACTAATAGCAGAGAGTTAATACTTCACTTTTGTTCATACTATTATAAGTTATTCTGGTATTAAATATTTTGTGACAATAAATTCATGGTTTTGACAAACTTTTCTGTTAGAAATATTCAGTGTTTTTTTCTGTATAAACGACAACAAAATTTGTCGTGTAAAAAGGTACTTTTGGGGACTTCTCTGAAGTAAAACTGGAGAAGACAAGCCATTGTATAAACAACTTGTTAATGGTTCTTTTTTCAAATGATCAAAGCACAAGAATAACTGTATAACACATCAAGTGGGTTTTAAATTTAAGAAATACTTGGCCTAATTTCTTGTTACCGTTTCCTTTAATTTATTTTTTTCTACTGCTGCTTTAGAGTTTTCTGAAAACACAAATTCTAATGAATTATGTGTCTTTTTTTAAATAACGAAAGTCATGATCAGTGCTGAGCCAACAGCTAATGAAAACTCAATAATTATTTATGATATTGGAAAAACAAATATTATTACTATTGCTCTTCTTTGTTTCAACATATGTAACCGTTTTAGTAAAATAAATAACTGCAAACAACATCTTGCTGTTTTGAATTAAATATTCATTTATCTGTCCTTAGGCATTTGCATTTCTGGATTCCTGTAATAGTCAGGCTTTCTCTATACTGAGATACAAGCATGTGACAGACAAAGATGAAACAGAAATATTAGTTTTCTGATTAACACACCTTGTGTACACAGTTTTGTGAAGTGGTGATGAAAATAACTGCAGCAAGGTTAGGGTAGTGACTGCTAATGACAACATGGCATGATGCTTATAAATCCTCTGCACTGGAGGAGTGCAGAGGGAAGCCCTATCTAATCACTGACCTGAGTCACTGCAGAAGGTCCATCAGTTGGGAAAGACTTGGTCATTTAGGTTCTTGTGGGAGTACAGACTACATTTGCCTACATTACCCTGTGTGGATACTCAGCTGTGGAACCTCTGTGGAGAAGGAGATGCAATCAACCCATCCAGAAGCTCAGTGGTCATAGTAGAAACCCAGTGCAAGTGGTCTCCTAACTTAAAATTGCTCCACTTGCATGAGAGGGGTGATAGCTAAGGCTTGGTGGGCAGTCAGCACTTTCAGGTTTTCTTTCCTACTGATCTGTGATCTTTGTACACTCTGTAACATCTGTGGACATCCCAGATATCAGTGAAGATCTCGATATTCAGTTGATACGTGAGTTCCTGAGGGAATATGTACAGCCTGACTTTTGCTGTTGGAAATGTGTAAAAGCACCCACATACTAATGATGCTGAGATACTTGGCATATACTTTGTACTTGAGTCTGACATGAAAAAAGAACTCAATCCACTCCCATCTACTCTGTCATACCGTTTGTAAAAGCTGAGGACTCGCAACCCCTTATAAACCCCTGAGAGTAAGGGGAGCTCCAATTTTCTATTCAGTAGTTAGAATATACATTGGGATCAGGATTACAGTCTCCTCTTCCAGCACCATACAAGAGCTGCAACCTCCGTTGGTGGGCTAATGTATAAATATGTATGTCAAGTGAAGCAGTTCCAGCAGGGACACTATCCCAGGACAACACATAGGCCATTTTGAGGATATTTGATAACTTGGTGGCTTAAGTTTTAACTTGGGGTTTGACAAAGGATGGCAGCTAGACTTGGATGCCCACATACAAGTGCATGAAGTAACAACTGAACTATGGGCTAGAAGGAGAAGATAGGGAAAGGAGCTTCATAGAATGTCTGTACTGTGCTAGGAAGAATGGATTTAGCTTTGGCTAGGGGAAAGGCTATGTGGACTTAAACCTGTTTCTTAATTATCTCTTTACTCTGATAGATTTTGATTATGTTCTCTGGCTTTGATGAATTATATTTTTATCTACCTAAACTATCCATCAGTGGAGATCCATCAGTGGAGAAACAAATGTGAGATGCTATTACAGGAAGCAGCTTTGATTATAAAAATAATAATGAACTTCTTGAATTCACTGTACTCTTAATGCTCAGGAAGTCCTTCTTTGTACCCCTTTGTACCCCAGCAATAGGAGAGTGTGGGAATCATTCTGCCTTAGTAAAAAGTAGCCCTGCACCTGAGAAAGGAGTTTGTGGCTGCCCTGGGGATCTCTGAAGTACCAGGGAACTGCCTTCTCTCCTGCTTCACCACAGTGAGTGAATACTGGCATGAGGAATCGCTCAAAGCTGGTCAGGAAGCGTGCCAGTGGGGCACACTGTATCCTTCCTACCAAGGCACTGCCTAGTAGGTGAACTGCAGCCACCAAACTCAGATCCTCCTTCATGAATCCTTCCAGAGACTTTCAGGTTCCATATTGCCTCTGTTTCTTTCAGTCTTGAGAAAGTCCCAAGCCATATTCCTCTGCATGGCTTTCAAAGGCTGGGCGAGATGGCTGTATCTGCTGGTGAATCTCCTGTGTGGGGTTGAAGATGAGAGTAAATGTATCTAGTCATGCACTTTCCAAAGCTGCAGAAAAGCTCCTATAAATCAAGCTCCACTAGGACTATACAAGTCTTATTCGTAATTTCTGCATTCAAAACAACTCTGAGGACCTCAGAGCAACCCTGGCAGAGCCATTATCCCTATACTGCCACAAGAGAAAAGCAGAACAGCAAAGCTTGTCTCTGCTCCTGGGTCTGGGCACTGCCCCAGATGCCCCCTTGGTGCGTGGCAAAGGGAAGGGTGCAGCTGTCTTCTATCTTGGCTGACTTTCTCACACATACCAACGTTTCTTGCTGTGAAACCCCATGTTCTGCTGTGAAACCTCCAACAAAAGTGTGCACCCACTCAATGTGACCACACTTTCTTTAAACTGGGCCTGTTATTTGCTGGGAAATAGAGATTTGGCATAAACTGAGAATACCAGATCCTCCAGTACTCCACAAGCAGCTATGAAGTCCAGTGGGCACCAGTTCAGTGGTCACAGTGATAGCTTTAAGTATGATAGGCCCCTGTTTTCATTCCTGTGTTACTGTGAACAAACTATGAGACTCTTGGAGAATCAGAAAGCACCTCAAAGGGTGCTTACAGACTCCTGAGCTGACAAATCCAAGTACTTCTGAAGGGCCAAGGGCCAAGTCATGTTTCTATGGCCAAGTGCAGACAGAAGTGCATGCCTACTCTGAGGCATCTGGACAGAAACTTGGCCTGGTTCAGAAACTGGGTAACCAAGTTTGTCATCAAGCCCGAGCTGCTACACCAAGGTCCCCAGCAGAGCATGGACTGGACTCAGCATGGTGTGAATATGTCTGTGCCGCTTTTGGGCCATTGCTTGTTCTATGCCTTCACTTGTTCACAGTGTCCACAAATTTCTCTGTGCTTTGGTGCAGCATTTCAAAGAGGACAGCAATACAGCTTTGTGTGGCTGAGCTGTTGTGTGTAGGAGGACATTAATAGTTGGGAGCTGCTCTGGTTAAACACCCAGCCAGCCTAGCTAGCTAGTGCAGGAAAGGGAGATGAGGCGTGATACAAAGGGCTGAATTGCATGAAAGTACTGCATTGACACACTGCAAGGGAGGCTACAGAAATCCAACCTGGATGCGAGCTCCTGTTTTATGAGCTGGTTTGCCAGTGCCCGGGTGTGCTTGATTCTCATTAGCAGCAGAATTGCGACCCAAACCCACATCTTTCATAGTGCTGGGTTGCTGAGCCAGTGTTTAGGTTTGGGCCCCATCTTGAAACCCCTCTTGTTTAACAAGAAGGGAGGTGGTTGGCTAAAATACAAGTACCTTGAGGAAAAAAAAAAAGAGAAAAAAAAGACGTGGAAAAGAGACATGAATGCCTAATGCAACAGAGAAAAAACCCCAAACCTCCTTAATGTTGCTGTTATGTCAGCTTGGGTTATTGGCAGTGGAAGTGGTTATTGGCAGCGGAAGTTAGACCTGGCTTGAGGCTAATATAACTTGTGCACCTGACTTTTTAAAAGGAGCTGAGATCTGGTTTCTTTACGGATGGGCTTTTTTTGTTCATGGTGTTGGTCCCTTCTCCAGATTTTCTTTCCTTTCCTTTCAGCCTGCTTTGGACTTGTCTGTCCTTCTATCTTTCTTCCTGCCTGAAAAGTCTCCTGTTGCATGCAGGCAGCAATGGAATCCTTCACGCCAAAGCTCATTCTTCTGGCTTTGCAGTTTCTAGAGCCATACAGGCGAAGGATACATGATTCAAGCTGGTGTTCAGTGACAAAGTCTGGTATCTCCCTTCTCCCAGTCCAGGGCCAGTGAACATATGAAGCTTCAGGAGTGTGCAATAGAGGCTCTTCAACCAACAATCTCCACCATCTATCACTTCACTCCTAACTACTACTGCTTTTGGCTATCTTAGCTCCCAAAAGGACTGTCAATTTAACCATAACTACCTAAGAACTGCCAAGTCTCATTTTATGAGCTGCTGTTGAGAGTTTAGCTATTTAAGGCTGATTTTAAGCAATTTTTATTGGTACTTTGTGGCATGTGCCTGATTTACAGTGCTGTAAATAACCACAAATTAGGGACATTTCTTTCTTTACAGTAAAGGCACATTATCTTGAGCATAAGAAAGATTGTTGGTGAAGAACTGGAGTACAGACCCTTTTCTGCTACAGGCTTCCTGTGTGAGCCCAGGCAAGTCTCATCCTGAGTTTAGTCTGTACAGAAAAGCTGACTCTTGGTTGGGGATGCTCTAAACACCAGGGAATGTGAGATGGGAATCCCATCTTAAGATGTCCCTCATTGTCTCACCCTGCTGCTATGATAGGAGAGAGAAGTGCAGTTTTGTAAGTGGCACACTCGGTTTGATGCACTTAAGGAACTGTAGGTATCTGATGTTAAGTATAATTTAAAATTTCATCTCAGTCATGTGTCCCAGAGCAGGTATCACCTTCTGCAGCACTTCCATCTCTTCACTGACTACAGCAGGAGAATGAGCTACTGAGACCAGATGCCCAAATCTGACACAGGTAAAGTTGAGGAAGAGAAACCACACTCTCAAGGAACAAGCCATTAGGACCAAAACCACAAAGAGATTTAGTGCATTCAGGCCACCACTACCTGCCTTCCTTTGCAAAATCAACTGAGGAGCACACTGGAGCACGTAGGAAGCGTGAAATGTGCCTTTAAGAAAGACTTATTGCTGTCTAGGAATTTGTGGATGCACACGTTCAGGCATAAGATAAGGTGTTTCAGTACCCTGTGACTTGTGAGTGTTCAGCAAAGCTGCCTGACCTTCCTCATACTAACTGGTGTGAGGATGAGAATCTTCACTCTAAGGGGTTTTAAGCTCCTTTCTTGCACCTTTTAAAGAATTTTTCTACCAGACCTGAAAACTGGAAAGAATGTGCTCATCACAATCAGAAGAAATCCAGAAGCGATGCAGCACAAGACAACCCTGTGCTGCGATGCAGCACAAGACAACCCCAACAAGACAAGGCACCACAATGGAGTCTTCAGTGCCTTCACTGGACTGCACAGATAGGCTCCTCTTCAAGGGTATATTTCCTATTCCTATTTGCTTTCTTCACATACAGAGAAAAATTCTATTCCTAGGAAGGAGTGAGAGTGCATAACTGAAGTACATGCTTTGGGCAGCTCTTAAAATGGGAATCTTAACTTTGGGAATCTTGTGAAATGGCCACAAAATATGTGACCGGATTTTAAAATCTTCCAAGTACTCAGTGGCAGCCAGTGTAGTCATGAAAAATGGTCAGCAGTATTTCAGCTAGATCTTTGTGAATTAGGT
Source organism: Neopelma chrysocephalum (assembly GCF_003984885.1). Classification (NCBI taxonomy): domain Eukaryota; kingdom Metazoa; phylum Chordata; class Aves; order Passeriformes; family Pipridae; genus Neopelma; species Neopelma chrysocephalum. Next base: position 117,615 of record NW_020897732.1, on the reverse strand, counting down.
GCCAGGTCAGCAAACTGGAAACATTTTGTGGAACAGGACAACTGTGTTTAATTTCTTTGGATTTCTTTTAAGAAAGCTTGGAGATGATCAAATCCCCAATTCTTTTTTTTTTTTAATGAAGAAGTCTAGTTTTTCAAATTTACTTTTGTTGTCCTAAAATGTAAGATAATTATAGTAAAAAAGATTGACATCAACACCAAAATAGAAATCATTGAAACTTGCTAAAATATTGAGGTTTCCACATTGTGTTTACTGACTTTTTAAAAATGTCCTTTTGGCTATTTGTATTAATTTGTTTATATATTAATATAACCCATTTTAAAACAACAAAAGAGGATTTTACCATTTCAAAAATATGTACAGGATGTGAAAATACACCCTCCAGAGTTACACGGAAGAACTTTTAATGCTCAGTGTCTTGAAGAGAGCACTTTTGCATGGTGACCTGTGGATATAAAAGTCTGTATCTCAGTACTTCATTTTGAGAGTACTGGTTTTATGCTGAATCATTTCAGCAAGCACAATGCTGCTTTTGCTGTAGGTCACCTTTGTATCAGTGTCCTGTTGCCTTCAAAAAACATCAGGTTTAAGAGAAACTGTGAGACTTTTGCTGCAATCTGGGATATTGAAAGGAATTTGCATTCAGACAGAAAATTACGATAGTGAGCACAGCATTTGCTAGTACTTCCCAACCTTGGAGAGCGGACACCCACTGTGGTAATGGAAGAACTCATGTGATGTTCATGCATGTTGATTACAAATAATAGAGAAAGTGAGAGAAAGCAAGAAGACTGAAGAAGGCATCCCCATCTCTTAAAAAGAGACTGCAACAGGAATAATAAATGTATTTCTTGGTGAGCAGTGTAATAGCAACCAGAAAATTCAAGAGCGCTCCAAGATTTGCACCAACCTTTCACTGGCAGTGAAACCACATGCAAAAAAAGCGAGGAAAAAAACCCCAACAGATAGCCAACAGTACCTCACCATGCTTCAAGATGTAGAGCAAAGAAAATCTTAGTCAATTCCAGTCTCTTAAACCCCTGACTATAGTCCTTAAGCTGACATCTGTTGAGAAGGGTGTCTGTAGGTGGACAGCAGAAAGGTCTTCTTGAGAGCAGCCTGCCAGACTGGCATAACCCCATCAGGCCATGTCCAGGGCCAAATTGGAAGAGACTCAGTTGGAAAGTCTGGTGCTTTTGTCACTTTGAAGTATGTGAAGTGTTACACAGTTAGAAGTTATATTTATCCACCTTCTTTCACCTTTTTATTTAAAAGCTTTTCCTTTATGGTCTGAGTTCCTGGAAGACTACATTTCTCTTACTGCTATCTCAAACAAGGCTACTTGCAACAAGTGTTTCCTATGAAAACAACTATATAGACATTACTGTACAATGCAGTCAATATCAAACATCTTCTAAGAAGTATCAATCAGATTCCCCTTCAGGAACAAAAATACAAGAAGGTTGCGGTCTTTTTGAGATTTCCTAATGGGCAGCTGGGGTGGGAACTCTATACCCAATTTATAACATCAAATATTCCCTCTATCTGTTTCACAAGGACATGTACCAGCATGAGAGTGGGATTTGGTAGAACCTGGATTTACAACTAGAAATTAAATACAGGCATGTGGAAACATTATTATGTAAACTAATCCTGAGCTACTTCTTACTGCATTCCCTTAACAGCAACAAAATAGTAGCATGGAAACCAAAGGCCAAGTGTAATTTTTTTTGCTTGTTCTATGAGAATGAAAAGAAAACCAGTCCCATGTAGAACCAGGAGGAGTCATTATTTTTTCATCTGTGAAGTCTTAAATGTCACAGCCCCTGGCCTGAATTCTCCTTTCATCAAAACCAATGGAGCTTTGATACTGGTTTCCACTTGAGCATGAAAGATCCCAGAGACTCCATTTTTCACCTTTTACTGAGAATTCTGGTGAAGTACTTCTATGTCTTGCTTTCAGTAGTTTGTTTTGATAGCTTCCATTGCTCAGGGAGGAACTATACTTCAGAGAAACTGCAGCTCAGAGACACGCTGAGCCCTCAGGTGCTGGTGATTCAGCATCACTCTAGCCTGAGGCACTGCTGCACTGACCCAAACAGGAGGGCAAAGTGCTCTGAGATGCGGCCACATCACCTTCATCTGTGTTTCACCCACTTCAGTCCCTGCAGATCAACCAGGAAACCACCAGAACAAACATTGGAGACTCACCTGTGCCCTGATCCTGGCCACACCTTCTTCATAATAGTGGGGCAGTAAGAGACACAGCTGCTCTTGATCCTGTAGGGCAGGATAAACAGCCCCATATCTGGCTGTTTGCACTATACAAGGGTGTCAATTGATCCTCCAAAACATGTGCTGCCCATCCATATGAGGGACAAACTGGCAAAGTCCAGACAGTTGGCTGACATCTCAGGGATCTGCAGGAACAGCCAGTCAAGCTGTGCATAAGGCAAGAAGGTATGGAAAGTAACAGTCAACATGGACTTCTTATAAGGAAATCACATAAATCAATTTGATTTCCTTCTGTGACAGTAGAGCAAACTGCATTTGTGGAAGATTCGCAACAGATCAGACAGCTACTGGGACTCAGGCTTTTGGCAACGTCTTATATGACTATCTTATAAATAAGCGGAGGAAATATCATGGAGCTGAAATTGCCATTGAGAGTGTATAAAACAAGTGGAAAACTCAGAGAAGTTATTAGGTATTCATTGTCAAAATGGAAGTATACATCAAGGACTTCCACTGAGGTCTGTCCTTGGTGGCTTGTGTTCGGTATTTTCATCAATAGCCTGTCTGAAGGAATAAAGTAAAGGTTCCCCAGCTGTACAATATGTGGTATTAGCTTTATACAACCAGTTCCTACAGGGCATATAGCCTGGAAAAGGCCTCTGGCTGCTGCTGCTGGGGCATGCTCCTGCTCTCCGCTGTTCTCCATGGTGGTCTTGAGGAGGAAAAAGCAGAGCTCTTGCATTGTAGAATCCTGTTACATTTTTTGTTGTCAACTTGGTGTTCTTTGTAAGTATTTCAGAGGCCAGGATTAGAATTTAAAGTTACCTTGATACATTGGAAAAATGGCCTGAAAAATAACAGAATTCATCAAGTGTATTGCAAGGACCTGTGAGCAAAAGGGATGGACTGCACAGAGCATGGTGAGGTAGCTGGGAGTTCTGCAGAAGATGAAGACTGATCACAAGGTGAAGATGATCCAAAACCATTCTGTTATTGAGAAAAAAGAAATTACACACTGGGTTATATGTGTAGGTGTTGTACTAAATGAAATGGAAGTGAATGTCTTCTGCTTGGTTGAGCTTTGTTGGGGCTGCAGTTACAAGAGATAAGGACCAACCTAGCTGGCACCCAGTTATTAGATTAGGAGCAAACGTGTTCTGGAAGGGAAAACTGATTGAGCTGGAGTTATTAAGTGTAGTAAAGATAATGATCTTCAGGTATATGTGGTCAGCAGAGACACAAAGAGAATAATCTGTTCTTTGTACCATAGTACAGTTGAGTAATAATGGGTTTTAATTGCAGCAAAGGAGGTGGTAGGTGAGTTCATGCCAAGAGAAGGGGGATCAGATGGGGAAGTACTGGAATACGTTGTCTGTGTGGGTGGCAGACTTTCCCTCATTGAAGCCCTTTTTAAGAACAAGTTAGAGACATATTAATCAGGAATTAAATAGGTGTAATTGATCCTACTTTGAGGCAGGACGGCCTCTCGAGGTCGTCTCCACCCTGATTTTCCATTTCAGCAGTCTGCCTTGTAAACATGGCATGAAGGTCTGTTGCTCAATAGATGGTTAAAAGAGTGAATAGCAGCTGGTTTATTCCTCTGTTTTTGTGAGGTGTGTTTACATTCCAGGCCTAAGAGTGAAGGGGAAGGACAGTGAGTTCTGATCCCACCAGACAGCCAGCAAAGGAGACCGGGCAGCCATCCATCGGAGGCTGTTTAACTTTCACAGCCTTTCAGAGTCTAACATAAAGGACAAAGGTGGCTCCCAGATGGAAGACAACAGACTTGAAAAACATGGAAGCTGACAGAGAGGGATGTACATTTAACATGAAAGTCCAAATTGCCAGAAGAAAAAAGCAAGGAAATTTCCAGCTAGGTGCAATGGAACAGCTCCTGAAGGATCTATAAGTGCTTTTGGCCTCCATAGAAAATACTTGGGCAGAAATCCTCCAGAAGGTATGTTTGTTTTGAGCAGAACCTGGAGTTCCTGCACAGAGGTTTCTGAAGGCTGTGTTGCAGGATTAGGCCATATTCCCTCTACTCAATGTCATGGGAGACTGAATGTTTTCACTGTTTTCTGGAGCCTGACACAGGCAGACAGACCACAAAGAAAAACACGGGAACAGATCCTATAAGCTGCTTCAAATAACACTTGCTCCAGAGCATCTGGTGAATGTTGAGGAATTCTAGTTTCACAAAAGATGCCAATAGGGGAAGAAATTATTTCACAGTTTGCCTCAGGCTTCAGGAGGGATTGCTGAACATGTTAACTGACACTCTTTTGACAGGCTGCTTTGCGGTCACTGCTGCTAACTAACAGGAAAACAAATGCCTGTCGTCTGAGCAGGGATTCACACTCTGCGCCACAAAGCCAAGAAAATTGCTGCTGGAGAATCCCCAGAGCTGCTCTGTGAGTGTGCACAGGCTGGCAGGATCTGTGAAAAAACATCAGGAATGTTCCTGATCAGGAAAGCTCTGCTGGGAATGTAAAGACTCGGTATGTTGACTCAAAGGGATACTTTGAATACATTCCTAGGTATGAGCAGCTCACTTCAGAAAGAAAGTATGGGGCAGGGAAAAAACTAGGGAAACTAGGAGTAGGAGGCAAAGCAAAGTTAAGCTATATACAAAGATGGAGACTGAGCCAGAAATAGAAAAGGGGAAAGTAGATCAGAATTTAAGAGTCTTGCATACATTCACTACGATAAGATTTTTTTTTTCTGCAAACATGGGCAATTCCATTAGCCAAAGAGAGACAAAGTCACTTTTGATACAAAAGAGACAAGAATTTTATTACCATTGTATCAAATCCAGTGACTGTAGCAAAATCAACCCCCTTTCTCTGCCAGCTACATGATTCACAAGGTGTTCACTACCAAGACTGACAGTCCGGCTGTTTGTGTGTGCTGAATGAGCTATTCTGGATGCAAAGAACTCGCATATCTGGACAGAAATGTTCAGGAGGATGATGAAACCTGAAATGGATCCAAGTACAGCATGATAGAAATAGGCTTTGGCTCTCAAGGTAGGAAAGAGGAATATCTGCTAATGGGAGCTGGTTACTGGGTTAAACTACTGATCACTGAAGGATGGAAAACAGTCAAATGTCCTAAACCTGAAAGATCTGACCAACATAATACATTACCTGTTAGAAACTGAACATGAATTCCCCCCTCTACCTTCTCCTGGGTCAGGGATTAAAGAGACCCTGATTGTCACTTGCCAATATTTCAGGGAGACTACAAGTCTAGTTCTTTATTTAGATCAACATTTATTTTCTTGTATTAAGATTCTACTCCTTTAACAAGAGTTGCAAAAACTGACTTGTGAAAACATACTTAAGGAAATGGCAGAAAAGTCTCATGAGATCTTTGCAGGAGCAATGCATAATACTGATACTGTTGTCTGTCTGTTGGCAGCAACTTTTTATCAAATGGCTTTTGAGAAGTCTGCCTGGAGAATGTAGTATTAACTCCATAGTCAGAATGAAAAAGCATGAAACATCAAGAATTATAACTGGTCTTTTAAGAAATTACAATCTGATTGTATGTGAAGACAGGATTTTTCTCTATTTCTTAAAATTGCCAATTCTCCTATTTTTCAAGTTACCAGCAAAAGCAACACAGCAGTGGATGTTCCAGTTTCTGATAATCACTCTTATTAAATATTTTATTATTTTCTTCAAAGAGAATACAGACTTCATTCCTCAGTTAATTCCAGGTTGGAATTAGCTCTACCCTTTAGACCAAGGGAAAATATAAAGTCCTAAACCATTACAATACATTTGTCTTTGACTTTTCTCCCTCCCTCCTTGCACTTCCTAATACATCCTAGTAAATGAAGCTTTTCCAGGGATGAGTTGACTTTTACAGGGCCTGGCTCAATGGGGCACAGGACAGCACAGGTGGCTTCTTTGTGACAATGTTTCCTACTAAAGAAGCAGCAGCTACTGAATAAGAATAATTAAGGACACTTTGATCTTGATTTACCAAGGCACTGGCTGTGCTGCACATTTCCATTGAGGGGAATCTGTATTCTATGTTGAGGGGAAAGCCAACACTTCTAAGGCAAAAAGCTATGAACTTGTGCATAAGCAGATTTCCATTTTGAGTGCTTCTTTTTGTCTGGACAAAAAGATGGTGCTTTTGAGATAACACTGGAGCTGCAGAGAGGGCCTGCAAACATGAAACCTCGTAGTGAATGGAGCCTTGAAACATGAATCCAAACCCACAACCAGCATTCACAATCCTGCTGAGAGAGGCTTTTTATTTATTTTTCTGTGCCATTGAGAGCAAGAATTCATTTACTCCTGATATATAAATTCATACACACACGACACCAAGTAATGTCCTGATGATCCAAAATGTTCCCCAGGCCTCACACCCTCCCCACTGGCAATCCCCCTCCCAGCCAGTTCTCTACCATTCTGCAGCGGTGCAACCCTGGGGCATGTAACTGAGAAACCTCTGCTTCAGACAAGGGAGAAAGCTTCATGAATCACCAAACAACACGTCTCAGGTGGGAAAAGCACATTCTTTGTTCCTCTATGTGGAATTAGAAAAATATGTGTAGAACTAAAGCCCTGCAAGCCCCAGGAGAGCAATCGCGCTCTTTCTCTTTCTTGTTTTGGTTTTGTTGAACTTGTGAATTTTGGGGTGGTTTAATTAGAGGTCTTAAAATTCTTTAACACTGACATTTAAGTGCTTCATATTTTCCCCCCAAACCTGCTGGGTTTCCGTCCTCCTCCTCTTTTTCTTGTGTCACTTTTACTCTACAATAAAACAATTGAATCACACACTGGTACATAAATATTGGCAGATTTTTAGGTTTGCTGTTTTTTTCACTCAGCCTATTGGGCAAACAGCCTAGAAAGGCTAAGTTATTTGCCAGAGTTAGAATTTCTGGCAAACAGTGCAGATCCAGTACAAATCTCAAATCATATTTTAGGAATGCCGTGCTTCTACCGCACCTTTCCAACTCTTCTCTCTGTACACTAATGACTATTATGGGGAAATGCGTTCCAGAAATGTGAAAATCAATGTGGTGGGAAATGTACCAAAACCACCTTTCCACTTATACAATCTCAGTTGTCCAAGAAACACAATTAATTAGTGTTATTGAGCTGTTTAGCTCCCCAATAAAAGCTTTTTGAGTGATTGTATGAAGAACCATTGGTACTGGAGACTTCATACTGAAGTAATTAATGGAAGTTGATTATATTCTGACAAGTTAAACACAGGTTTGTTTGATATTACACACACATGGAAAACACATGCGCTATTGAGCTCAGTACCTAGGAGTTTAGATTAATGGTGTTGATGAATTATGTGGAGATTATATACTTTGCAGACACATAATGGACCTGATTTTGAAAAGCAGGCTCTCATTTTGCTCCTGCAATTTTGAGGGTGTGAATAATTGCAGGTGATTTTCTAGCAGCTAGACATCTCGCTGCCTGGTGGAATTCCTTTGGGCAGAGGTCATGCCTGGTTTTGTGCAAGGCACAGAAGGCACTGGGACAGCACCTGCAGACAGTGAAGAACAAACCTACACTAGTGCTGCACACTGGAACTGCAGTAACCAGAAAGGACAACTGGTTTCATGCACAGCCGTGGCAGCTGAGTTGGAGCTTTCAAGAAATAATTTCTCTATCTAAGTTCAGGGGCATGTGGTGAACTTGAGGCTCAACCCCCAAACAGGAAGGAGGAAGCTGTCACTAGGCTTTCTCTTGCTGCCAGGGAGAGGCTGGCAATAGACCTGACACTTAGCTCCGAGGCCAGCTGCTGAATCTGTCTCTGTGAGACATTACTCAGGTTCAGCCTAATATCTTAGCCTACCAAGTAATATCTTTCTCTTAAGACTCTGTCTAAAGGCAACTGAATGTCATTGGGATGATGACAGAGGTAGCAATGAACGCTAATGTTTAAGGGTTGCAGGAGAGAGCCAGGAGGTAGAAGGCCAGGTTCAAATGAATGGCTTGATTTAGGCAGGGAATGGAGTCAGATTTTGGCCTTAGTAGAACTAGTCTGCCATGTAGAGCAGCCGGCATAGAACAGTCAGCCCAGGTCTGATCCCTTCCCATGTTGTTTACCTGCAGGAACATATAGAGGTGCCACAGCCAGTATTACAGGGCATTCACTGAGTGCTTGGAGCACCATCTGAGCATGCTCCATCGGGATTTTCCTAGGAACATGTCCAGAAGGAGTTGGGACTACAGATAACCCAAACCCTATGAAGGCAGGTTAACTGCAAACTGTGGATAGCAGTCTGGCTTTCACAGCACTCCTGGGACTGGCTTATGGGTACATGAACCAGCCCAGAGCTGGATGAGCATCTCCTGCTGAGAGCAGGTCCTGCTGAGCCCTGCAGATGTGATTCAGTTCAAGATGTCAAATCTGTGGGTAAAGATGCAGGTTTTCATGTGAACCAGGCAGCTGAACTCCATTGACGTGATGGAGATCTCACCAAAATTGCCAGCAGAGCCCGCAGAGAGATTCTACCCCCTCTAAAGCAAAATTTCCTTGTCAAACTGCCTACACCTCCCCTTTACCTCAGACAGCTGTGGACACCTACCTTCAGAAAACCCCACTTAGTTGTCAGTCACCAGTGAAACCCTGCCCTTAGAGATGCATAACAGGTAAAGCACAGCAGCACCAGACCATTTCCAACACCTCTGTTATCACAGCCGTTAGCTGGCTGCTCTGCTCAGACCTCTGCTGTCCCTTGAATGGGACATGCCCATCACACTGTGGTAGCAAATTGCCACCACTGCCCAGCTCTATCCAACAAGCTGAAGTCCTCTGAGTGCTGCCGGGTGCAGAAGCAAGGGATAATATTAACACCCAGGGCAGAGCAGGAAGAAGCAGTTAGCCTTCCTCCTGGTACTAGCGCACCTTCCTCAAAATTTTTGTGTGTTCAGAGCTACAAAGTGTTTTCAGTTCAGCCATTTCAGGTCACCGTGGCTGAGAAATAAGTTAAGAAGATGCATCATACTCCATATTTAGTGGTTGTACCCAGAGACCATCTTTAGGTTATAGCTTGAGGTATGTTGCAGAGAGAGAGAAGGGGAAAGATGTGCAGACCTGTTTTGGCTTTGATCTTAAAGGTGTGTGAGGGACAAATGTAAGGCACCAGCACGTGCCTACAGAGGTGCAGTAAGTGGAAAGTTAAGGAGGGCAGCACAGCTCCTCTCATCGGTGCTCGCAGTCTCCAAATCCAGCACTTGTCTTTGTCTGTGCATCATTAAATGTTGACCACTGCCATGGTTTGTAAACAAATATAGACCATGCATCGATCCCTACTAAAATGAATCACAAATGTGAACCCCAGAAGAGACTATGGCCCCCAGCTACTTAAGCTCTGAGTCCATCTGAAATGGCTTATGTTGACACGTACCCCAGGCAATGAGAAAATCTGCGTGCCTAGTACCCAAACACTGGTGGCTCTCTAGTTTTCAGTGGAGATTTCAGCATCCTCTCCAGCCTGCCTGATCCTGAGAAGTGCCAGAGTATGAACATAGTGGAGTAGGCAGGGCAGAGAGAGGCAGCAAAGGGTGGAGAGAAGTCAATGAGAGGTGACCACTGACAATGCCCAGAGATGTTAGAAGTTCTGGGATATGTGATACCCTGTGGATCCCTAAGGTCTTGCACCTGGGTCAGGGCAATCCCAAGCACAAATACAGGCTGAGCAGAGAATGGGGAGAGGACTTGGGGGTGCCACTGAATGAGAGACTGGACTGAGTTGTCAGTGGGCGTTTGCAGCCCAGAAAGTCGTTCGTGTCCTGGGCTGCATCAAAACAATCACAGCTAACAGGTCGAGGGAGGTGATTCTGCCGCTCTACTCCGCTCTTGTGAGACCCCACCTCGAGTGCCTTATCCAGCTCTGGGGCCCCTGATGTAAGATGGACCTGGACCTGTTGGAACAAATCCAGAGGAGGTGATTAGAGGGATGGAACACCTATCCTATGAGGAAAGGCTGAGAGAGTTGGATTTGTTCAGCTTGGAGAAGAAAAGGCTCTGGGGAGACTTTATAGCACGTAAAGGGGGCCCTGCAAGGGCATAGAGGGAATTTTTATAAGGTCATGTAGTGATAGGACAAGAGAGAATGTCCTTAAGCTGAAGGAGAATAGTTTTAGATTAGGTATTATGAAGAAATTCTTTACTGTGAGGGTAGCGAGGCACTGGAACAGGTTGCCCAGAGAAGTTGAGGATGCCTCATCCCTGGAAGTGTCCAAGGCCAAGCTGGATGGGGCGTTGAGTAACCTGGTCTAGTGGAAGGTGTTCCTGACCATGACAGGAGGCTTCAAGCTAAATGAACTTTAAGGTCCCTTCCAACCCAAACCATTCTATGATTCTGTGAAACCCTGGACAATATTGCTGTGATGCAAGAACTGAGCCACAAGAGAGCCATGGCCAAGGACAATCTGCTGTCTTTGTCCCTCCACATGGAAGTAGAAGACCTAACACAGCAGCGCTGGTGTGGATTCTTTATACAGTTTATTTGACTGTGTAAATACCTAACCCTTTCCTAAGACTCTGCTCCTTTGATCACTCACCTGTCTGCAATCCTGTAAGAAAAACAGAATTAGGACTTAATTCTGCAATTATATGCTGCCTCCAAGAAAGAGCAATCATTGCTGGCAAAGGGCTTTTGAGTCTCTCCCATGCTGACAGTCTGCTGGAGGCAGTAGATAATCACAGAAGCAAACCCCAATGCTTGCTGTGCTGGAGGACAGGAAGCAGTCCTTTCTGAGCAAGAGGAAAGACCTGGCTTCAGCCACTGCTTCTTAATTAGCTGCTGCAGGTGGAGAGCTGTGCAAGTTCTTCACATTGCTTTTATAACTATCACATCTTTATGTGGCTGAACTGTTTTTTTCCACTGTAACTTGGACATTTTTGGAAAAGAAATATTTTGGGTCACATTATCAATTTTCCCCCCATGGAAAGCTTATGAAAATTAATCTATAAGCAAATTGATGTGAGGAAAAAGTTAGCAGAAATGTTTTCAAATGGGTAACTTTCAAAAGATTTGAGCTCATTCCTTTTGAATTACAAAGTCAGAGCTTTGATCCAGCCACTCTTTGGTTCTCTACTCCTCTTTCCCCCTCCATGCTACTTTGCATCACACTTGAAGAGGTCCCCAGTGAGTACCTTTTTGCTAATGATTGAATTTATCATTGGCAGAAGTACCTCGATAGACTGTTCTTGAGGTTGAAGGCACCATTTGCTGCCCACAGCAGGCACAAGAAGCCTCTGAGCTGCCTTTTGGATGGTGATATGCTAGTCCATCTCAGACAGGCAGAGGAGGATACTCCTTCTCCAAGACCTACACATTATTGTGACTTTTTGTTAATGGTCCCAAGACAGTTCTCAGCTAGGGCAGCAGTTTGTCTGCAGATAGCAAACTGACTGGGCTAGACTAAGGTCACCATGAAAACACCTGACTGTGCAGTAATCTGCACAGTAATGCCCTTTTAGTTAGTGCTAAAGCAAATTAGTGACGCTGAGGCTAAATGGCTGTAACCTACAATAACACAAACCTAACTAACCCTGCTGTTTCTTTAAAGTGAGATGCCAATTGCACAGCCAGGAAAGCACTGAGATTATCCTCACAGGAGTCAAGCGGGCCTGTAGGAGGCACCATTACTTTGGGATAAATACAAGAGACAAAAGCCTTCAAGATGCTTTGTGTAATCACAAAAAGCAAAGTGGCCTCCATGCAGAGACATGCATTCTTGCAAAAATAATATAAAGAAATAACGTCTACTTACAAGTGTCTCGTATCTCACTGGTTATTAGTTTTGTGTGTTTATGGAAAAGAAGGCAGAGCAGGTGAGAGAAGCTAAAGACGTGGCCTAAAGAGACATCAAGATTATGGCTCCAAGAACAGAGGCAGGGTGGGGGAAGAGAGAGATTTTGGCTAAACTGATTAAAAGACAATTGTAACCTGAAAAAAGCAGCTCCTAATTCCTCCCACATCTGGGGACACTGCACACTGCACATTCCTTTTAGACAGAGTATCGTAATAAAAGAAGCCTGATTCTATCATCACCACCACCTCCTAAACAACACAGCCCACAGCACTCTGAATTTTGGTGAGCAACCTGGGGTGCGAAGCATTATTGTGCATATCAGGAGCAAGAGTCAGGCTCCAGGAAGAGAAACTGAGACGTATGTGCACAGGCTCAAGAGAGATAGGGCAATGGTGATGCCTTCAAAATCAGCCATGGCAGAAGCAAATCTGAAAGCCAAGTGGGAATCATGGGGCTCACAGGCTATGTCTGGTCTGCACCTGCATCCTGCAGAGCCTGCGGGCAACCAAAGTCCTTGCTCTACCTCTGTCCCTCCATCTCACCCTCCATGACGTTTCCGCCTCCTCCTCTCCCCAGTGCTCCTCTCTCCCTCCACTTTCACAGCAGTGAGACAGAGTTGTTGCGTGCCAGCATGTCATTGTTACCTGTTTTGCTGGCATGGTGCTGGGAAAGGACTGGGACAAGCCTCAGCACATTTGAACTCATTCAACTTCCCTCAGGAAAAAGGACTCCATTGACCTACAGCCAGCAGCATGAGGCATCGGTAAGGGAGAATGCATCACATAAAAAAGGAAGAAGCATCCAGAAATCTCTCGATAATCGTGGAGAGATGACTTGTAGGTGAAGATGGAATTGCTTTTGGAGCAACAACTGCACAGTGTCTAGCCAGACTGGGAAGCCCCATAGTTGGAAGCAGAGACCTGTCTGCTCTGAACGAGGAGGATTTCCATGGAGCCAGGGAGACTCAAGGGTGCCTTGACAACCCAAAACCTGCTAATAGACATGAGCAGCAGTAAGGAATGACAGATCTCAGAAAGTGTGTTGAGAAAGCAATGAAAGAGGCAGAGGTTAGAGCAGACCTCACTCAGCCACCTGGCTGCACAAGTGGGTTAGCCAAATGGCCTCAGTAAAACTATTTTCTACTCCATTTGTAACCCTCAGAGGCCAATCAGGAAGAAGAGAGATTGTCCAGTTCGAATAATGCAAAAGCTGATTTCTTTGAGAGAAAACTCCTTAACAGGCTTCTTGGCTCTGCTCAGTGTCTCACCCAAGCGAGTGGCTAGTAGGAGGAATGGGAGAAGTTTCCAGCAGCAGCCTGCACAAGCCAGCTCTGTCTGTCCTACAGAGCAGCCCACGACAGACAACCAAGTGCTCCAAGTTTGCAGGAGCTGTTGAGATGTGGTGCACAGACAGCCATCAGACAGAAAGAGCCAGATCAAAAAATTAGCATGAAGGGCAAAGCTGAATTCTCTGGCCTGGCTGAGGACCAGACAAGACCTGTTCTTGGCATAATCTGGTGCAAACAAGGACTCCCAGGATAAATGGGCAGTGGAACAACTTATACACATTTAGCTAGACTTCAGCTTGCAGGCCAGATCAGCAAAAGGAAATCAGACACCCCAAGGACTTGGGGAATTTGCCCCATCATTTGAGTTTTTCTGTGCAGCAGGCAATCAGGAAAGCAAGCAGCTGCTAGCAAGATGGACATTAATTGCCAGGAACCCCACAAGCACAGATATGTCACATGGAAAAGGTGACTCTAGTCTGGTCTGTGGCATTTTGGAACAATTAGAAAAAGTGATAGATTTGGTTTGTAAAACAAGAGAAGCTGGCAATAATGCAAAAACTAAAGAAAGCAGTTAAGTGCTGGTACAGTGAAAAAGTTTGCTATAAAATGTCAACTTGTTATAATAGGAGTCTGGGCCAGAAGAAAACATTACCAGAGCCTAGTAAAAAGGCTCTTTCCCAGTTGTAGAGTTGCAAGGACACCACATTATGTCACTGAAGCCCAGAGGTACACAAGGCCCCAGGTTTTTGTTCAGATCCTACAGCTGAACAACAGAAGGAGGAGACTGGTTACAAATCATCTGTTGGTATCTGTGAAATGCATGGAAAAAGCGGACACTGCCTAAAGGATAACCATTAATAGACCAGACATGCTAAAACCAGTAAGGGGTAGACTGTCCAAAAGTGAACCAACTAATTGGTCTCAAATGGAGACAGTGGCAGGGAAATATGCATTTTCCCAACAGTTGGGAAAGTTGGGTTTGCGAATTGGACATCTGGAATTTGAGCTATATTTCTGGGTAATCAAGATAGTGGATGAGCTAATAAACAGTTTGGATTTCATTATGCCTAATAGCTGAGTAGGTGCCAGGAAACCATGTCTTACAAACCTTGCTTATGAAAATTCTTTAAAAATATGGGTCACAGGTGAGTAAAATGACATGAAGACAACTGGTTTGCAGAGAGCAGTGAATGGCACCATTATAAGTGACATACCATGGGAGCTTTTCAGACAAAGAAATAACTTCCCACAGGCTGAAACTGGTTTTGAGACCTAGGATCTCAAAGGGATTTTACCTGTTCAAGTGTTGGTATATGGAAAGCAGGAATCTGTTCCCCCTTGTGTGCTAGACATTTCTGATGAGGAGCAAATAAAAGAGGGAAAGAAGAATGAGGGCCAGAAAGCACAACAAAATAAACAGATGTAGCAAATATACAGATGAAAACTAGCAGGGCAAGAAAAGTGGAGACAAAGGCAGGGAGCTTGGTGTTTGGTGCTGGGGATGGTGTACAAACCTCTGCTGCTGAGGCTTCTGAAGTTGTCCTCCCCCTCACTGCCAAAGCAGCACAGAACTAAAGTATAGAAAGGTGGCCACAGAGCCACTTCTTAGCTGAAGCCAAGTACAAGAGATATTCTGGGCAGCTGGGAGTTCCAGGAAGGTGAGACTGAGTTCTCACATCAGCTTGGCATCACTGGTTGTTCAGAGGAAGAAGGGCAGCCCCACATCCTGTTCAAGGCTGCAAGGACCTCTGCAGCCTAGTTTTCCTCTCTGGATCTGATAAACAGCTGTGGACCTCAGAAGAAAGCTCTGTTTCACAGTGGCAGAATGAAGCCCTCAGTGGCCACTAAATGAGGATGCTTCACTGCTGTCATGGGGCAAGGGGTTATACCTTGAGCACAGCCCTGCAGAGACACAGCCAAACTGCTTTTAAGCATCTCAACATGACTGGTGCATTGGTCTTGTGGTGATGTGCCCCCCCAGCTCCTTGGTGGGGCAGTTCTGCTGCACACATCAAAAGCCATGATCTCTACCTGGTGGCCTGAGACAAGCCTAAGTCTATTAGGTTGCAATAAAACTCCCAAGGAAGGGAGTATTTCATAATGAAAAAGCAGTTTGTTTTGGGCAATTGGTAGTGAAGGAGGAGTTTCTGCTGACACAGTGACAGTGGAGCTGTCCTGAAACAGCTGCTCCTCCTAGATGTCCAGGATCAGAAAGGACTTTGGTTCCTAACAAGAAGTTTACTTCTAAGCTTGCAGATACGGCACCACATCAGATAGCTTTGCTGACATTGCGGCAGAAAACCATTGCAATTTTTACCAGAACATAATTTAGCATTTGTGGAGTTACAAAGGCTCTTATGACCACTCACAGTTTGCTTTTCTGGATTTTAAAATGCTTTTCATGGAGGAAACAGATGTTAAGAGATACTGAACTTCTAGTTTAGAGACAATATTGCTACAGCAACGTAAGGGATTTGAAAGTGTCCTTATTACAGCAAAAGTTTCAGGCCTCTGAAATGATTTATTGTATTATGGAAGCACTCGGTGGGGAAAAAGTTTTATTTGTATCTTTTCAAGTCTGCTTGGATGGGAATAAAATAACTGTGGAAGAGCAAAATGAAAATACTCTGAAAAGAGGGAATTTTATAATTATGTAATAATTCAATATTTAATAATATTTAAAAAATGATTGTGGTAGTTGCCATTTTTCTGTATGTGTAGGAATTACACTTTAGACTACCACCATTGTAGTAGACGTTCTCATGATGGTGAGAATGATGCAAAGGTGCTTTTAATGGATTAAATATAGCTAATATAGCTGCTGCCTTTTAACTGGAAGGAGCTGAGTATTTTTGTAGAACTCAACTTCAACAGCCTCAATATGAACCATGAACAACACTACACATGTGTCTATGGAAAGATATGTCTCTCTAGGTCTTATTTTGTAAAACTTGGGTGTCTGAAGTAGGGATAGCATATAGCAGAAGAACAAGAAATTCCGTATCTTGACCCAATAAGCTTGGTGGAAAGCTCAAAAAAAGACAAATTCTTTGACCAAATGTCCTGCAAAAAGGACAAGGAACTATGGGCAGAATGATGATCCCTTGCTGTTTAATTCTTCCTGTCCTGAGGAGAAAAAACTTTGGATGATCACTATGAATAAAGAGGCTGTAGCCTAAATCCCACATTATTTAGTGAGCAATTTCTCTTCCTAACAAATCACATCTGCAGGACTGTGAGTTGCAACCAGTCAGGTTAAAAATTAATAGTCCTATTTTTTTCTTAAAACTTTTGAGAGTATAATTAACATACGTGAACCTTGCATGTAAGTATTCAGCAGACTTATGTATAACATTGTCTTTAAAAGATGGTCTTCACCTATATAACTCAATGTCAAATTCCCTCAAACCAATTAATCTCTGTTATACAATGAACTGGTTGCTGACAGAACTACCACTCTTTTCTTTTTTTCCCATCAAAAAGAACTATCAAACCCTCCTTTCTGTAGCACTAACAGACACAAGGCAGGAACCTTGTCCAAAATGAGTTGATGCACATCTGTGTGCTAGCAGTAACTGTGTTATCTAGAAATTCTTTCAAGCCACTGAAATTCTTTCAATCAGCTCTTTTATTTCCAGTTTCACCTCTCTTCCCCTGTAACAAAACACCACGTGTCAGATTTGCTTTTAAATTCAAATACAAACTTACGTATTACCTTTGTGCCTCTGAGAACTATTGTGTGCTGTAAGATGTGGCAAGCTCATGCTAAAACAAAAGGATACTCTCTCCATGGCATACTCATTATTCTCCCCTACTGAGTGACTGTATCACCTGCCCTCTCCAAATTCTTTATGCTTCAACAGGGATGCCATTTCTGGCCAGAGCAGCTTCAATATAGTCTTAGCTTCCATGGATATGTAATCACTTACACCTGTGCAAAGTAGATGTAAACTCATTTTGCACTCACTCTACACAGGTGCAAATGACTGCACAAGGTGAGAAGCAGTGGAGAATAAAACCCATAATGACTGCAAAATGCTTAAGCAGGATATGATGGAGACCAACAGAGGTACATGGGATACAGCAAGATCAGTGGGCAACAGCAGTTTTGGGAGTCTATTCTCCCTCATGGTGCCAGCAGTGTCTGTTATTTGCAGTGGAAGTCATGTGTGTGCCCAGCAGATAATAAATTAGCTGCTGTGTGAATACCACAGGCTTGCCTGCTCCAGCTCCCTCTGGCACTGCTGTTAGGCTCTGGCTGCAGCAGGAAACCTGTGCTGCCACCCAGGTTGGAAGATGCCGGGTGTCTGTCTGGTTGTGTGATCAGTTTACATGGAGAATCAGGCTAAGCCTAGGGACTTTGGCTTGGTTTAGGGCATGTTTCTTGTTGTGAGTTAAACAGCTTATCCAAAAACCTCTCTCAATCACTGCTGAAATAGTACAGGTGCTCGCAGCCCTTTTTGTTATATTGCCTCCTAAAGCTGCCTGAGAGCTGGGGAGTGCGAGAGCTTTCAAAGGAAACTTTACTTTTTATGAGCTGTTGGATAGGACAGAGTAGACAGATCTAAAATAATCTGCTGCCCTGTGTCAGAGCTCTCTGACCATAAGGCTAAAGACAGTAATTATCACACTGGGCTATTTGGGAGATGTTGGAGGAGAAGGGAGAGAAATTTTTTCATGCTGCCTGTTTTAGCCTGAAGATTAGGGTTTATATATAAAATTTGCTTGGTAGTCTGAAAAAGACTTTCTGAAATGTGTTCCTCTTAACCTTACACCTGCCAGCTTTCTTCACTCTTCTTTCCCTAGCCTACTAATAGTGATGGTAAATGCATCCAGAGAAATACGGTTGCTATAAAGTACTGAAGTTTCTGTGTAGCGTGACATTAAATTACTGAGTCTGAAATAAAGTATGTGTGTCATTTTTCCAAGGGACTTTTAAAGTGTGCCTCTGGATATATGTGAAAATATAAAATACTGCTTACAAAAAATTAAAGCAGAAAGCATACGCTCCTGAAGGAAAACTACTTCATTTGTTACAGGTATCTTTTCAAAGCAAAGCAGTCACACCCTGTGCATGGCAGGCTGGAAATCTACGTGTCCCCACTGATTTTGCTATATTTGCAGTACCTGGTGTGAGAGAGGGCTGGCCATCCGTGCAGAAGTGTTTTCTCATGGCTACAAAGTTCTGCAGAGCTGGCACTGCCGTCAAGCCCAACATTCACTCACATCCCATGACAGTCAGGCTAAATGGTTCACAAGCAAGATGATGACAGCTAGGACAAGGGATCATTTTTAGTTCTAAAACAAGCAATTTTGAGCACGTGACTGTGGCAAGTAGTCCAAATAGTTTCTTATTTAATGAAAGCACTTACCAATGACAGCATCAAAGATGTGGTGTCAAGGGAGGGTGGGTAAAGGGAGGGTGCTGACCCATTGCAGGCCCCTATGGGCTGGGAAAACCAGAAAGAGAAGGCTGTCTCAATACTTACATTAACAATAGAGTGAAAGAAGTCTTTATTTTCAGGAACAGGCTTGAGAAAAGTACTTTTACCCTCTATTCCTGTTTTCCTAGTAAGTTATGGAAGGTTTATTTACCCCACATCAGGTACCCCCAGTGACTTCCTCTGTAATGGACTTTCAGGTGCCTTTTCAGCATGAGCTAAAATTAACAGAAAGAACATGTTCTCTTTAGGTAGAGCAGGAGCATAAGGGCTGTTCTGGGACCTCCTTCTCTCAAGTGACAGCAGTGCCAAGCAGTGCTACCTGAGCTGGTTTTCCAATGAGGTAGCGCACATGGATCCAAAAGCAAGCCCCGACCCTGCCTTGGTACTAGAGTCCCAGAGCCTGCCAGCAGCACCCCACCATGTTACCTCACCCATGGGAGTTGCACATGCTGCAGCCAAAGTCACAGACAGGCTGCAGCTGTGGGAAGATGGAGGAGAGCAGGCTCAGCTCCTCATGGCTGTATCACTGTGCTATGGGATGTGGCTGGAACCTGTGGCACAGTGCAAGGCCACCACTCAAGGGCAAAAGCAGCTGCTCAGAAGGGAGCTGCAAGGGCCTGAGGTTCTTTCAGCCACTCTACTTGCTTCACCTTTTCCTGCAGTCCCAGATGAAGCAGATTCGAAGTTGCTACAAACATGTGGTTCTCTGTAGGATGGGAACAACTCTGAAGCTTCTGTACCTGTTGTGTTGAAATTCCTGGAGGCAGCTGATGTAGGATGTGGGCTACTTCACCATAGTCGTTGCACTTGTTGTAGGATCCTTCCATCACGTTCTTAGCAGCAGTTGGCCTCTGGTACCTACCGCAGTGTCCTACTAGTCATGGTCCATGGTGTGCACAGTTTTCGGCTTCTGTGAAGGACAGTGAAATACTGTGACTAGAACCTTGTAGATCTATTTATTTATCTCATAGGTCTACTCGAATGCCATAAATTGTAAAGGTAGGCTGACACCAGCTTCATCTTCTACTGCTGATGCTTTGAAACTATTTTCTTCTTCTTCTACCCAGCTGCCATGGAATCCATTGATATTTGCTGAAGGTGTATTTAAGGTATTAAAATATCCTTCCTTTTAAATGTTTGGTTATTTTTTCACTGAAACACTTATCTAAATCTGTGGTGGATTTTTTTATTACCTTATGATTTTGAAGTCTAAAGCCAAAGAAGATTTAAATAGCTAAGTCTAAAACAGATTATCTTGAAAATGCTTCCTTATTAAGAGGAGACCCCCATGGTGCCTCTCTCCTCTTCAGTTCTCACTCGGTTTTTTTGGTACTCCAAGGAACATGTGTTTGGAACCAACTTAGGCCAGTCCTATCTTATACCTAAAATCACTTGGGATCCTGGATTTGAGTTTTTTCATTTTGTAAATCCCCAGAGGGTTGAGTTTGCTCACAGGGCATATATGCATCCTGGATAATGCTTTAGTACAAAATCATGGAAAGTCCTTTTTTTAAAATGTGTCCTGTGATATGACCCTTGATACTCCTACCTAGTCCAGTGGTTAGAGCATTTTGCTGGGTACTAGAGGACCAGACTTCAATGCTCTCACATTCTCTTCTGTGAGTATACAGGGCCACCAAGAGTGCTGTGTGGTCACCTTGCTGGGAGGGTTACTCTGTTCATTTTGCTGAAATGGAGCATTTCTTGTGAAAGGCAGGTATGGATGGAGGTCTGTGAAGGAGAGATGCAGGAAGGTAGGAGGGAATTGGAGCAGAAGACAGTGAGCAGCTCTGGGAGAAGAAGGGTCAGGTCCTGTCCCTGGAAGTTCTTTGTAAGGGAAGGATGGGAAGCCCATGTGCCCTTCTCCCAGCAAAGTGTCCGAACCAGTGCTGGCAGCCTGCACCTTCCCTGTGGGACAGCAAATGCCTCAGAGAAGATGCTCCAGACTCAGAGCCCCAGGCTGTTTCTCATTCCTGGACTGTCTGACAGTCTCTTCAGAGCTCCCCACACCACTGGGAAGCTCCTCACTGCAACTGCCTTCTGCAGTGCAACATTGTTATCTACTTTAGCATTCATGCATTTGTGTACATTCCTCAGATTTTAACTATGGAAGTAGAACAAATTGAGCATGTCAACCTTTCTTCCCTCCTTTCTGTCATCCAATTTGCTTCTACAGGTTTTCTTTCCCCATTCTTGAAGGCTGCTATAGCATATTAACAGATCTGTCTTCAAGTGTTTCCATTCAGAATCTTTTCCCCTGTTATAGACTATAGGGGAAACATCCAGTATGCCCATAAAGCACATTAAAGTGGAGAGTATTGCTTCTGTGACCAGCTCCTCTGTAAGAACAGATCTACTTAGTTTGGAATCATCAGCTTACTGCACCCAGCACACATAGGTTACCATATACCTTTGCTGTCTATGTCTGCAAAAATCGGGGGGGGGGTGTGCCTGTTTAAAACTTTGTATTGCTCTGTTGTGCCTCCTGCCTTCCTTCACTCTGCTCTGAGAGCCACTCAGCATGAACAAATGGCCTTTTCTTTCTTGATGGGTTCCTTGTTTCTATGTGCCAATGCCACGTTTTCAGATTACAACTTCTGAAAAGTTTTCATAAACCTGAAGCTGAGCAGATCAAATGGAGACCATTAAGATCTAACGTGCCTATCAGCCCAAAGAGCACCTCTTTTTTCACCAGTCTCCCAGCTGTCTTAAAATATGCTTTTACAAACAAGTGCATACTCATGTATGGGTGCAAAGGCAAGAATGCAGCCTGAGACAAACCAGCTCCTCCGGTCCTCAGCTTGGTTGTTCCATCATTTGGTTGCATTGGAACTGCCTGGTTCTGATCCTGTTTGGCTCAGGCAGGTCTGAAAATGTTGTCCTTTATGTTTTTTTAATCAAATTCACTGCTAAAGTCCAGCAATCACTGACATCCAGTGGTAGCCGAGGATAATTACAAACGTTTGTTTTCTGAGAGACTTGTTTGCCACCTGGGGAAAACCTAGTAACAGTGAAGGTTTACTTTGGAGCTCTACAAAAGGAGGACGAGTCAATTGAAAAACAATATTGCTTTTGTTAGGTGGGAGAGGGCAGATACCTGAGAACCAGTTTCGATAAGCATCTGTGTGTTCCCTTCACAAAGGGGCTCCAAGTCCAACTGTGCTGCTGTACAGTTTGGGAGTAGCCTCAGATGGCAAATCGAGTTCTGCCTTTCGGAAACTGCAGTGAGACCTGACCTGAAGTTTCCTGCCCCAATCAGTTTTGAGTGGAATAAAATTAAGACTTGAACAACAGTGACCCCACTATATTGGTCTAATAAAAACACTGTGCTGTAGGGTGAGCCCTTCAGTCTCTCCTCAGTAAGGCTCAAACATCAATTAAATCCTCTGGTGGGGATCCTGCCAGAATAAAACAACATCAGAGTTACAATTCTTGCTTAATTCTATTCAGCACAGATGAGTAACAATTTCTTTATGCTTGCAGGGGGGTGGGAGGGCATCATGTACCTCTTTTATCATGGTGCAAATACTACTTGTGCTTATATACTCTTATCTTCCTTTTTGTATAAAACTGTATAGGCTATGGGTAGCACAGCCTGTCTTAATTACTACAGGAAATGTCAATTCATCAGTGAAAGCATAACTATGAAACTGAACTCCTTAACAGGACCTCTTTGATGTGTTTTTTTTTCTCTTTTTTTGGGGGGTGGGCAGGGGAATAAAACCAAAAGAATATAGTCATCTTACTTTTATTGTTATTTCTATAATTCTTTCAAGTGTATTGGAGCAGAGGTGAAGTTTGACAAGCATAAAATACTTCCAGTGCAGCAAACTTTAATGGTTGCTGACACTACCATAATTTAAACTTGGGCCTTTGTAAACAGTTTGCACAGGATGCCTTGTAAGCAATCTGAGCTCACTGCAAGGGCTCCAACACTTTCTGAATACACGCCTTCATCTGTCTCTTCCCCTTCAACCTCCAGTCCTTTCTTTACTGCTTTCATCCTTTCTGATACCTCTTGCAGATAGAATATTCTTACAACTTTTTTGGCAGCCACCACAGGCCCCTTCTCATTGTCATGTATTACAGTAGTATTTCTTGGAGCTTTGGCCATAAACACCACCCCATCACAGGATATTAGCTTTAAAACAGATGGTCTCTGCTGCAAGGGGTTTAGAGGTGAAGGATGTACCCAACAAAGGGGTACATTAACTTCAGCTAAGCTCTGGGTGGGATTTGAGTCCACTTTCACTTGCATGTCCTGCTCTAGGTGAGATGCTGCCCTTAGGAGCAGCAGAGAAAGTTGGGAGGGGAGAAGCAGCAGCACATCTCAAAAGTGACAGGTTTAAATGTAATGAAAAAGAGGAATTTCACTTCCTTCAGTTTCATAGATTTTTTTTTTGTGCCCTCTGCCCATGTGGGGAGGGAAAGTTTTCTCTTTTGCACTGTATGGAGGGTCAAACTGAAGAACCATGGCTGAAAAAGTGGAAGAAAGGAGTGACAACACCTTTCTTGCAATGCACGAGACCACCTTTCCTGGAACATCTTGGATGGCAGTGCTGGGATGTGAGCAAGGG
Organism: Neopelma chrysocephalum; assembly: GCF_003984885.1. Classification (NCBI taxonomy): domain Eukaryota; kingdom Metazoa; phylum Chordata; class Aves; order Passeriformes; family Pipridae; genus Neopelma; species Neopelma chrysocephalum. The sequence continues at coordinate 94,259 of NW_020897732.1, read as the reverse complement.
CTCTCATCTTCCTCTGCTGTGTCTTACCAACACTGAGAGCCATTTCATGCTCAAGGAGAGCATTAACAGAAAACTACAATGATCCTGGACGTGCTCAAGAAGCTGAAGGAGCTGAGCTTGCTCCGAGGCTGATACAAGTCTCCACGCAGCGTCACTAATGAAGTATTGCTCTGCCCGTAACTGGGGAGAAAGCCAGAATTTCTTTCCTGATACTGAAATAAAGCAGTCCCCTTTCAGACCAGTCAGGAAAGTAATTGTTCATTTCTCAGGTCTAGCCGCACATATGCAATCTCTTTGTTAACTAGCTTTCTGAATTTTTGCTCCTTGGCTCTTCCAGTCACAGCCTGTGTGATTGCCAGCCTCGAGCGCCGGCCAGGAAACCCCACTCCCAGCCCAGAAGGGGCTTACAGCACAGACACAGCTATAAATGGGCCGCTGGTTACAGCCCCTGGAGAAGCGGGAGGGAAAAGTCCATGCTTCCCAAATACAGCTTCTAAAATTCAATACAGGTCCTCTGGTTATAAAGTACACAGAAAACTTAATTCTAAGAGAAGACCAGTGAATGGAAAAGGAAGGGAAGCCTTGGTGGCTGCTGCTGGCAAAGGCAGAGATGAGATGGACAAGCTGAACACCTTTTCTTACAAAATAACTGTCAGCCTCAATGTCATCATGTTTTAGGTAAACATGCCCAGGCAGAAAGCCCAGCAGTGAGAAAGAACTGGGTAACTAGTTCAGATATAAGGGAATTAAATTTGTGGCAAGTTAAAACTGAAGCCAGATCTCTTTGCTGTATTGAAATAACTTTGCTACTGCCTTGAACACCAGCCTTCAGAGTGGAGGGGTCGGAATGTGCTGTGGAGGAGACTGGGTGACAGATGTCTTACAGATACCTGTCCCTATTCTGCATGGTCAGACCTGGAAAGTGGCAGTCTGTTTCTAAGATCTGGAAGAGTTGTTTAGGTAACCAAAAATCTGATTCCCATCTAACTTACAGCTTACAAAATCACCATGTATCTGTGTAGTTTTGATATAAAACACCACCATGCCAGCAAAATAAAATTTTATACAGGCATAAGGGCTTCATGGACTTAGACTGAGAAGAAATGAAGCGTAAGTCCTTCTCCCATATCATTATCAGTGTGTTGAGAGTCCTAGACTGGAAGCAGGCAAACAGCATTGCTCAGTTCATTTCCATTAGACATTGAATGTGCTTCCACATTCCTGGACAGCACATGACAGGAGGTATTGGCTCATAAGGAGCTAGTTTGCAATTTAACCATGACTGGCTGAAGGACTTGGAAATAAGAAGTGTTTTTCCGCATGGGCCCTATTGAAATGTGAGCCTGAAAGCTTGTCCAGCCAACAGCTGGACAACACCTTTCTTTCTGTACCTTTATTTCTTGGTCCTGCCAAGGGTGGGTATTATCTGCCTGTTTGATAGCTTTAAGACTGTAGAAAGCCTTGGCTGAGATGAGGGGATCTGTCTGAAAGCACATCATAGTATCAGGGTTAAGAAACAGGTAACCTTTGCTGCTGGTGCTGTACTCTCCAAGACTCATCTCACTATTGTGTCCTCAGTATCCCAGGCCAGTGGTTTAGGTACCAGGCTGATAAACATCACATAAGGGACTGGCAGAAGCAGCCAGAAGAGATAACTTTTCTTCTTCCTAACATAATGTGTGACTGGTTCTTGTCTTCTATGACCACAAAAAGTCCTGTTCAGGTTCCCAGCATCTACTACTTCGAGGAGATCTAAAAATGTCCTTCTCAGAATGAAAAAACAGTTATTATACATTTCATAGGGAAACAGAAAAAATGAGCCAGCAAGATGTCTGATGCATAACACCAGTATTGAGATTGTTTTACCTGCTTCGAGGAAGACATATCTAAGTCCCTGTTCTTTGTCAAATAAAGGGTTCTGAAGTCTGCCTCCTTCTACTGAGCAAGAGAATAGTTGCTTGCTGGCTAGTGACTCTTGTGAACAGATACACAGACAGACACTCAGCTTGACTTAGCACTTGGGTTTTCACCTTTACTCTGGTTAATCCTTACACAAAGCAGAACAGCTTTAATTGCAGATGATGAGCATGAGAGTGAGCGAATCCCAGCATTTCTGGCAGCCAAGTACTTGTTTGGGATTTGCCACACAGACAAGTAATCTGAACTTTCCTCCTCCATATGTTCAACAACTATTATGCCCTGCTGGGCTCTTCTGAAATACAGCTGCCTGCCTCTGACAAGAAATTTCCTTGTGGCTCTGGGGAGATATCCCATGTGGTGAATATTTTACTCTTGCTTTGTCCCAGTGCTGCTGCTCTGGGCGAGTGCTTCTAGCACTCAGGACTTGGTAGCGGAGAACATTCCATTCCTGCTGTCCTCGTCAGGACTGCTAAACCGGGATGATAATTAAAAAAAGAATTGCTTTGGCTCAGACCTGGAGTTTCAATATTTCTTGATTTTTCAGCAAACCAAGAAGCCTGCACTGATTGAATGGGTCATCCAGTTTCCCTGTGTGTTTCTTAAGAGAGAACCATTGATTTGCCCACAGATCCATGCACCTTTCACAGCATATGGGATGGTATCTGTCCTGCATCAACCTCCAGAGCAGAAGCCAGGGGGTTTGCATGGGGAGGGGAGGGGGATTTTACATCCCCATGTCTAACTCAGAACAGGGTTTCCAACCAAAGCAGGTCTGTGTGCAGCACACCCTAGCCATGTGCCGTAGGATCAGGGCGGGTAGAGCACTTCCAGATTCCCCCCTCTGCTTGTATTTGACGTATACCATTACATATCTGTTGAAGGAGGAAGAAGTTGAGTTTGCCATTCCCACGCTCTTGAGTTGTTGTTTGGTGGGACAAACCAGCACACACAAACCAGCTGGCACACCTCTGATGTTCTCAGTTCCCTCTGAATGAAATTTTCCTTGGAAAGGTTAAAAATTATCTTACCACCTCATATTGCTAGTGCTTTTGGGTTGATAAAGACTGCTGTGCTGTTTTTTCTCTCTGTTTCTTTCTTCTTTTTTGTCAAATAAATGAGGTGTGTGGGGGGAATCCTCCAGCCTACTACTTATGACTGTACACACAAGGCTGGGGTAAGTTTTGGAGGACAAGCAGTGGGAAAGACCATCTCTACTGACACACATTAATGGAAAAGTGGATACATGTGGCAGAAGGGAAGCTTTCTGTTTTGTTATTTTCCTTCTGACTCTACTCGGTGCAACTATACTCAGTGGCTTATACTAAGCTGTGCCTGGAGGAGGGAAAGAAATCAAAAGGATCCTTCATCTCCTTTGAGTTGGGGATTCTGTGGGCTTGAGCTCTGTGGGATGACTGGGGCAGCATTCAAAAGGTCTTGGTGGCTTTGCATGATCAACTTCTTCAGCATACTAGCTTGCATCCACTGGCTGGTCTTTATGAAGCATTTAATTCTGTAGTTTTAGAGCTGTTGAAAAAGCAAAGGGAAGATTTATAACAACATTTGCTAACTCTAGGCCAACTGGTTTGGCACAGGAAAGAACTATGTTTTTCAGAACAGCTTTTCAACATTCCACTGTTAGCTAAAACGTATGAAAATTACAGTTTTTAAATGACCAGATGTTTTTGCCGAGAAAGAAATAGATGGCCTGAAAGGGGAAGATGAGGCCTGAACTCAGGCTTCTATGCTACAACTGTCAACTTTTCAGCTAATGGATGACCTACTACCATCTAAAACTACTAAATTTGTGTGATTAATGCTGCTAAATTGCAGACACAGTATATTTATAATTTTCTCTGTCAGCTCGATACCATTTGTGCAGCATCACTATAAAAGGTGAAGGAGAGAAAAGGCAATTAATCTGATGTCCTTGTACAGAACAATATGGCATAGCTCTCCTCAAAGCAGAAGCTTTCAAGTGAATTAAACTAATGGTTTCATCTGTTTCATTTCCAGCTCAATTTTTTTTTAAAATTGAGAGCAGCAGATCCTTTCCATGTCATCTGCTTCTCTAGACAGAGACTGAGACTAGAAATGTTCTTGCTCTCGGCTTGAAATTGCTCACTACAGCATGACCATCCAGTATTTTATTCTTGTGACTTATCAAGAGCATGGAGATCTTATTTTGGCCACCCATAATAGTCTAATTGGACTGGCCTGTGTTAAAAATCTGTGTTGGATTGATGGGATTCTTCAAATGCTTTTCTTATTGCTCTGTTGAGCAGTTACCAGTCAAACAAGATTAAGAACAAAGAGACGGGCTCTCGAGAGAGATGTGATGGTGTTGGCTTGCAATCCTCCTCCTCTACTTTACAGACATTGCTTAAGGTGCCCAAAAGAAATCCCATCATAGAACAGCTCTTTTCGCCTCTTTTCCTTCAAAGCAGACATTTGTTAAGAGGGGAATTAAATAAAGCTGAAGAAGATGGAGGAATTATTGAAACTACAGTTGCTGCTGTGCAATGTCATTCTCCCTTAAAAAAGAGCCAGTTCATTTGCAAGGCCCAGCTGGCTGAGTCCATGCCCAATTACCACTTTCTTCTGTTGCTACCACTGCGCTATAGGTGAGAGTAAGAGCACCCTGGAACTCCCTTACCACCCCTGAGAGGTCCTGGTCCCACAAGGTGCGGTTCAGCCCATGGCAGGAGAAGCCAGGGGCAGTCAGCACCATAGGGATCAAGCCCAGAAAGCCCCCGATTCTGCTCCTAAAAAAGTATTGTCAGCTGGCTCTGCTACTCCTCTAAGAGAGTTGACAAAAAACTGTTTAAAAATCTGTTTAAAATTACGTATTCTCTGCTTGAGGGTTTGCTAAGCTTATTATAGAAGTGGAATGAAATTCCACAGCACATTTAACATTTTTCTTGTTCTTATTTTCTGAGCTTTTTCAACCTAATAGAGAATGACTGATCCCACCGGTGATCTGAGAGGGACACAGTGGAGGAATCACAGCAGGCTGAGCACCATAGCAATACTGTGACTACCAGTTTGGCTACTTCATTGTGCAGGCTGATCCAAGGACGGATTAAGAGGATTTTGTTTTCCATTTTTTAAGTTGAATGGGCTGGGATGAAAGCCTTTTACTGCATTTCTGAACAAGTCAGGATATTCAGAAAAGCAGTAACAATGGACTGCACCAGACTCAGACTTTGAGTCATATAAAATCATTTACCATAAGAGACTGACTGTATGAAACCACCCAGCTTCCCTGTCTTTGATCCTTTAGTGGTCACTGATGACCTCCCGTCTTTCTCTGTTCCTTAGAGCCTTCTGCAAGGAGCCACCCAGCCGCTGTCTGGCAAGTAATGGGAAAAATGCAGCCCTGGAATGTCTGATTGCCAGGATGTATTAAAGTCTGAGGGATGTGTGGTGGTTCAGATCAAATACAAATCAACCATAAGCCATGGATTAAAATTAAGGTGACCTTCACCTTCTGACAGGGTTGAAAATGATTGATTGTCTTTCATTTTTTCCTTCCCACCCCACCCCACACACCCCCACCCCCGATTCCTAATTAAGGACAGAAGAAAAGGGAACAACTAATTGTTGTCCCCAGTTTGGATTTCCAGACTAAGAAACGTAAGGTCAGGGATATGTTGTCCAAATGTTTTGCTAAACTGACCCACAGCCAGGAATTTTCAACACTGCACTCATTGCTAATCTATATGCATCAAACCAAGCATATTTTTCTCTTTTAGCACCTACCACTTGTGCCTGAGGACCTTTCTGGTCTTGACAAAAGCTTCTGCCGAAAAGGCATTATTTGCCTTTTCCACTAGCAAAGGGAGTGCAGGTGAGGAGGGAGTAAGCCTCTTGTTTAATGACTGGTACCTCATTGTGGATTGCTGATTTTTCGTCCTTGCCAGCACAGCCAGCTGCAGACTTTGTTGACATTTTTGCAAAACCGAGGCCTCAGTACCTCAAATATTTTAGCTTTTGTGACCCTTTGAGGACTACTGCTATTTAGATAACTTCACCCATATACCTGCTGCTTGATATGTACTTGTATGCAATTAAGAGCTTTGCAGTTACATCACTTACATTGGGCACAGAATAACAAAGACTGTTACCAAGGATGTACAAATGGCTAAGCAGGTGCTCAGTTCAGCAGATCGCAAGGGAAAAATGAGCCCCGTGATTTGGAGCAAGCAAAACAGTGCCAAATTTGTGATTAAACATCTACTGCAACTCCTGGGCAGAAGAGAAGGTTCATCAGCTGGCTCCCAGAAGGGAGGGGAAGATAGGTTTGTCTTCTTTTCCTCCCTTCCCCTATCTGTAGCCTAACAATCATCTCAACATCAAATCTTGACTGTCTGATTTTGAGGGCTCCAGAGGCTTACCCGGACTTTTAGCTTCTTTCACAAGAACACCAGACATCTATACCAAGCAATTATTTTATACAGCTTCCCTTTAGGTCATCTTGCAGCATGAGGCCCACCCTGGGAATCACTCCAGTCTTAGCACATGGGGACTCTCAACAGGCCAACACACTGAAGCACTGTTTCTGCTTTAGGCACTAGCAGCAACAACCTGGGCCAATAAATCTTCAATCCTTCACAGACGCAAAATAGTCCAGAAAAACCTGAATAAAATCTTATCTCAAAGTAGGTCACCACTAGGTTGATTATCAGATATATTAGTCTATTTTTGTGCTTAATTGTACTCATCAGAAATCTACCAGATTAAAAAAAAAATGATAGTTCTTTTTTAATACGTAGGTGGAAAAGGTGTCAGAAAGACAACTGATACTGCCAGCAATCACGTGTAATAGTTTAGAAGCACATTACACCTCTAAATGAAGCATGTCTCTTAGTATTCACACATGTAACAGTCTCTGAGTTTATATTTGAAGATCATAAATAATTACATTGCCAAAGTAATAAAGTACATGCAAGCTACTAACCTAGAGACAGCATGACTATACCAGTCCAAACTGTCAGGTATAGTTTACAACTTCGAAAGATTGGAAACAACAACTGTGAAAACTGGCTATCCACAAGTAGCAGAAATTTCTTCTGCTGGCTGAGATCAAGAACAGAGCTGAATCCCATATGTGCATTTGTGTGTGTATCCACACTACAGATACACATGTATGTGTACATATGTACAAATGCTAAGACCACTAATGATATTTTTTAATTTTTATGCTTTCTAAAGGTAATTTAGATTTTTCTCTCACTGAGGTAATGAATAACAAACTAAGTAGTTTAAATCATTAATCCATAATCCATTACCATTTTGAATAATATTCATAGTTTTAGAACTAATTTAGAAAATTATGACTGATATACTTAAACTCAGTTTATTGGTCAGTACATCTGGAAGGTAACATTTATTGATACTGATATCATACAAATGAATTGAAAAGGAAGACTTAGTTTAGCTGGATTACTCTGTGTGAATGAGATTATATTTTATAAAAACACATACATATATATAGTTAAAAGGCTATATACAAATAAATCTCAACAAATTCTGTCAAAATCTAAATATTTTTTATGTATTCTTTGGAACAATCCATATAAACTTCAGCTTGATCTCAGCCAATGGAAGAGATTTGTCAATAATCTAGGGTAGACATTTTTCACAATTCTCATTTCCAAACTTCTGCAAAGTAATAAATCACACCTGACAATTACTAGTCATTTGCTGTATTTCAACATTACTTTGTTTGAAAATCAAATTAAGCTTGTGAAGTGACAACTGCACCTTATCAGTACAGAATATCAGTACAGATTACAATTTTCAGGTAGGGCATTTCTATTTGAGTATTTTGGGTGATCACTGTTTTTTAATTGTATGTGTAATAAGTAAAATCAACCAGATCCACAACTGACTGTGATTCTTCTGCAGACAGAAGAGCTTTCTCCACCAGCCAGTGGAAGGTCAAGAATATTTCTAGACAGACAGTGCAAAGTTAATTATAACCTTAGAGGTAATTCCCTAACATTTTATTGGTTTGATTCTGTAAAACATGCAATAATGATGCCCATTCTCAGTATTAATTTTAACACTTTAGAATATTTTTAAATATATATATGTGTGTTTGCTGTTTCCAGTTTCCCTTGTTTTGTACTTGAAGCCCCCAGTTGACATTTTGAGGGGAAAGAGTAACTCCCATCAGCTACTGTTCTTTTTTTCTAACAAAAGGACAAATTCCCCATCCCTCTCAAATCACTGATGGTTCAGCTTCTAGGCCAGAATCTCACAAATAGTGTGTTTGATGTTAATAACTTTCTCTGCTGATCTGTTTCTGTTGTAGACAAGGGGACAGTCATAAATCAGAGGCTCGCCTGGTGCTGTCCAAGGTAACGGCGCCCTGCCATGCTCGACTGCTCTGGGGGCTGTTCCATGACATACCACAACACGACACAACTGTGGGCTACACCGCTGATACAGCCAGGAAGAGGCTTCATTAGCAAAACCCTTCCATGTTTTGGAGACTTAAATATTAAAGTCATGACTGTAACTTTTTCCTCAGTTCTAAAGGCAAGACAACATGCATAGATCAAAGTAGCACCTTCTCGACCTTTCTGAATCTTAACAACCCAATCTCAAAACAACCCAAACCAAGCAAAGGTTGAAAAGCCTGTACAATTATGGCCAATGCCTAATCACAGTAAGTTAAAATACATTCTACACTATTTTAAGTTTCTTTAAACTTCCCAGACAATACCTCTTTGCTGCCTCAGTAAATCCTGAAGGTTTGAAAGCAAAGTCAAAATTTCAGGGACACAAAAGTCACATTTTTAACAGAGACTGCATGCAACCACAGAGATCTACTTGGCAGGGAAGGAGAAAAAGAGATCTGTGTGTATGCGTACATACACCTTCACTGTTTCAGGCAACGTATAATAATTTCCCTTGTGAATAGCTATAAAGTTATTGTAGCATTAAAGCTGGATAGACCTACAGTAATGGTATTTCCTGACATTTCCAAATGTTAAAAGGTCAACAAAAACAGTACGTATGGAAACAATCTCTTGTCATTACATTCTATAGCATGAATTAAATAAACATTTCCTATTTTTTCTCCCTTCTCCTGTCATTGAATGTAAAAACCTAAACTATGCCATCAAAACAGCATGAAGCCAGTAAAAGCTTTAATTAAAGAAGAATTCAATAAAAGCAATCTATCCTTCTTCAGTCAGATCCACTTTTTCTTCACTTACTGAGGAGTTAATGAAATTACAACAGTAACCACTGACATAAACATGAATCTGTCCAGAGAAAGTCTTCCTCAAAAGGAAACTTCTAGTAGCAAGAGCCACCCATCCCTAACCAGTACACAGACTGGTATCCACCAAGGCAGTAATGTTTACTGCCTTTGCTTTACACATTGTGCAAGAGCACAGATCCCAGCAAAGCAGTTAAGTTCAGACATTGCCCTGTATGTGTTGACAAGCCCATTAATAATAACTTTTCAACTGCTTTTGAAATCAGACTAGGTTCCAGCTGCTCCTAATATCAGCCTTAATCTCTATAGGCAGCTCAGCGTTGGGATGCTCATTGCAGCTGGGCACTGCCCATAAAATCACAGAATCATTAAGGTTAGAAAAGACCTCCAAGATCACCAAGTCCAACCTTTGATTGAACACTACCTTTTCAACTAAACCATAGCACAAAGTGCCATGTCCAGTCGTTTCTTGGACAGTTCCAGTGACTTCCCCACTTCCATGGGTAGCCTGTTCCAGAGCTTAACCACCCTTTCAGTGAAGAAATTCTTCCTGATGCCCAACGTTCCCTGAAGCAGCTTGAGGTCATTTGCTCTTGTCTCTATTTACCTGGGAGAAGAGGCTGACCCCTACCTCGATACAACCTCCTGTCAGGTAGTTGTAGAGAGCGATAAGGTCACCTTGAGCCTCCTTTTCTCCAGGCTAAACAACCCCAGCTCCCTCAGTTGTTCCTTATATGCTCCTCATATGACTTACTCTCTAGAACTTTCAGCAGCCTAGTTGCCGTTCTCTGGACATGCTCCAGCACCTCAATGTCCTTCCTGAATTGAGGGGCCCAGAACTGGACAGAGTACTTGAGGGGCAGACTCACCAGTGCCAAGTGCACAGGGAGCAATGTCACAGCCTGCTCATCTGGCCCAGGAAAGAAATGCAGCTGTTTTTGCAGCCTGGATCTGAAACATCAGCTCTGCACAGCAGTTGCCCTTTCTTAATAGCTTTTTGTATTGCCAGACAGCATGGATAATGTCTTCAGTGTGTTAAGCTCTAAATGTTATTTCATGTAAAATCTTGGTGGGCACAGTGATGATCTGCCAGAGCACGACTGGGCTAAACCAGCAAAGTTGTGACTTATCTGACCTGATATTGTGGTTCTCAGTCATCTGGTAGGCTGGAACAAGAACAACTAACATGACAGATTCCATGAAGAGCTTTCAATAAAGTTTGAATCAGACAGTTGGCAGCAAAGCTCGCCATAAAAGCAATAGCACTGCTAAGTTCCCTTCAGCTGGGTAAGAACAGAAATGTTCTGCATCATGAGACTGAAGGACTTTGGACAGAAGACAACCACTTCATCTGCAAGAGGAGTGGAGATGTGTACTGATCAGAGAGAATGAGAGACTGACCTGGTGTAACACCCTGGAAACTCTGCTGTGTTCAGAAGTGTACAGGTATAATGTGCAGCCTGTATGAAAAACTCCAATAACTAGAGAGGATGAGGTAGAATATATTTTTATGAAAGCCCCTCATCTTGGGCCACTGATATCACTATTTCTTGTGTTTGCTGAAGTTCAGGGTGTCTTTTTTTGGACTTCCATCAACAGTCCTTTAATACTCTATTTTGGTTGTCCCTATCCCAGTTTTCCATCTTTCACTCTTGTTTGACCTTAATTCATCTGAAAATGATGACAATATTCAGGCAAATACATCAGGAAAACTTACATTAAGTGCAGGTTCTAAGTCATCTGGATGAGATCACCAACAGAGAAATATTTTGTGCTGCAACAGTGGGGCAAGTGTCCTGGGACCAACAATCCCACGTTGCAATGGCACCTGAAGATAACAACCACCCAGAGGGATGTGATTTCCTGACAGAGGCAAAGAGACAATAACAAACTGAACTTCTGGTCCAAGAATCAGTGCTATGAGAGCCCTATAGAAGTATGTCTGAGAGAGCAGGCAGTTCTGTCAAAGTCAGTAAGTGAGAGAGACTTAGAGATGTCTTCTTCTGCCAATTCCTGAAAGAGTTTCATGTTCTTTCTTTGAATTCAAATACATAAATAAATAAAATAAGTTGGTCTGTACCAAGGATTCTTCTCACCCCATTACCAATTACTTTCTTCTGTAGGGAATAACTTGGTGCATCCCAAGTCAAAAGGTAGATTTCTAAAATGGCACCACCACCTCTGTGGTGTCCATAGTGTGTCCCTCTCAGGCAGTACAAAGACATCAATAAGTCATATACCCCCAAAAAATAATCAGCTCTGTCTGTTAAGGAATATCACGTGTTGTTGCTCATCTCTGATTCTGTTGAGAAGCCAGTTTACTATAGGCATCCTCAGTGCTTTTGGTGCAGCTCACCAACTACATTCGGAGAACAGCCTATTCAATACTGAAATTCTACTTTGTTCTTGTGTTTCATGTGGGTGTGACAATAACTCCTCTTGTGCCTGTGCACTTTCATGATTAGTGCTGCTTCTCTTGTCCCACATCTGAAACAGGGCCTGAAAACTTTACTTGTCTTAAAAAAGAGGCTATTTGTCACACTGGCTTTGGCACTTCTTGGCCTTCCAGACATCTGCTAAGTTATCTTCAAATGTTTTTCCATAGACAGAAAATGCACAAACACGTACAGTGGTTGCACTCTGCAGTGTTATCTCTGTCGCTCTCTCTGTCTTAGGGTAAATTTTTTTTCTGGAGGACAAATTACCCTTGCAAACATCTGGAATAAGCCACTCTTACTATTTAGACCCACTACTTTCAGCTGCACAGTAGCACACACCTAATCTGTGTGCAAAGGATGACACTTCTCCACCTTTCACCAGACATGTAGCCTCACTTACAAAATGGAAAAGGGCAAGGGTCTGGTAATGTAACATGCAGAGCATAAACTGCTAGTTAGATCTTCAAACACACCCCATACTCCTCAGTTTAGAGGAAGATGCATGAGGCTCTGAGGACAGATTAGGGTCAACTACAGGAAGTTCCATCCCAAACTTTCTTTCCAGGACCTGGACCAGAATGAATACGGTAGGAAAAGCCTCGCTAATCAGTCAAACTCTTTCTTCTTTCACTAAGTAAACCAAACATTTTTCTAACCTGTATTGTTTCTGGCTCTGCTCACTGCTCAGCCCCTTCTTACAGCTTACTCCAAAATTCCTGACTGGGTGTTTGGCAGAGCGAGTATGATCTATAGCGTGACCTTGCAATTCAGTGCACCGCTGTCATTCCATATAATGCACTGTAAAGCATAGCTTTTATTGGAAATGAAGCTGCATAAATAAACACTCTTACTTTAATGTGAAGTAAAACATTTTGCATTACCAATGTGCAGATTCAGGTTGGGAGCAATTAGTTACTAGAGAGCCAAAAATAAAGCAGTGATGTGCCTATATTACTTTGATCCTTTAAAAACGTAGCCCGGGTCTAATAATTCTATTTCAGTTTTGTAGTCTTTCATTAGGGAGAAGATTTGTTTGCATACTATAGAGAGCTGAATGGCAGTAAACTCTTTTCTGTGGCTCTTTTCACCTTCATGAGCTCCAACCACAGTGTCTGTAGACAGACTCTGATTGCATGAAGTAAATCCAGTTTTGCAAACCTGATCAAAGATGAGTTGGGCTTTAGTTATCTAAGTGGAACCTCTTTGTCTCTACCATAGTAACTTTACTTTTCTTACATATGCTGGCTGACAGCTTGTTGAAAAACCATCTTGCTAATGCATGTACTCTAACGTGCTTTAATTTTGTGCTTTTTCAGTCCATTATTAGTTAAGCCATCACTATTTGTTCAGAATTTAAGGCTGACTGTGTCCAGTGCACTTAAAAAACATATGGGCAAAATTCATAGACATCAGCTTTCCATACCATACAGCATGAGAGGTGACAGTACCAATTATGTCTGGGAGGAGGCACCCCAGCCAGGCTACAGACAGTTAGCTAATATTATTCCAATGTGTCATTTTGAGAGGGGATAAACCTGTCCTGGTCATCAGCTATGTAAAGTGTTCATTGGATCATTAGGCTAACTCTGGCAGTATCTTGCTGGTTGGGTTGGTTTTTCAGTAATAATACTCACAGTCAGTCAGTCAAATACTTGTGCCAGAACTTTCACCCACAGAAAATGCTGCTCCTCCTTTATGAGCACCTTGGTGCTTCGCTTAACAGGTTGCAGTGACACATCTGACACCCCTTGGAGAGCCAGCACCAGGAATTCAACCTAGCCTCTGCAGCAGACCATTCCCAGGGAGGTTGTTTGCTCCAGAAAATATATCCCAAACAAAAAAAAGGGAGAGTGTAATGAAAAACACAGAGCCGCAGGATAGCAAATACAGCTGCTTTTTCCTTCCTCCATTACTTCAAGGCCACCCCTGCAATATGGATTTCATTAATGGCTCAGGGACAACACTACAATTACAAGTTCAAGATGTTATTGGAAAAGCCACCCCACAACTTTTTATATGGTTTTGTAGGGGGGAGGATTTTTACTTTTTCTTTTTTTGTTGTTGTTTCATTTTTAATATCATTTTTAAAAGCAACTTTTAAAAAAGTGATTTTTTTGGTGCATCGTAACACTGCCAGCAGTTGGGCTGGAAGTGAAAAATTGCATACACACATAACCAACAGTAAAGACTTTCTGTGCAGTTTGCCTCAAAATAGAAAAAAAAAAAGGCATATGTATGAGAGGGTCAGGGTCCATCACTTCACCTGTGCTTAGATACAGACTGACAGAGTCCCTACTCTCTATTAATAGATTTCTACTAAATCACACAAACAATTATTTCACAGTGGCATCATATTTGAAAGTCAGCTACTGTATAACAATAAAGGATAATGATGTCAGACAGACTGATGTTAGGGAACTATTAGAACGTGATCTTTTCATTGAGAAATATATAGATTTCACCTTAAAGTGGGCTTTCAACTTAGCCAGTTATCAAAATTTCAGATATGTAAAACAATTATACGAAACCAGAGTGGAAACAAGACATTGGAGTTCTGAAACTAGCTCTAAGACACTAGCTAGTATTTGAGGCTGCTGTACAGCCAGCCTCAGCACTGGCCTTGCAGCCCAAATAACTGCTGCACTCATTGCAGCCGAGGCTGGCTGCGGTGGCAGCATGGTGCCAAGGTTCAACCCCTTTGATCACCCAGCCTTAGCTGTCACTGTGCCCCACCACACACCCAGCGCTCCAGGACAACCAGATCTCCACCATTCAAACAGATGGATGTTTTTCATGGCTGCCAAAATAGAATAATTTTACAAAGCCTGAATTTGCTAGTCACAAGGAAACCAGCAAATTTAGTTTGCTATTTTGAAGTGGCAGCAAACCTGCTACTCCCCGGTGTGCAGCAGGAAACCATGGCCTCAGCTGGGCACATCCTGCCTCAGCCCAGCCACCCTCAGCCTCGCTGAGGATACCCAGCTTCCCTCATGGAGCATGCAGGAAAGCACAGTGGGGCTGCCTGCACCTCACAACTCCCTAAAGAGCTGTTCATAGAACAATGGTACTGGATACATCACCTGAAATGGAGAACAACAAGAAATGTTTCTATTTATGTACCGCACTGCTGCTGTCCAGGACAAATGACATCCCTGCTGAGACAGGAAAGGACCTGTCTGATAAATGTCTAATCTCTTGCATTGCACCTACAAGGCTAAAAAAGTCAATTCATAGGCCTCTACTCTAGAGTATATTTATGTAAAAATACTCCAGACTAGGCATGCTCTATATATACATGCCATAACAGGTTTTCTTGGGCATTTGTGGTGAGCTACTTATTAAAGAAAATACTGGATATTGAAAGTCTGTTTATGCCTTCTTACACACTACTTGTATTAGAATATTAAAGTCATCCCTTCAGTCTTCCACTATGTATTCTTTGCCAGATTATTTTTTAATTGTTTTTGCGAGTGTGCACAAATTCCAAGACATATGTGCAAATTAGGATTCCTGGCCCATGCCAGTTTGGGCACATGCCTTGTTTACATGCTCATTTAAAAATGTGAGTCTTGTCATTTCAATCTGCTACAGCAATTTAGCTCTAATGTGAAACTGGTGCCATGGGTCTGAAGGGTTATTTTTCCTCTCTGTGGACAAACTGCTATACTGGAGTTGTTACATTCATACTTAATGGCATGAAGCCACTTAAAAGAATTAACCTGCTCTATACAAACGTTAACAATAACAATTTTCTGGTAATACCATTGTGTTTAAAATTGAAAATCAACTGCTGCTGTTACAGAAATATGCAGGTACTCCAAAACGCGACATGATGTTAGAGTGCTCGCATCTATGTCACAGAAAAAAGCCAGACATGAGCTCTGAAATAACTAGGCTGCTCCAGATATGTTTGTAAGTAAAATGAGCTTACTGTTAGCTCCATGTAATTGTCTCTCACAGCATTCCCCACTCTTTTCCCTTTCTGTAGTATCACATAGAGCAACACTGGAATCCAGTATTAAGCACCACGGCTAAAAGAGCATCAGCAGCAGAATTGGAGACAGGTAAACAGCCCTGAGGCCAAAGCAGAGGCCCAAAGCACAGCAAAGGGTAAGAAAATGCTGGCAACTGGGTACCACATCTGGAAGATGTAGGACTTCATCTTGCAGATGCTGAACTGAGTGGCCAGAGCAGTTGTCTTCAATTACAGTGAGAGCCAAAGGGTGGAGAGAGACAAAGAGGGTAATGAGAACTAGATGCTGTTCTGCCAGCTCCTGAAAGATTATATGTTTATTCATTTAGTTAGTTACCAAAACACCAAGCATTTTCAAGACAAATCTAAACTTTGTATATGTCTGGGTGCAATACAAGTGCACAAACTAATCTGCATCCAAGACAGTAGTTAGCTACAGTGGATGGCAATGATACTGATGTTTATTATTTATAATACCCTCTTGGTTAAAATCCAGGAATCTGGCATATTTGCTGAGACATTCTGAAATTCCCAAAAATTTTCATCATGAGTAACTCAGAGTTTATTATCTGCAGAGCACCCAAGAATGTGCTTTGTAGCACACACTGTCCTTGTCCTAAATGCTAATATTTCCTGTTTGAAATGCCACTTGACAGGAGAGAGGACATTTGGGCAGGGAAGGTTTAAGGTCAGTAACGGCATGGTTTATTGCAGAAAGATCATAACTCCGCTCAGGAGACATTGGCAACTCTTCGGGAAATACTGATTAGGTGGTGAAAACCTTAGCTTTCTTCTTTGTGGAACAATTCACTCTAACTGAGTTCTTCATACTGAAACACATTGTATATGAAGCAAATGACAGACAGAGAACATTGACACAGGCACAGAGGAGACTTAACTCATATCCTCACAATCTCCTGATTTCAGCATTGCTTTAAGCCATGCAAAGCATCCTTTTGAGGCACAGGTAGTACAGCTACAAATAAAAAATGAGACCATTTTTAGTTCTGTCCCTGGTAGTCTCCACAGCCAATGCCATTCACAGCTCCCCTTTCTGCACCACCTCAGGTTTAAGAGTAACTTACTCCCAGGACTGTGCCTCTCCCCACTGTTAGATCTGCCACAGGGCATCATCCGACCCTTCCTCCTGTCCATTGCCAGGTTTGGGTCAGAGCCACCCTTCCAGAGATGCTCTGCCACCACTTTCCTCAGTGCAGCATTACTAGATGGCCAGCTGCTGCTCAAGGCATTCCAAGGAGTCAGACCTGAACAAAGCTCTATCAGCCTGTACAATTTGTCTTACCAAGCTCCACTGCTGGCACACCAGCATCTTGTGATTAATGTTTTTCCTTTTACTGTATCAGGTCTGGTTTAAGTTGTAGATGTTAATAGTTGACACTGCTCTTTTACTTATAATCTAAGCCACCTTGAAAACTCTGGGTGGCATTAAATAACAAAGTATGTACAACGAAACAAACGGATTGTATATAGTAGTAGGATAACATTCTTTAAATGGTTGGAATCTCAAATGAAGCACAAATAAGGAGCAACATAACACCTTTGGAGAGAACAAATCTGAACCAGCCAGGCTACAGTGGTACTTGGCTTTTCAGATGCAAGAAATCAGGAATTTTATTTGTCATAACCTACAGTAGGCTTTGAATGTTTTTCTTCTTCTTTGACTAAAAGAATAAATCAAAGAAATTCATGATGCCATAGGCAAATAGAGATACTAGCAGTTCAAAACAGAGGGAATACAGCTTAAGGCCTGGTTCCCTGAAATCTTAACCTTTTAAATATTTAAAGAAAAAAAAATTATTGGTATGTTTAATTTTGTTACCAGTTTCAGCAAAACATGGACATAATATATTACAGAGAAGAGAGAACTATGATGCTTATATCTGCATATCCATCAAATAGGCAGCAACAGTGCAAACTGTGCCCATAAGATCCACTCTTCTGGTGGATTGAGGGTCTTTTGTTAAGCCTTCAAAGTTTCAAAACATACTGTCCTGAAGTCCACAGCCTTTTGAATCAATGGTTTGTGAAAATAATTCACCAACACACACAATGGTTCAAACACTATGGTATATAACACAGAGTACTGGCTGTATCAATCATAGCCTTAGTGTTGAGGACACTGTGAGTTTAATACAAATTGTTTGCCAAGGAGAACATTACCTGGAAAGAAGAGAGGTTACATAAAGTTTTTCTTCCAAATCAATGAATGCTTTACTTTTGAAGGTTACGAGTACCACCAAGTTGTTCATATGTGCAGGGCTATAAAAATTCCACCATTGGAGTTCAAGAGGTATTAAAAAAGCAACAGGCAAAATCCCAGCCAAAGACATACTTTATCTTTGTAGACAGAACTTGGTAAACTAAGATTCACATTTTCCTCAATCAATTTCTGCTCCTGATGGAATACACGAAAGATAAACACATCATACTGTTTAAATGACGGCTGTCAAAGATTCTTACTTTTCTGCAAACACAAATATGGCCTGTGATTTAGCAAATGAACACAACTTCTTAGGGTCTTGTGGCTAATTTTTCTAACTCCAACCATGATGAAAACCTTGAACAAGTAATTCATAATTTATACCTGCTTCATGTACGGGCAATTTGCTGAACTAGAACTGCTAACTAGAAACAGTATTTATTTCTCCCTCTAGCTCCATCCTATCCTATTTACAATCTGATAATCTGGTTTAAAATAGTTAGCTTATAGATTTATAGGAGTCATATGTGGTCAAACAAAGAACACGCCCTTTAAAATGTATATTTGAAGTATTGTCCCAAAATAATAAGTTATATTTATTTACCTAAAATCTGTCTCACACATGCAAAGTATCAAGAGTCATTTGAAACTTAAAGATCCATAATAAAGTTCTGAACAAGAAAAATAAAGGCTATGAACATACGCTTACAACCACTCTATAATTATCAACAAGGCTTTCTTTATGAAACTCTTGTTTCTCTTCATTGCTGCTTTAGTTAAATCCACACAGGAACACAGAAAGGGAAACATCTCAGTTCCTGTATAAAATACAATCTTTTCCCTCGATGGCAAGAGGCAAATCATGATGCATAAGAATTCTTTAATATATTTGCTTTTAGAGTTTATTGACTTTACTTCTACTGGTATTCTACCATGTAGGAATAACATTTAGTTACCAAAACTGAATCCTTGCTGGCTTAAAAACCCATCCATTCAACTACATTTTTGAATGAGTTGTATTAATTTTAGCAGCATGAAGCTAGCTGGACAGAGAGCACTGGGTCAACTAACTATATTTTAAATTTTTTTTTCTTAAAAGGGGGGAAAAAATCAAGCCTAAAAACATGTACCATAAATCAGGATTCAGTGACTGAAAGGTGGAGCAAACATCCCTCTGAGATAATAAATCAAGTTAGTACTTGAATTTGTATCATCTTAGAACATCTTTCAAATTTATTTATTAGGTAGCTGAATGACTTTATCTTATCCATGTGTAGTCATCTAGTTCTGCCTGTATCAAGCTGTTCCAGACAGCATCTCTCTGAGCAGTAGCCTGTACTGTGTTGGAAAGAGGCTACCATTGATGAATATGGTTTTGATTTTGGAAAAGTGAGCTGTCTGTCTTTATCATGGATTAAGGTATCATTCGAAGGTACAAAGTACACTCAGCTCGGAGTGGGCCAAGGTAGTCTCCATCCCGCCAGCCAAGCTTTCCATCTGGTTCTCATAACACTCCCCAGCTACATTTCAACTTGTAAGCTGAAGAGATGATGCTAGATTAAAAGCAGGCCCAGCAGCGATAGGTTTCAGAAGTTGGGACAGGTATTCTAATTATGTAACACATGTAGTCATTTCTGGTACATAAATTGGCTTCTTACTGGTACGTATTTTATTGGTACCAGTTTCTACAAGAAACAGAATGACATCAGATTGTACCAACCCACAGGGCAAAGAAAACTTCTGTTCATTTTGCCTCCTTAGTCCACTTTTAGCTATCTTTTAACTAAATAGTAGAAGGGTAGTAAATAGTAACCTGTTTAAACCCTTGCAGCCATAAAGATGTCATTCCCCTGGGCAGGAGATGCTACAAGAGGACTCGTGTTTTCTGAACTCCATCTTGTCACTCCATTTTCAACATCACAGCCTCCACTTCGCAACAAAGTTCATCCTGGTGCAGATCCTCAAGCTCACACAAAGCTCCCCAGAGCTCCATGGGATTCAAAGGCTGTGAGCTTCCTAACAAGCAGATCCTATTGCAGCACTGGAAACAATAGTACAAAAAAAATCTGATTTAGAGTTGCCATATTTCAAGAGCAGCATACAAATCCATGTAGCAAGCATTACACTTGCTCAGCAATATCTTTCTGTGTATTGGTTGAAGTTACTTCCATTGTTTTTGAAATAAAAATTATTTATTTAGGCCGATGTTCAGGAAAGCATTCAAGTATAATTTTATATAAAACAAGCTAGAAATAGAAAAAAATAAATCATCTAAAGTGCATTGAAATATCTGGCATGGAAGTTTTCTGAGCCCTTTTTAGTAGGTTTCTGACAGAGCAGAATTAATGAATATCCTAATGCAAGGAATCACATGGTTTCTCCAGTAAATAAAAGGTAAATAGCCTCTGTGAGTTGAATACTGACAATTTTATAACACAATTTCTCCAAACTCAAAACAAAGTCAGTTTGCTGAGAGTGGTGCAAGCCAGAGATGACTGCATAAGCTATTTCTCTACTCTAATTAAACAAGCATCAATCCTTTATGTGTTCCACGGATAATGGGTCTTATCAAGCAAAACACTGAATTTTTATTGGTTTTGCTGTTACACAAGTCAGCACCTAATGCTGATGTCCCGTCAGAATCTGGTCACAGGATTCTGGTATACTTGTACCAAGTGCCAGCCCTGGCATATGCCACTGCAGGCCAACTTATTTTAAAGCTATTGATCAGCTCCATGACTTTTTTTCCACTCAGCCCATGAACAGCCAGTGAACTAGTAAACTGCTTTGATACACAGCAGGCTTGAAAACCGCCAAAGTTACCTCCATCTAGTAGGAAGATTTCAGTAGATTTATTGGATTTCTCACTCTTACTTAAACCATTGTGCCAATAAACAAAATACCTTCATGCTTAGTATGCATTTTGCATTTCTCCTGGACTGTACTGGAATCCTGAACTTCCATCTGTCTGACATGAAAGAAGCATTTCACGGAATTTACTGTTTAGTGGAATTTACTTCAGTGGATGCCTTTTTTTTCTTATCCCACAGGAGAGGAGGGCTTCAAGACTGTTGAAAAAGTTCAGCAGGTGATAGCACTATACACTCTCTGTGTGCATTGTATTCCTATATTTAAGAACACATTTAGTTACAATTTATTTCCATGGTCTGCTTTCTTTTGCAGCAGCCTGTGTAAATTCTTTCAGGATGACATTAAATCACTCAGCTGCACCCATTGTGTTGGATTCAATATAGAATAGACCAAAGAACATATAGGCCAAATGCCACTCTGTCTCTTAGGAATTACATGCTTGCTAGCAGTAAATTATGGTGTATTATAATACAAAAATATTGTCATGAGTTATTTGTGGCTAAACACCAAAACAAAGCAATATGTGGCAACACTTGATACTCAATTGACTGAAAACTATTTGCTCCAAGGAATTAGTTACTAACCAAATTATTGCCACTAACTTGTTCTGGAACAAAACTTTGCAGGAAAGAAAATCAAAAGCACTTTATGAGGCCATGGAAAGCCCCATCCTTAGGCTAACACTCAGCTACATGTTGGGCCATCTCTCTCAACCTCATTCACTCCACCTAAACTGAATAAACCAGGCACACTTCACTTTGAACTTGGTCTTCCCCATCCAGACTCCAGCTCTGTGTTGATTTGTTCCTGTGCTCAGTGCCACAAGCCAACTCTGCAGTTGTTCCCCATACACTCCAAAGTCCTCTCATTACTTTTCATTTCACCCATTTTTTCTCCTCAAGCCCTCTGGAGCCATCCTGACCAGAGTCTCTGGATGCTATCACAATGCAAATCATTTGAGGTGAAAAAGACTCCATTCTGAAAGTGAAAGAAAGTGGACTCTTAGAAAGAATGTGAACCTTTCTAGAATAAATACATTTCAAATATTATTCAAATAACTTGCTTTCATCTCTCTTTTTATTTCTTTAAAGTTAATTGGAAAGAAAGAAAGAAGTCACCAGGACACACATTCCAGGAGTCTCCTTGGTATAAATCAGGCAATGCACACACTGCACACCAGTAACAATGAAATGACCCCTTAAAATACTGCATTTCTTGCCAAGCATAACTTCTTTGAAGACTTTAAACTTAGCCACTGGCCAAAATTTGTTAGCTCAAAGTCCTTCTTTTCCTAGATCAACTTGGGGCACAGTTCAGAGAAAGAAGAAAGGGCTAAAGCAACTCATCTCAGTTGATGGTTTTAGTAGAAAAGCAGATCCAACAGTTAAGAAAGAGATGGACTTGGCCTCTAAACACCCAAGTTGTCCTCCAGGACTAAAACTACCAGACTCCTGTCGGTAATTTGGGTGTATCTCTTTCCCAGTATGTCTGTGGAAACCACTCACACTTGCTGTCTTTGGCCCATTCATTTCCAGACAAGATCCAGCCCTGGGGTCCTCACCAAGCCACAGTATGAACTAGAGGACAGGGGAGCAACGTCAGAACTGGCTCATGTTGGACCCCATTTAGGCTGTATTGCAACACAGTAACACAGAGAAATCAGAATCATGGAACTTTAACAGCTTAATTTAACAATTAATGAAAGGCAAATATCACAGAGGCTTATTCCTTCCACTCTTCAAGTTTACAACTTTGTTACTGTGACTCCTGCACATTTGATAGATTGGATCCTAATGGGCCACAGGAAATCAAAACAGATGACTAACATTAACTAGTAAGTTATAAGCACCAGGGAAAGCAAAAACAGGCTGCTTTTCACTCCTCCCACGTTATCCAGCTATTCAGAATATGCACAAACACTGAGAAAATTATTCATAATTTGCACTTAAACAGAGGGTGGGTATTAGTGGGTATCACAGCAACTTATGACTGTTAAGTACTTGGTACTAGTGGGATAAGTGTCTGACACTCATCTGCAGAGAAAAATGCGTGAAAGAACAGGAGGCAGTCAAACTGCACAAATGTATTGCACACACCACTGTGGGTGTCACTGAAAATGTGGAAAACATTTAGAAAGAAAAGTGAAAATAGCTGAAATAAAAAATCCTTTATGTCGTAAGACTTCAGAAAATAGTTCTTCCCAAATGTTTTTCCTTCCACTGTTTTCTGTTAGGGAAAAAAAAAATCCCCCCTTTCCACAATCTCCTTCTTCAAAAGAAAAATGTGTGCCTGATTCCATTGAAACAGTTCAGTGTCATGAAACTGATCTCCATTTCCTTGAGGAGAGAAAGTCCCAGCTGTTTTTCTACCTCTTCTGTTCACAGAATTCAAGTTGCTTTGGGCAGTTATTAGCAAAATAACTGCACAAAGTGAAACACTTGAAAAACATCAAAATATGTCAAACAACCCTGTCACTCTCCCCACATCCTGCACACTAAACCCTTACAAATGCAGAAGTGTCATTTGATACTAACAAGTCTCTTGGTGAGTTTGCCTCTTAGAATCTGTGTCTGCATTTAGAAAAAAAATAACATAAAATCACCACTGCACCAAACAACTGAAAATAGATTTGCACATAGAGTAAGGTTCACAACTGATCTATACTGGGACAATTATAAGGGATGTGGACCAGTCAAATAGAGTTAAAGCTTAAGACTGAATGTCTGTTTTGTAGAGCTTCCAGCAGATACCCTTTCACAGCAGTCTCCCATTCCGGTTCACAAAATAAGCTGCTGCCATCTTATGGAAGAGACCTCGAAAAGCACTTGGTCCAAAACCAATTCCGCTCTTCCTCCCTTCCTGCATTTCTTCACCTCCCTTGGTTTACTCTGTGAAAAATACCTTTTTTTAAAAAAATTTCCTTGCCTTGCAAAAGTCTGCCTATTGTGGTGAGCTATTCTTTGTGGAAGTTACTTTTTCACCTATGAGCGTATAGTAATTTTCAGAGCATCCAGGAAGTCAGACAGAGGGAGTAGCATTCTGAGAAAGGGAACAAACCAGCCAGGTTGTTAATCCTGACACTGCCTCAGACAGATACAACAAAAGCCAGCTGGAGCCATTCAGCCACTATAGGATAAAGTCATCACTTTTGCCCAGTTTTAAGGCAGTTATTCAGTGTGCTCCACCTCTGGCCTTCTCTACATTGCAGCTGGAACCACTTTAATTAAAGATGCGATTTTTAATATGCTAAAATAGATGAAAATATGCCATATTAAGCCTGAAGCCAACACACACACAAAGATTCAATTTTTCCATCTGTAAGGTAAAAATAGACACGTTTGCAGAAGCTTTGCTGAGAGATTTTGCTTTTGTTCTGAAAGGGAAATCCTTCCACAAGTTTTCCCATTATGCTTGATAGAAAGGCAAGATTTCAGATAAGGACTGCCTGTGAAAGGAGAACAATCAGCAAGGCCAAGACATTGTATTTGTGTGAACACAGGACTCCTGCAAGTTCACAACTCTTGTCATGACCTAGGACACAATATTTAACTTGAACACCTAAATCATTAGATTTCAAAAATCACAAACATTTTTGGAAGGAGTATGATCAGCACAAGAGAAGCCAAGTGTCCTTCGAGTCCCCCTCACAGCAGCTGACACTGACACTCCACCAGCAAGCCTGAGAGCCCCAGCCCTTCTGGGGCTTGCACTGAAAGGTAAAATACAATCACTGGTCAAACGCTTACTTCCTTTTATCTGACCTGAGCTCTTCTTTTTCCTCCTCCTCATGAAGGAGTTTTCAATCCACTAGTAATGAGGGAGAATGTTAAAAAATTCCTATTAGCAATGAACAGCTACAATGTTTTAAACCTACATTTTTAAGCTATACTAGCTAGATTGAGTTAACTTGCATCCCAGGATCCTACAACAGTTAGCTGAGATGATGTCTGGTCATTTGATAGCTATGTCTAATAAATATCGAATTCCACTGAAATTTCACAGAAGAGAGAAATTATGGTCCTGTATCAGTATTCAAAAAGGAAAGTATAAGACCTGGAGCTATACAGACATTAATCTCAGACAACTCAGTAGAAAGATGATACAATATGCCATTAATAAAGAATGAAAACATATTTTAATCACTGTGCTGATAGGAAGCATGAACTGGAAAGCAGAACTATGCCAGGGTCTGAAAGGACTGATAAAGACTTTTATAGCCTCCAGAGTTGCAGGTAACTGCAAAAATGTTTGGGCTGAGGGACAAATGGCAACCTGAGATGAATCAATAGCATAAGTCTTTAAATGAGATTGGCCAGAAGATAGAATAGCTGGCAGAATTAAACATTTTTAAGCACCATTCATTAGAAATGGGTCACATGAGGAAAATCTACCTTCCTTTTTGGGGCAAACACAAAGTAATTGGAGGGGGATATGGTGCAGTTTTTAGAAGCTTGACATATTGTCATCAGATAGTCTAAGAAAAAGTCTGCACTGCATTGCATCCATAAGCACCACACTCCATAAATTAAACTGACATTGCTCACCACATAAATGTCAGCGAGGAACCTCAGACAGTAGCACAACTCTGTAAGATGAGTCCATTGAAAGCACACATATATCCAGCACATGCTCTCTAGATCATTCTTTCCAGGAGCAAAACTGTAAGTGAAATCTGCTCTAAACCAGAGGAAGCATTCCCAAAGCCAACAGTGCTAGAACAACAATGCACAGCCAGCCCTGGGTTCACAAACTGATTACTCCTGGGTCAGGCCATAATCCCTATTTCCTCATATGCCCATCTAAATGAAGCTTACATAGAGCATCAGTGAGCTATCAAAGGGGAGCTACAACCACTGAACTAGGGGGAAGAGCTGAAGAGCTGGCTGGCATCAAGGACACTAAGTGGGAACTCGGGTATGTTAGTTCAAGTTCTGTGTCCTTGAGACATTTTACACAAATAATTTGTGCCTAAATACTCCAAGGGAGTTTGCCACCTAAATGCTTCCACAGCAGTCAAGACCCATCTTGCAGTGCCTCTGCAAGCCGGTCACTAAGCACTGTAGAGGGCTAATGAGAACTCACAGGCTATGGTATCAGACAGCTGCAGGTGCCCAAGACAAATATACTATCTTCTTTCTCTCATATCAGCTTAGGAAGTCTCATTTAGCAGCATTTCTTAGTTATGTCTGAAAAGATCATATTATAATGTTCATATTGGCTTTTAAATAAAAATTCCAGCACTTTCATGGTCCCTTATTAACTGAGAGATATAAAATTTCAATAACGAGAGAGGCTGTGGTTTCAAGGGTCCACTTTGTCTCTAATCAGAGCATAAAGGAAAGGGTTTTATTTTAACATATATATAAGATATGAAAAACACATTGCCTTTTTTTTCCTTGTCTTTTACATTTTACTTTCCAAACAGGTTCCTCCAAACAGCTTCATTTAAAATGGTGTTTCTATAGTGCCCAGTGTTTTCCTTGGCAAATCTGGAGAGCTGGGTTTGGGGATAAAAGTAAATTGCACCATAAGATGAAAACAGGATTAGGAGATTTGATAGGACTTCATAAAAATCAGTTATGTACAGGCAAAGGGGGACTTTTTCAATAGGTCATTTAAAAGATAAAAGCTCTGGAGAAAAGAGTTCTGCTCAGTGGCAAACTCATCTAACCCTTGCAAAGCCTACAGTAGAGGCTGCAAGGGAAGAGGAAGTTAAGAAGCATGAGAACACACGCAAACTCACATCTTAAAGTTATTTTACACATGATTAGGTATAATTTGTCATATAATGCACACATGCACTTAAGCAAGGACATAGTCCAGAAGAGGGACCTTTATGTCCATTTGACTTGCAAGCAGTTTGAGGGTAGAGGAAGCAAAAAGGAGCAGATTCTCCTCTCTAACATTCATAGGCCTACTTTTTAATTCCAGAGTCTGCCCCACCCCCAATTTGCTCCCTCACTTCCCCATATTGGTTATGTTGTAAAAATATTTAGAGATCAAAGGGGATGAAGAGCGCATTCTGCTACTTGCAAGGATGGACACAGACTTTTCCTGCTCTACAGATGTAGGTCAAGCTGCAGAGCACTTCTTTTCCAGCCCCTCTACCATCACTGATAGCTCTGACAGTGTGGGATGGATTTCTGTCTCTTCTGTGGGAGAAGACAGCACTCCCCTTCAACATGGTACATGTTTCCTACAGTGTTATTTGAACAGCAAAATATTCAGAAGGTCTATAAGCCCTCACTAGGAGATAGCAGCTGCTTTATGCAATAGAACCCCTATTAGAGATACCAAAGTGATCCTTGCAACGCAGACAGCGAGTGTTTGCAAGTAGTTACAAAATATCATGGTATATTTTAGGACCAGCTGCTATTAAACTAAGTTGCTGCTAGCACAACCTCTCTTCCCTTCACATTTTCAGCCATGCCTGAAGGACTAAACATCTCTAAATATTTCCAATCTAATCTCCTTTTATTACTAAATTAACATTAGACCCAGAACTTTCCACTCAGTGTAGGGAAACCACACCAATGTTAATCACTTACATGTGGTCACTAGCATTTTAATTATAGCCACTCTGGACGATTTCAACTGCACTGCACTGCACTGCCAGGGCTAAACACAGCAGGAAAACACATTGGAGACAGCAAGTACAAGCCTGGATCAAGATGGAAGTGTAAGCAGGGAGCAAATGAGAAAACATGAATTTAAATAACTGAACTGAAGCATTATTATGATTACATGACTTAGAGATAGCAAAAACACTCAAACACCACCTGCCAGAAAAATTAGGGGCTCTTTAGCATTTGTTTTGTCTTAACATGCTTTCATACACTTCCAAGTCCACTGACTTGATTCCTGTTGCACTGCAGCAGGGCACAACTGGGGCTGATCATCTGCAAGGATTTTCCTCAGCTCAGAAGTGGCTACTAACAATATCACAGCCTTTTAGGATTCAGCTAGGAGACAAAATTTCAAGTAGACATTCTGAGATATGTGGACAACCAGAGGGTCATTAAACTAAAATCTCATGTTTTAGTGAACAAAAAAAAACCTTGAGGCGTTTTCCTGTATAAGAAAATAGTGAGAGACACAGAGCAGCAAAGCTGCTGTCCTCAGAGCCACACTGAGAACTGAGTCTATTACTAGGTTTAAGCTTTTGCTTTTTGGTTCACTTCCACAGACTATGATGCATTAGAGGTTCAGGCTCAGATAGAGCCTCTTGCTATATTACTAGTTCTGTATTTATTACTCAAAAAGAAAAAAAAATGAATAAACATCACTTGACAACAAGCAGCTATCCTGTTCAGCGGGAAATGCAACTGCTTCTTTATTTTCCATCATAAATTAAACCAACTTCAGCTCCATTGGGCATGTAGTCTCCACCTGGTAAACACAGGTTTCAGTAAAAGCCCCAGGTAAGGGAACATGCTCTCATTACAGCAAAGGAATTAAAAGTTAAACAGAAGGACAAGCTTTACATCATGAAGATTCCAAAAACAGTGGAAGAGGTTGGGCAATAAAATCCTCATTGTTGGATTTCTTGTAAGAATGTTTTAAATATATGAATGTTTTGAGCGTATTTGATCCTTTCTTAGTGTAGAGAGAACTACTACTGTGGTATCTTAGTCCTTTCTTGCTCTGTTTTCCAAGACTAAATCTACAAACAAAAATGTGTTCAGACTTCAAGCTAGCATGATAAAATGTTCCAATCCCTACAGTGTCAATTAAGTTTTACTTCTCTTGAGGACATGGCACATGCATTTCAATGCTTTTATTGCTTCTGACTACCACAGTGAAATATATAGCAAATAATTGCCCCTATGCTGAGAAGACTGCTACTCAGATTTGAGTGTAAGAGAAAGGAAGCATATCCTTGCACGCCTTCAGGTATCATTGCCATCAATCTGCAACATACAGAGAAAACTTCATTGCACTTCTTTTTCATTGCTGCTGCCTTACACAGCTTGCCTCTCCTTTCTAGACAAAAGGAAATTACAAGATCAACAGATAGCCTTTTCTTACAGTTTAAAGAGAGAAGGAAAGCAGACAGGATATTCCCAGCTCACCTGCTGGCTCAGTCCATAGAAATCTGTTAGCCAGTCCATCATATTTCACCACATTTCCCTGTGAAACAACAGAAGTTTCCTTCATTCCATTTGCCAGCTAGCACACAATCTCAGGAGAAAGAAATAGCGTGGTAGGAACGTGCTCCTGCTCCCAAAAGTAAGGTCAAACAACCAAACCTCACAGTCACAGCAGGTCTATTCCCAAATACACTCTGCAGCATCAAACCAGAGAAGACCCAGGAAACAGGCTGCTTCCTGGAGGAGAACAGTCAGCCATCAAAATCTGCATTGCCTCAGCCAGACTGACACTGGTACCTGACCTGTAACACAGTAACTGCACCACAGTCTATTGATGCTTTCCATGCCCTTCCTCATTTACCACCTTTCTACCTGGACTGGTATACATGTAGAGGGAGGCACAGGCATTCAGATCTGACAAAAAAGTTGCTGTTATATCTTCTGGTTCACATCAAGAAACAGCAAAATGCTGCAATAGCAGTATTACCGCAGCCATTTCACAGACCTGAAGAATGATCTTTGTGTCTTAACACTTTTTTAACCACATCTGCTAACTTGGTAAGTCTTCTTTCCCTCTCCTACAAGCCTTAACTCAAACACAGCAAGTTACAGAAATGCCTGTATCAGTAATGGCTGCAGTCCTTGAAACCAACAATTTGTTAATTCAAACATTCTTGACAAAGCTTGAATGCTGTCAGTGCTCCAACAGATCATGGCTGGAAACTTAGAGACCATTATTAACACTCCACTAAAAAGCTCAAGGTCTAGCACTGAGCGAGTTTGGCTCTGCAACTTTCTGGACTCTTCCCTATGACAACATTGAAAGTTTTCTACCCATGAGGACATTTTAGCTCCCAGGTCCATACAGCCCAGCGACCCTCCAAATTCAGCTGAGGACGAAACCTGGATCTCTAGCTTTGCCTCATACCAGGGATCCTGGCAGGACACCAGGGTGTGCAGGTCAGACAGCAGCTGAGTACCACCCCTTTAGCTGCTGAGGGAAGCAGCTGGAGGAACAAAACCCCAGTGTGCACTATGGGACAGACCTTCCCCACAGCTTTGAGGCCCATGGCGCACATTCCCTTACAGTACAGCTTAAAACAGCAGAGGAAAGGAAGCAGCTCACTGTCAAAATCCACACTAGGAGAAGCCACCTGCTGCTGCTACTGGAAGTACATTTTTCTCCACCTACCAGTTCTTATGTGTCCAAAGGAGAATTGCTCCAGCTCCTTCTAAAGTTCACACATCTTCTACGCTTGCAAAGCTCAGTGACAAGAGCACTTAACCAAAACCGCTGTCAGCAGCACTTCAAAGCACAGTCTTGAACAGATTAAGTTTCCTAACTTTTAAAAGCAATTTCAAACCAACATTTTGCTATATTTCCTTCACCAAATGAACAACAACAATAATAAAAGGCTAGGATATTAAAACAGTTTCCTTCTATCAGGAAACTAGACATCAACCAAGTACAGATTCACTAGCTGAACAGAACTCAGCTCCTGTTACGTATCTCAGTATTTTATATCCTTTGGTTTCCATCAATACACAAGGGCACATAGATCAGAAGGCTCCATCTTTTCCTAGCTGATTAATGACAGTAAAAAATTCATATGCCCTCTACACACTGAAGTTATCAGTGCTTTGTTTGAGGTATGAAACTTACAATAAAAATGCAAGTTTCACTATGAAATCTTCCCTGTCCAACAGCTCTCTCACTTCTAATCCCCAGTTCCCAGATGCACTAAGAATTCTGCAGTCAGCATCTTGGATGTCTCTCAATCCATATTCTGAAGCATACCTCTGTTTTGCTTTAATTGCATTAACATGCACATGGGTACTGCAGGGCCTTTCTGTACCTTTGGATAGAGAAGCAGTGCTGTTAACCCACCTCAGAACCACTAGCAGACAGCCTAGCATATGACCCCAAGCTCTCCTGTCCCGTGAGAGGTAAGTGGTGAGGCACAGCTACCTCAAACCAAAAGAATCTCCCCCCAGGAGTAACAGCATTTCTTCCCCCTGTATTCTGACGCAGCAGGTTTGTTGTAGCTGTGTGCCTGCAGTACCAGTCTCTCGCTGTTCAGCACATACAGACACCACCACCAGCAGTTATCACACAGAGTCAGGAATTCAGCTCCTCTGAAAGGTGTTCTGTATCAGTCTCTGTGGCGCAATCGGAGAGCGCGTTCGGCTGTTAACTGAAAGGCTGGTGGTTCGAGCCCACCCAGGGACGGATGAACTCCCTTTTAAGGACCAACAACCAACTCATAAAGCCCAAGGAGGGGAAGTGCCAAGTCCTATCCCTGGGAAGGAACGAGGACAGGCACCAGTAGATGCTGGGGCCACCCCACTTGGCAAGCACCTTGGCAGAAATGGACCTGGGGATTCTGGCAGACACTGAGTGAACACAAGCCAGCAAAGTGTCCTTATGAGAGGGCAGACTGACAGCAGGGTAAGGGCAGCAATCTTTATTCTCTCCTTAGCACTGGAGAGGCCACAGCTTGAGTGCTGTGTCCAGTTCAGGGCTCCCTGGTACAAGAGAGACGTGGACATAGTGGAGAGGGCCAAAGGAAAAGCCACAAAGATGATAGTCTGTGACTGTTCAGCCTGGAGAAGGCTCACAGGGGATCTTATTAATATATATAAATACCTGAATGGAGGGTACAAAGAGGATAGTGCCAGGTTCTTTTCAATGGTGCCCAGTGGAAGGACCAGAGGACAAAGGCATAAACCAGAACAGACAAGGTTCCAGCTCAGGATCAGGAAACACTTTTTCACTGTGAGGCTGATTGAGCACTGGCACTGGTCACCCAAGGAGGTGGTGGAGTCTCCTCTCCTTCCTTGGAGATACTCAGAAGCTGCCTGGACATGGTCGTGAGTCAGGTAGCCCTACCTGAGCAGAGGGGTTGGACCAGATGACCACCAGAGCCCCCATCCAACCTCAACCACTCCGTGTTCAGCATTCTATTCAGGAGAAAAATAGAAGTGAAATCACATCTAGGCAAATGTAATCGCTGATTTCTGGCACCCTGAGTGCCCAATCTACCTAGAACTTCAGCTTCTCATTTCATACCAAGCTCAGGCATTACCAGTATATAAGGCTCAACTCTTCACAGAATATTCTGAGTTGGAAGGGACCCACAAAGATGATCAAGTCCAACTCCTGGCCTTGCACAGGACAAGCCCAAGAATCACACCATGTGCCTGAGAGTATTGTCCAAACACTTCTTGAACTCTGTCAGGCTTGGTGCTGTGACCATTTCCATAGGGAGACTGTTCCAGTGCCTGACCACCCACTAGGTGAAGAAGAATCTTTTTCCAATATCCAACCTAAATCTCCCATGACAACTTCAGGCCATTCCCTCAAGTTCTCTCCATCTTGCTTCCATAAGCATCCTTACTTCTGTCCTGGATTACACCTGCCCACAGGCTTGTTATCTTTCTCATACCTACCCTGAATTAAAACAATTATGTTTAAAGCTGAAATTCAGAGATGATATATAACCTCTAACCAATATAAAACATTTATACATTACATTTCTGTGCTATGCATTTTATTAGTATATTAATAAAGTATGTTTGATAGTTAGATATACTTACTATACTGTGCATTATAATATTTCTATTTTATATTTTGTGTATAAAAGGTATTACTAAAACTGCCTTCACAGTTTGGGGGGCTGCTACTGTTCTTCCCTAAACCTAGAGTAGCTAGATCTGGAGATTCTCATTACTATGTTAAAGAACAAGTTTCATGCTGTCAAGAACATCTGGATAGCCACATTCCTCAGAAATTCCAGCCTGACAAGCATTAAGAACTGGGAACCAAGCACTTCTGTCAAAAGGATCCAAGTAGACGTATTCCCAGAAGTAAATCCAGAGCTGATGAAACACAGAAAACACTAGAAGCGTTTCCTTCCAATCATGATTAGACACTTCTATTTTAAGTCTTCTTCTGAGTTTGGGGGTTTTTTTAGAGTCTAACACAAAGACCTAGAGCCCAGGAGTTCTAGAATTTGACTGCACAGCTTCTTGACAGAGCAATGATGAAAGGAAAAACCATTCCTCAGGGACATAACCAAACATGCTTAAAAGATGAAGACAGACAAGCTAGTTGCTAGTCAATTAGAAAACATCTGCTTAAAAAAAAAATCTCTAACTGCTCACAGTCACACTAAATATGCTGTTTCAGAATACTCCTCTCCCCAGAAATATTCTGCAATGGAATAAGGAGTAAATGACTTAATTCTTTTGCAGAACAATACCCACTATTCAGAGCGCCCTGCTGTCCCCTCTCTCTGACAAAAGCTGTCAGATCTGGGAAAGACAGAATTAAAGATGAATCCAGATCCCGTGATAAAAGGACCTTTTGTGAGAAACTGAAAGTTAAGTCTCTTCTCAACAAAGGGATGCATCTAGACTAGGGGTCAAACAAATACGGAAATAAATTACAGTCATCTGCCAGCACTACAAAACATGCCAACTATTGATGAGAAAATAAAGTCACTCAGAATTTTAATGCTCCTACAACTTTCCTCTGCTGCTAGCCTACAAAGCCCAAAATTCTTTGACCTCAATGCTAACAAACAAGATTTACTCAGCCCATATATTCTGCATGAAATAGTAGTGCAAATCTAGCATTTTAATACAATATTTATGTATATTTAATATTAATTACATTTACATATTTAAATTATCCTATTACATTAACAATACTAGATACAATATTTGGTAAAAACAACTAGCACGGTTAAGTCTTCAAATTCTGGTACTGTTTTCTATCAAGTATAAAACAGAATAGAAAACAAAATCTCCATGTGAATAATGTGTATTTTAACAGAAGCAGCCAAGACCTGTTGCAAAACACAGATCATGTATGCTGACATTCACACAAAACCTTGCAGTAATTAAAGGTACTGTCATTCACTATATTTACAAGAAACTGCTTAATATAGTTCAGTTACCAACTGCACTACAGTGATTATTTAAAAAAACCAAAACCACGCACAACACAGCATCCTTGTCTTGTCCTTCAGAAATAAGAAATAATTTGTAGGAAAGAAGTGACACTGTTTAAACTACATGTGCTAGAATATAAACAACTCCGCAACAGGAAGAGGTTAAAAAAGTCGAATACTGTGGAAAAAAATTTATTAAGTCTATACAAGTCTTCTGAAACAAACCATTGGCTTTGATACAGTAAATTCAAGTGAATACTCATTGCAATAGTATTTTTTCATACAGAGATCAAGAAGCCCTACAGCTTCCCATTTAGTGTCTGTGACAGGAAGTTTTATTTCTGAACAAGTAGCTGCACAAAGCAGACGTGATAGAGATCTCACAGCCACAGTGAGCTACAGTTGAGATAAACTTATATTACAAACATTTCAGAAATTAGGAATCCATACTGAAGTGTGGCAAATTGATTCACAATGAAAGAACAAAGATATCACTCAGACCCCTTGCCAGTAATGAAGACTTTCTGCAGCGAGTCTAGAGCAGAACGCATCATAAAAAACTAGAATGCAAGAGTACCACAAATTTAGCATATAAATATCACAGGATTAAAACTCCAGTTAAGCCATCAACTGAAGTGATGATTAAAAGGAAAACATGGCGTTCTCCAGCTTTGCAAAGGAAGCTTTCAAAGCATTTCTTCAAGAAGGTGCCGATACCTATGGCCTGTGCCAATTTGTATTTTAGACAGCTCTGCTGAAAGTTTAGCAGGTTTGTCTAAAAACTGTATAATCCTGCTGGTTTCAATACCATAAAAAAAGCATTTACTAGAAGAAATGAAATGTAACATTTATAGCTCACACTGTTTGCAAGATCTGTGCACACTATATAGTTCTATAATTTCAACAGAATTTAAAAATAAGACAGAGCAGACAATGCAGTAATGTGTTTGTTAGATGGATTTGTTTAGAATATTACACAATTAATGTATACAGTTGTAAAATTTTTAGTGCATTTTTTCTTGCACGTTATTTATGCTACTTATAAAAACCTGAAGATTGCAAATCGGGCATGCTTATCATAACATTTTCAAACTGGGAAAGCTGCAGAACATTTCTCCTACAAGTGTTCACTGCCATGATACAAAACAAATATGTGCAAACTGCAAGGTCCCTAAAAATAGCATTTAATGACTTCATGTACAGAAAGATGTCACTATCTGTTTAAATATGCAAAGAATAAGCTTCCCCAAGTTTATAACATAGAACAATATCCACCACATGCTCCTCCTCCTCCATATCCTTCTTCCTTGTTTGATAACTTTACACCTCTGTTTTGGCTTTCACTTTCCCACAGTCCAGGAGTCTGAATGATTTTTTCAACAAGTTCTTCAAAGGCACACTGTACTCCATCACATGTTTTTGCACTTGCCTCTGGAAAGGGGACACAAGAAGTCAAGTGTTAGCATAACTTTGTGTAACTTTTTTAGTAGTTCTCTTTCAGTTAAGTCTCAACCTACGACCTACACTTACAACCTTCTACAATATATTCTACAAAAACATAACAGTGCCAAAATTAGCAGGTATGCAGATTTATGTCAGCACATAAGGCAGCACCTCAAAAGAGTTTTTAATAGAAGAACTTTCAAGTTGAACTTCACCAGAGTATATGGAGGCAGCTATAGCTTAGCTTTATTTTTCTGTGGAAAGCACTCCAGTAAGAAAAAGGAGGGTTCTTGTCTGATAAACCTGGTTGCTGTTCTGTATGTTAGTCAGAACTGCAATACTACCATACCGTAAGAAGCAAGAATCCATACTGTAGGATTCTGGACCAGTCTCCGTCATAAAACCTATCTGATAAAAAGCAATAAGGGATCTCATTTCTTTTGCAGTTAGCAGAATTCCAGGTAAATTCATTCAGGAGCCTTACTTGAACAAGCCCAAGAAATCTGCTCACAGGTTATAAGAGCAACAGCAACCACTGAAAATCGTTCAGTTCCACTAGGGCTTGCCCTGCTCATCTACACAGCCTTGCAGATACTTAATATATATACCATGCACACACACACATATACATATATTTATAGTTTAATTTTCATTTTGCTTTTCATCTTTCATGCACCTAACAGCTTGTGCCTCAATTTTGAACTTCTATTTCCACATCTGACACTGAAAGATGAAACACAGCAGGGTAGTAAACAAAAATATGTCATTAGTCAGAGATGAAGAACATAAGTCTAAGTATAGAACACATCAATGAACTGCTCTGCTACTAGAACCATCCTATAAAATAATCCCTGCTGATCCTTAAGAGAAACATGGAATAAACATAAAGAGTCAGTTCATCACCCATTTTTTAATTTATCATTACAAGGCTTTGCCTACAAGACTCATTTTATTTTGCAGCAAGATGAGACCAACATATTTGCTCCAGTCATAATTATGTCCTTATTCAATCCCACCCACCATTTAAAAGTTAACGATATACCTAACTATTTTTAACATCCCAGTTCTAATACAGATTTCTGTCAGCTACCAGCTATTTTTCTATACTGAAGGTTGGCTACTAGTGCCAGTTTTCCCTCTTGCATTTTGCTTCTGTTATTATTCAGCAAGTCAGCTGGGAAAAGAAATCAGACAAAACCCCAAAACAGGTTTCATCAGGCTACGGCACAGCCTGTATTCTGTCCTTAATCCTTATGTATTTCAGTATACTCCTTCACAGTTAGAATAGGTACCTGGACATATTCAAGGACAATTCTGAAAAACGGGAATACCCATCATCTTTGTACCTACAGCAATTGAGAAATATCATTAACTGGACTGTGTGCAAGGACTACAGTCCTACAGAAATGGTACTTTTCATTGCGTAACAAAAATCAAGTCAGATCTCTGCAAATACCTATAACATACCTATGAACAACATGGAATGTTTTCTTGCAAATTTGAGGCCTTCATTTCTGTCAACTTCATGGTTTTCCTATAATAAAGACATAGCATTAATATGTATTATTAACAAAATACACCAACTTACTGCAGTTGAATTTGGCTTACCTTATCAATCTTGTTTCCAACTAACATTTTCACTATGTCATTCCTTGTGCAGTATGTTTCCAATTCATTTAACCAGTTATCCAGCTTGACAAAAGTATCTCTTCTTGTGACATCATAAACTGAAAGACATTAACAATATTATTTCCACAATATTTTCCAAGAATGACAGTTTACGTTATAAAAGGAGCAAAAGCTATGGCTTTTTGAATTAGAAAACTGAAGGAGTCCCAAGGATTCCAATCTACTTTCTACACCAATAAGTGGAAAAAGTTGGACATCCATCAGCTCAAATCACTGATGCAGAGCAACTCTAACATTCAGTCAACTACTGAGCTTAGACTAATTTATCTTGAGACACCCCAGCTTACAGGCTTACAGGCTCCAAAGAATTCTGTACTTGCAGATCCCAGTATAGAACACTTACTAACATCACTACACCACAGCTATGCAAAAAGGATGGCATGACCTCCAGCACTGAATTAATTAGTGATAATTAAGACTTGTTTTAACACCCTGCTATGCTACTGATTTAGCTAAAAAATAAACACATCAGCAAATCCTCACAAATACTGGTGAACTACTGAGTTTTCAGTGTTTTACTGTCTTCAATGATTTAGTATTTGTGCGAAATATAAACAGTAAACCATGCTAGGAGCAGAAAGGGCAGACAAAAAAAAGCAGACCTAACTCTAAAATCCACTACCCAATAACTAATAGCTAGCATTTCAAGCTACAAAAGTATTTTTCCTTCATCTTCACGTGCCACGTACAGACAGGCATAAGCAGTTTGTTTCAATGAAATCTGCAACTTGGCTTGCATTTTTAGGAAGCAATATAACAAAGAAATAATCAGGAGGTATTTAATAAAATGGGAGGGCAAATCTCAATAGAAGAACCTTTTGACTCCCACAGTGCTTGATAACTTTCACAGCTTTCAACAGTAAGTGGTAGTTTCAGAGCCAGAAACTAGGTGACTTGGCAAGACATGCCTTGATAGGAATGCAATGCAACTCAGACTTGGGAAAAGGTACATACAAAATAAAACCCATCAAGAAGTCACATGACAGAGGTTATTCCAAGTTAAACAATTTAACTGGACACAATGTCTTATCAAAATCCTCTCAAGTCAGGTGCACCTTCAAAACAATTAAACTTCTCAGCCCTTACTTTAGTCAGCTCCTCACTTCTAGCACTGGAGAAGCAGAACTTCAGAGCTCAGTGCCTACATAACAAGTTTCCATATATAAAGGAAAAGCAAATGAGACTTCACTCTGAAGCTGCAATTATGGGTTTTGCCTGGGTTTTTCCCACACAAATTGGTACTTTCTATATGCCCAGCTAGTCTTTTCTAAGTGATTCTGACTGTGTAACATCACATCAATAGGAAGACAAATAACAAAAAATTCCAGACAGACTCCACAGTGTTTATATAAATTTCATTAGGAAAAAAAGAACAGAGAGAAGGAGAAAGCTGTATACATACTGATACAGAGAGAATACACTGAGGAGAATATTTTATTTTTTTTTTACACTGGACTTAGTAAACACAGGCAAAAATAAAAGGAAATAAATAAAAGACAAATTCCTGACAGCACAGGGACCACAGCTCCAAGCTATCCTTTCATATAGCAGTAGATTTTAATCTCATGCAAAAATCAGAGGTTCTCACGCTGGTCAGACTAACTACATGAGAAAGAGGTCAGACATCAAGATCCTTTAATATGAACTGTTCAACACAGATACAATGATTTTTAATATCAATTAGATATTATGTAAAGGTTATTTGAGTTTATGTAACTCCCATGCATGAAAAACAAAAACATTCAGAATAGCATGCAAGGCTATACTTACCTAGGATAACACCTTGTGCACCTCTGTAGTAACTGGGCGTTAATGTTCTGAACCGCTCCTGACCTGCAGTATCCTAAAAAGCCAATCAGAAAGTTCCATTATTCAGAATTTCAGCACCATCTAGTTTAGCTTTCAGGTATTCTGCTTCTAATGAACATATAAAATAAGACTTAAAGCGTATTTCACTACCAGATTAGCTGAGTTTATTCCATCTCCTGCTGTTTTACTACACATTAACTTTGTAATGTAATCTACCCTGAGAAACAGCTTCTAACTGTTAAATGCAGTAAATAACTGGACTACATGGCAGTAAGATAGCCATTTCTGCAAGGGCGTTTGTTCTGCACCTAGTACTGCAGCAACCAGCATGAGCAGCATAGCTGCAGTACTAACCAAGGTTTTGTAACAGGCATCACACCCATGGCACCAAAACCAGTTCCCTCACTTCAATCGCTTGGTCCAATTAAATTTGATTGAGTGCCAGGGTAAATGCATTAACACACTATGACAGAGCAGAAGCAGAAATATGGTTTCTCTGAGAAACAGGTTTCTCTGGTTTTAAGTAAAGTTGAGTTTACAGCCTCAAATTTAAAGTGCCAAAAGCTCTGCAAAAAAACCCCTAAATATTGCTGTTTTCTTATCAGAGATTAAGTTACAGAGCACACTTATTGCTGACTTTATGCACAGAATATTTAATCAATTTACCCAAGTGAGAAGTGACACATGAAACACGGGATTCTGTGACAAAGAACCTGAATAACAAAACTGGACTTCCGACATTCTACAAACCAATCAATCAATCCCACCCACCTCAAACTGCTTCTGTGCAATGATGAACATTTACAAATTTTCTTTTCCAGTTTACCTCAGGATTATTTCTTTATATTTACCAACATGAAAGAAAATAAACCCTAAGTTAGTCCTATGTAATATTTTCCATCCCATTATCATTCATCATTCTGCTATCAGACTTGTTTTCCTCCTATATGTCTTTTTTTTCTGTCAAGCTATTTCAGTTATTTTCCTTGTCAAACCCATTTATTTTAGTGATCATTACTATTGTAACTAAGACATAAATCCTGTTTGTTACTTGAGATATGAACCGCCTCAAAGCAACACAAGTATTGCAATACATATTTCATGTTTCACTACTACTTCCCAAGAAAAAGTGCAGTATCTTGCTCATACGAGAAACAAGGTTTTATTCTTGCTACAAGACAACACTACTGGGTCTGAATATTCAAGAGATGCTTCAAGTCACGTAAGTCTGCAGGCTTACAGAGAATATTTAAAAAATAGCTTGGAAGTACCTGTTCTTTCTTCATGGCCATAAATGTAGAAATTCTACTTTTAGCTGAAGTAGAAGTTGAATACGCTAGAGCTATGAGTACAAACACTGCCTCTCTTTCAGATGCATCTGCTACAAATAACTCTTAACCTTGAGCCTATAAATGTCCTTGTATGAGGGCTATGAAGTTTAGGCTAAAAATGGGTTTATTATAGAGGTAACATTTGAGCATGCAACAGTAATTCCTAACCTAATACACAACCTAACGTTATAGGCAAAATTTAGTAAAGAAGTTCACCCTTTTAAAATCTGTCAAGTACAGGTAAGAGCGATATAGACAGGGATGTCTCGGATTAGTGAGGGCTAACTCTCTAGATGTTGAACAATGAATTACTCATTAAAAACACTTAGGAATGGCCACGTTCACTTTTTTGAAGTTTGACTGATTTAGTACCATTTAATTCCTTCTCTTCTCTACTCTATCCCAAATAGACCTGGAGTCAAGTGTAGCTCACAGGCAATAGAATCACCCCACCAGCCAGTTGTCCCACAGTTCATTCGACCTTTTGAATGATGCAGTATTAACCTCCCACTGCTCCAAATCACCTTCATATTAATAGAAAAGAATTCTATACAAACTGTACATTATATAAACCATCGCTATTCCTAAAGCAAAACAATACATTAAGAACTTTGGGAGAGACTTACCCATATTGCCAGTTTAGCTTTGTTTCCATCAACTGAAATAGTTTTCACCTTGAAGTCCACACCTAGAACAGGAAAAATATTTTAGTTCTTCAAACATACTACAGTTATCTTTGAAAGAGAAAAGGAAAAAAAAAATCAAACTCAGAAAACAAGCTGTGTTTCGATGTAAACAGGAAGAGTAAGTTTCATTAGCTATTTATGAACCTTGCTCAAAATGCAACATTTTGTTGCTGACAAGCTTTTGCAAAAGCCTAAGGGCCTTTAAGCAATTGACTCAAAATATTTTATGGAAGTAGGGCAACTACTACATTTCCTGTATTAAAGCACATATTCCAGGAGAAATTTTCAAGTTTATAATTCAAATGGGTTAACTTTCTATTCATTACTCACAAACATGTTTTCCTTACACCCCTGGCCTTGAAGAACAATACACTTTAAAACTAATGAAGGTAGCTGCATTTAGGTAGCTATTTGCTCTGTTTCATGATCTCTAAACAAGTCTCATCAAGCTTAGCAAAGTGATATAGGCAGAGAGTCGTGTAGTACATGACTGCTATCCTATGAGAAATAACATTAGATTACACTAATTTAACAAGTGCCAGATTCTGCAACTGGGATCTGGTGCCCCTGGTTGTGTGTACAGACTGGGGAACGAGAAGCTGGTGAGCAGCTGTGGAAAGGGACCTGAGGGTCCTGGTTGACAGCAAGTTGAATATGAGTCAGTAGTGCCAGGAGGGCCAACCGTGTTCTGGGGGGCATCAGGCAAAGCATCTCCAGCCGGTCGAGGGAGGGGATTGTCCCACTCTGCTCTGCACTGGGGTGGCCCCACCTTGAATACTGTGTGCAGTTTTGGGCACCACAATATCAAAAAGACATTAAACTATTAATGAGTGTCCAAAGGAGGGCCATAAGGATGGTGAAGGGTCTGAAGGGAAGCCTCAGGAGGACTGGCCGAGGTCACTTGGTGTGTTCAACCTGGAGAAGAGGAGATTGAGGGCAGATGTCATTGGGATCTTCAACATCCTCATGAGGGGAAGAGAAGGGACAGGTACTGATCTCTCCACTCTCATGAATGAGAAACTTATTTTGTTAAATTATGTCAACTTCTGGTCAATATTTCAACAATTGCAAAAACTTTGGAATCATTTTGTTTTCTCTTTTCCTTTTAAGTTTTCCTAGCCCTCAGAAAAGGTGCTGAGGAATAACTGGCAAAATTTGGTATTTTCAGCAAAAAAACAGAGAGTTTTGGCAAAAGAAAATAAAACCCCTGGCAAAAAACAGGTTTTGCCAGGAGAAAGGAAAAAAACCCTCTTGCTAAAGTCTGTCTTTGCAAAGGAAGAGATAAGGTGTTAGCGGTCACACAGTTTAAGTCGTTTGTTGCTTAGTAACCAGGCGGAGGCCTAACTCACTCCGGCCAGGGAACCTCTATACCCTGACTCAGCAAGGTTTAAACTGCCGGTTTCGCGTGGCTGGGCGGAGGCGGATTCTTTTGTCTTCTGTCCCTGTTCTGGGGTGGGGTGAAAAGTAAAACTTGCCTGCTTTTCCCAGGAGCAAGTGAGAGAGCCTTCCTAATTTACAAAATTGGGACTCTGCAACTTTCTGGTTGGAGAAAGAAGTGCTTTTGTCTTGCAGTCTGGGAGGGGGGAGAGGGGCCACAGGAAATCCAAACCTCTCTCCCTCTGAATTTTCTTGCCTTACAGGATATGGGGGGGGGAGGGTGAAGAAGCAGGAAGCAAAGCCCAAAACCTTTTGGGAAAGCAAAAAACGCTACCTTCCTCAAGGAAAGCTAAGGAACCTATTAAGGTTAACCTGCTGCCTAAAAAGCAAAGATTCTCAAGGGAATAAACAAACTGAGTTCCTTTCTGTTGTCTAAAGCTCTTACAAGCTGCCAACTACTAAGATCAGTATAGTATCCTAACTCCTATAACTAAAGGTCAAAGATAGAATGGCAAATCAGTATAAATTTATATTGTTAATAACTTGGAATGTCTAAGTTTGTCTCCACAAAACCAGAATACTGGATGCATGCCTTAACAAGAAATGGTGAGTCACTTCGGTAAAAATGGAAAGAGCTGTTATCCGATTCCTGTGATATCTCCTAAAAATGAAGTCAACCTCAACAATGAAGAACCACACTGAACAGTGAAGTCGAATAAAGCAACAACAGAATCAGAGACTGTAAAGTAAAATCACTGAATGCTTTTCCTTTTTGTGTTTGCAGTACAGTCTTCTAGTGTAACAATGTAATATCAAGTTTTGTTTTGCTGTTAAAATGTTTGTTCTCTAATTGCATCTTCAAGTGAAAAGATTCCTCGATAATTCATATGAGGATTCTTACAAGATTTCATGTGAATGTGAAATTGTGGTTGACCATGGGCTTGTATACTCCTTCCTACCTCCGCAGAGCAAGTAAGGAAACTAATGCAAAATGTCCCTTGTAGTGAAATAAAGTGCTCCCGAGGCGTAAGGAGTGGAACATTGAGAATTTATTTTTTAAGAAATGCCCCTCAGGAAGCCCACTCCTGTGTGTGTGTTTGTTGTTTGTAACATGTATGTAACTTTTAAGAGGTAACTCTCCAGAGGAAGGAGCAAGACTTCGGGAAATTTGCTGTAACTTTCAAGAGGTAATCTCTGGAGATCATTGCTCTGAATTTGTAATGTAACTTACAAAAAGAGGTGAAATTTTGGAAATTAACTTTGACAAGGGGCCCCCTGGATAAGCTCACCCCGCTTTTTGTTGTAACGTAACTTTTTAAGAGGGGTCTTTCCAAGGAGAAAAGTGAAAAATTCTGGAAATTAGCTGTAACTTTAAGCAAGGTAACCCCAGGAAATGTGTTCACTCCGCTATTGTGGTAACATGGAATATAATGCAAAAACTCTTGTTTCAAGTATTAGGTCTGAGTATGTAGGAATGGTTTAAATCCAGCTGTACCTTTAACTTCCCTGAAGCAATCACATTACTGTATAACAACTATAAATATCCTTTCCCATGATACACTCCAATAATGCTCCT
This sequence comes from Neopelma chrysocephalum, assembly GCF_003984885.1. Taxonomy (NCBI): domain Eukaryota; kingdom Metazoa; phylum Chordata; class Aves; order Passeriformes; family Pipridae; genus Neopelma; species Neopelma chrysocephalum. Next base: position 50,649 of record NW_020897732.1, on the reverse strand, counting down.
GAACCATGGCTGGTGGGAGGGACGAGGGTGGTCTGGGATATGTGTATTTATTTGTTTTCTAATATTGTCTAATGCTGAGTGTATTATTAAGTAAGCAAAGACTCTGAAGCGCTGCACATCACCGAAAAAGGATGCTGCCCATGGATGAAAGTGAAAGAACTGTTCCAGTCACTGCAACAGACAAGACTGAGTTCCTGAATTCTCCACCCACATTCTGAATTACATCTCATTTGCAATATTAAAGACTGAAGGGGTGAGAGATAATGATTTGCATAGAGTAGATTTTCAATATTGATTGAATGCCTGGGGTTTTTTTTGCTTAGTGGTATAACAATTGCCCACTGCTTTCCTCTTCCTTCTATACTTTTCCTTCTTCTGTCAGCTAGGTTCTCCTACTGCTGCTGCTACAAGAAGAAGAAAATCCAATTAAATATGATTCCAGTGGTTGTCCCAGCCCAGGAGTGGAATGTGAGATCCTGGATCTGAATCTCACTGAATTATTGATATGGGTCAGAACCAACTCACTGTGAGTGTGTGCATATGGGGAAGGGCTGGGCCTAGACCTGCAGGAACATGGTAAGGCCTGCACACAAGGCCTGTGCTGAGGGCACAGGGCAGAGCCAGAAGGCAAGGCCTGCAGTCCATATGGCAGAGCTGAAGGCCCTGCCACCAGACTGTCAGACAAGGCAGACCTGCCTGGTAGCCCACCCACACCACACTCCTGCAGCCTGTGACTGGCTACAGCACAACTCACTCGGGCCTGGAAGGCACTGCCCGGATATCCTGCCTGGGAGGGAAAACTGAACTCTATAAATACATAAGACTCCACGTGGTCTCTCTCTCTCTTTCCTTACGAAGTTGAGTCAGGGGAGGTTTAGGTTGGGTATCAAGAAAACGTTTTTCACCCAAGGGGGTGGCTGAGCACTGGAACAGGCTCCCCAAGGAAGTGGTCACAGCACCAAGCCTGACAGAGTTCAGAAGGGTTCAGACAACACTCTCAGGCATATGGTGTGATTGCTGGGTTGTCCTGCATAGGGCCAGGAATTGGACTCTCTTATCTTGATGGGTCCCTTCCAACTCAGCACATTCTAAAATTCTGTGATTCTATGAAACATGTCAAATAAGCTTTGGATTATTTCAACACTTATTTATATATTTATTTAAAGAGATATTTATTTACCTCTTGCAGGGATTCCAGCAACACCATGAACTCACCAATATCACGCTCAGTGACCAAGAAAAAAGCCAAAGTGACAACAGGATAACGGTTCTGCTGTTCAATCATCTACCTCAACATTTAAAAATTCATCCCCTTTCACATGTCCTCCCCCCACAGGAAGTAGCAGCCTACTACTTGCTCAAGGACAAGTTGCAGAAAGCTCAAGCCAAGGAGGACAAGACGTTAGTGACTGTGCAAATTTAAAGGATATAGCAACACACCTCAGTTTGAGAGGCTGAGTACAGTTATGATCCATTATGCTGTAATTTAATCCTTAGGTTACTAATAGCAAGTAACTAACTGGAAGTATGTTTCAACTATTTTGGAGCGACTTTCACTCCCTACCAGGCAGCAGCCCTGAAGTGAAATAACTGGAAAGTTGATACCTTTAAAAAAAAATCTTTCAAATGCAACAGCAACCTTTTTGTACTCCAAATTAAAATGGCAGCCATCACACTTGCTACCAGAAAAAGAATTTATCTATTCTAACACAAAATGAGTAGGGCTGCATTTATATTCCCAAGGTCATGCAGATTACAAACAAGTGCAAACAGCTGCCAAAATATGTTCAACTTAAAGTCACAAAGAGTATATAGGATAACTAAGAAACTGCACATTATAAGCAGATTTAAACTTTAGTTGCACTGGGATGTTGCACTGAAGTTTAAAAGAGCTTTATTTAAAAAGAATATAAACATAATTTTTATTCCACTGTTTCACAGCTTCAGCTCACTAGTGTTCCCAGAAGTGTCAGGTGATTTTCAGACAACATTCTGCACTGGAAGAAGCTCATACTCTTTATTTCAAGCAAAATTTTCCCAAAGTACACTAACTTTTGCAGTAACTGAACAGAACTTTGTTTTTTTCAGGGACTAAGGCTCCTAGTCCCTAACTTAGCAGTAATATAATGCTCAGTGGCATGCACAAAAGTTCTAGAGTTATGTTCACAGAAAAGAACAGTTGCTATTAATTTTATTTTAAACACATGTTCTTGGAACTTTACCTAGTTCACAGAAGACTGCTATGCTAGCAATTTGACACAAATTGATCCTAAAGAACATCCTGTCCTGTCCATTTTTCAGCACTCGGTAGGAGTTTTTAGACTAATAGAATCTTTCTTCCACTGTAATTGCACAATTCTTCCCCTAAACTGCAAAAATCACCATTGTTCAGTCAGCGTGTCCCAGAGTTCACAGTGCCTTCTTTTATCCATTAGCCTGGCATCAGAACTTGTAACTGCAGGTATTACGAGTCTATTGGATACTTTACAAAGCAAAGTATGTCACAGCAGTTTCAAGAAACAAAACTTTTTTCCTTAGGATAAACTTATTAGGTGTATTCTGAGGCCACAGTATCCTTCTCCCATTCAGTAAACAGATTCAGTATCTTGTGCTTGCACAGCTCAGTAATTTTCATTTAATGGAAAGTGTATATACACCTTTCTGTTAGCCTTGCTGCTAGCTTAAAATTTACTTTTAATTTTGCATGAATGATGCAAGTAAAATAAGAAACTAAAATTGCTAATAAACCCCATGTTAAACTGGTAATTGTAAAGCAAAAGCATGAAAATGAACTAATAGCCCACCAAGATACATCCTTTAAAGTGATCAAGGCATGTCAAATATAATTCTAGTAAATCAAGGAGTTCAACATATATATAAGTCAATGAACAAAAAGAAAACTTTTAAATAACTATGGTTTTGATTGTCATTCTGCCATAAAAGATGATAAATAGAAAAAAATAAGGCTCAAGAAAATCTTGTTGAATTGAACAAACAGGGTACTTGTGTTCTCTAAACACATCAGTGAAATAGAGACACGTTTGTGACAGGTGCCAGTTCTGAGCTTCCAAGAGTGATGTTTCTACCCTTGACAGCAGAAAGCTGACACTGCTTTCCACCATGCCTTGGAAGGCAGCCAGAAACAAGACAGCACTATAGACTGTACTCCTGTGTGTTAACACCTACTGCCTCAGCACTGCACACCAGCATACTATGGACTTCCAGTCCGCAAGGAATAGCTTTGTCACTGATACTGCTGTCACACAGAGGCCTGTGTGCCATGCTGAATTTACAGGAAGTGCAAAATGAGCTAGAGTGAAGTATTTGTGTTACAGGTAAGTGACAAGTTAGACAGCTTAGAGCTAGAGGACTCCAAATGCAAGGAAAGCTAAGAAGTTAAGAGACATCAGATCTGTGCAATACATCACCTCATTTATGAAACAGGGATTGCAGTGAACACTTATCTAGAATCTCTCATACCAAGAGCAAGCAAGTAAAGACAAGCATGAGCAGTAAGGAAAACAGAAAACATTGGGATATATATACTCTGGTAAGATCCATGTGATGAAGCCCTATGAACAAGCCATTCCAAGGAATGCAAGGAGGACAGGTAATCTGCTAGGTTGACTGAAACACTGTTAATCCATCTGAAGCTATTTGCCCAAAGCAGCTTATTCTTCCCAGAATATCATAGGATTTTTACAAAGTTCTGAAGAGAAGCCCACACAGAACAATCATTCTGGGTTTCATTTAAATTGTACCCAGTAGGTCTGTGCAATGCATGAAGATAAGGTACACCTCAATTGGTCATTTCAGGGGACCAACAGTACTGCAGTCAAGACTTTCCCTCAGTGGTCTTGTGTGCAGTTCTTACTATATGTTAAAAAAAAAAAAAAGCAAACCAGACATGTCATCACTTCGCTTTCTAAACCAAATAAAAAAATATAGTCCCTTTAACCAGGTCAGCAGTCAGTATGTGGATCACATTGAAAGAAGACATTATTTTAGTCCTTTGATTTTGGAAAAGCACCATACTCTTCAGTTTCAACAAGAAAGGCTTAAAAACTTCTTCTGTCCCCAAACTCAAAACAAGTAGTGTTTAGTTAGCAAAAAAAAGAACTCCAAGTTGAGACTCACAAGGTGTTTTGACATTTCACTGTCTTGCAAGTACCTGAATTTGGCACCTAGGATCTGTCTTCATTCAGCACAGAACAGTTACCTCTAAGAGCTCACTCAAGTTGCTTTATCTGTATGAACAACAAATCCTACCCCCAATTTAAAGTTGCTATGTTGCTTCTTAGAAATATATTCACCAGAAAAATGGCAATGACACTGCAGGAAACAAGAAAACAAGTAAGAACCACCTAGATTCTGCCCTCTTCCAGTTAAGTGGAAAAAAAAAATTAATCTGCTACCCCTAATGAGTGCTCCACACACCGTGCTGTGAGACTTTCACAGCTGGGGTCACAGTAGCTCTACTGCACAATACCATAAATATCAGCTAGAGGGGTCTAACAGAATGATCTACACCAGCATTTTGCTCAGTCTCTAGAAACTGATTTTTCCTGCCAAATTATCACATTCATTCCAGATTAATGGATTTGTTTCAGAAATCAAACTCTACCTGAAGTAATGCTCACACTGAGTTCCCTTCCTCCTTTTCCACATCAGAAACAGAGCAGGGGAGGACCTGCCAGCAGTAAACCTTGAATTGTTGCTATTTAATAACCAATGATTAGCTACTACACTTGGGCATTTTGGCAAACGCAAACAGGAAGAATTACTTCAAGAAATAATTCCTTTGTTTCTCAAATAGTGTACGGATGTCAGGTTTTTACAGTGGTAAAAAATATCATGTGCAAACAGCAGAATGAAGAAAAACCCACAGTTAAAAACAAACAAAAAACCCCCAACAATAAAGATGCCCACACTGAGTCTACTGGTATCCAAAACATCGCAAAAGCTGAAGCAGCTATTCTGTACTAACTTCCTGGCCCACGTGGTTGACTTATTAAGAAAGTAAGAGGATATGAAGTATACACAGTGCCAAAACTATTAGATTAGAATACAAGATTGTCATCTTCACCACCTGATCTATAACATTCCTGTTTCCTTCCATGCTATCCGCCCTTATAAACTGAGGTGGGGCTCCTTGCACAACTTCATTTTTTACAAGTAATGGAATGAACAAAAATAGGCCACGTTCCTCCTCTTGGCTGCTCAGTGCTTTATATGAAATAGTATTCCTGTATTTTATTAACATTAATGAAAAATAGATTTATTTATATAATCCTTAATCAATTAGAGCTGGATTTGTTTACCAACAGCTGAACTCAAAGAAAAAATTTTGTATAAGTTCTTGAACAGAACTCTTTCAACAGAGAAAGCCAGAAATGCAACTGAAATGCATTGTATGAAAAAGTATCTCCCTTTTTTCATTATTTTCAATATATCTGACTATATAATATTTGAAATATAATATTTAATTGTATTACATATTATATAATAAAATAGTAAGATTTGAAGTATTATACATTTTGAATATAGAATATTCAAAATATAATTTCAATGTTTTCCATTATTTCAGTTATTACTTTGGCACAGAGTTGCATCACATTCTTAAAAGTTTCATATTGCTCCTTTGACAACCAATCTACATAGGGTGTCCTGCATTCTGGGCCACTCTCCTCCAGCACAGCTGACCTACACTGATAGGTATCATACCAGCACAGCAGTGACACATCACTGCTTTTTTCCCAGCAGCTCTAGATTCTTGGCTCTCTTCCACTTTGTTCTCAGAGTCTAGCTGGGAAGGAGCTGATTACTAAGTAGAAGAGAAAAAGGCACATTGTAATTTCCTCCCTACAGAGGAAAAGCAGAAGGCACACAGACCGCAGTACACCCTAGTATTGTCAGAAGTTGCAGGAGTTAACATCCCCTATTAATGAGTCTTAAGATAGCTACTAAGTATCACATTACACAGAACACAAGGTCTGGACAGCAACACAACTATTCAAATAACTTTACAGCTATCTTGCAGAGATAAATCAGTAGGAGACCTAACAGTAGCTCTTACATTTCCATTTTAGCTCAAAATGCTGCAAACAGTGAAGTGCAGGTTACTCCACTGGAGCTTTTCCCTGACCACACCTATGACCTCCATTTGCATGGTGATGGGTGTCACTCATATCTGCTTTTTCAGTCAAGGATAAATTTTAGCATAAAGGGGACAACTACACACCAATATAGTCAATTCCCTACACCAATGAGCACCACATACTAAAACTGTGTCCACGTCATCCCTGCATTACAGAAAGGCAGACATGTCTGAATTTCACATCAGGCATGTCTGAATAAACTACAGTTTTCCATTGAAAATGGTATGAATTTTTCTAAGGTAGTATCAGTACATACTTACCAATTGTTGCTGCAAGTTCTGGGTCGAATGTATCATCTGTGAACCGCAGCAGAAGGCTGATAGGGAGGAAAGAAAAATAAGAGATACTATTACTGCAGCATACCCATAGCTTGCTGGAAGCCTACAAATCACAAGTCTGAAAGGAACAGCAGGATCACACAGCTAAACAAAAACACAGCTTATTGTCTTTCGTAGGAGAGAAATTACAGAAAAAAGAAGGAAACACGTAAAGAATACAGCTGACAAGCTCTGCTCCCTGAGCCCTCAACTCCTTACTGCATGTGTTACCAAGTATGCCTCTCTGAAAACAAACTACCACACAAGGTGTGAAATCAGTTGCCTGAACAGACACATGATTGGCTTCTCAAAGCATTTTACTTCTACCTTAGTCTATTCTTCTTCTCCCAGAATTCAGCACAAAAGTAGTATTTTTTTTGTTTTGTTTCAATATTGCCTCACAGTATTTCTGTAAGCTTGAGAAAAAAATTCTAAGTCAGCTTTTCATCCCAGAAATAACTCCTTGAACTGGGCACACAGGGGAATAGTAAGGACAACACCCACCAGAAATAAAGACACAGAAATTGAAGAGTAGAATTAGCTCACCACTGGTTTACGATTTTGTATCTTTTTGTATATAAGGGCTTCCACACACACACTTCCCCCTATCCTGATGAGTATGTTTACTACCAATAGAAAAACAGTTACAACTAAGATTTAAGGACACATCACACTGTAGTAGTGTAGGGTCCCTTAAAGAAATAACCATAATGCCACTCTACTTGTGCCAAATGTAAATATTTTTGCAAGAGACAGATTCTCAGCACAGTTTCTAAAATTACCAGACTTAGGCATCTGTGGCAAGTGCGTATTACCACGTGGCAGGCAGCTGTTTGCTATGACCCAGCAGCTTCTACTCATTCCCAGGCTGGAAACAAAACCTTATTTACTTTTTGGTCTTCCCCCCCACCCTGTTCTTTACTCCTCTCTCCTCTTTTTTGCATATGAATTCAGTAGTCAAGTGCTTTTTAGCATTTGGTCACAGTCCTGCATTGACAAAAAAAATGACTACTGAAATTCTTTTATTTCAATGACACTGGGTGGCAACTCTAAACTTAACCGTAGATCATCCTTTTTCCCCTACTCCCAAACCCCAAAACCAAATGGTAGCTTTATTTACCAAAGAATAATTAAAATAAATCATAGCATATAGCTTTTTACCAGTACCTTCCGATGGTTGTATCGGGATGCTACTGAAAAGCAGCTATTCCTTGTTACAACCAGAACTAGTTTCATTTAAAACAGACAGAATGTGGAAATCTTATATTACTACTAGAATAAAATCATCATTTTACCTCTCCTGCATGCCAAGCACAGCCAACTTCTACCATCCCCATCTTTCTTTCATATGTAGCTATCATCTTCTACAAGCCCACTCACAGCCACCAGGTTTAAGACAGAATTTGTTCAGAAGTCAGGACTCCAACCATTTACTACACTGTGCTAGTACCAGTTTAGCATCTGATCTTCCCTAGTCAAGTAACAGGTAAGGGGCACAAATTCAGGAACAGTTCAATACTAAGTTCCTGTACCTGAACAATCGCAGTGTTGTCTTTTAATAGCAATTTTATTTCCTCTACATAATGCCTCTCTTAACAAGTTTTCCAATGTGAAGAAATAAGTATATAAATAGGTAAACAAAACCACTGTGCGTTTTATATGCCTCAGGAAAAATTCTTCCATATGGCCACTCATACCTAAGAGATGACCTTAACTACAAGAAATTTGCTCAGATCCTGTCTGTCACCAGAGGCCTACTGTACTAATTATCAACTCAGCAGCTACCTCAAATGAGTAATTGACAAATTTTTAACAAATATAGTTGGGTTTTTTCTAATCAGCAACTTCTATGTACTTTAGGCTCATGATAGAAGACACAGACTATTGCCATAAAAATACCAAATCTAAAATAACCGGTGTGGCACATTCCCAGATGCCCTCCTGCATTTACATCCCTTATAACCTGTGGTCGAACAACTCTGCTGCCTCCCCGTGCTCCCCCGCACGCATCCAGTGCTGGGTCACTTGCGACTCTGTAAACATTATGGACTAGATATTAACCCCAAAGCGCCATGGAGATGTACAAGGGCACCCACCTCCCCAGGAAACAACGGTGCCCTGGGCACAGGGCGGCCCAGCTGCCCCTGGCCGGGCCGGCAGAGCCTCCGCCGCGCCTCTGTTTCCAGCTGGGCCCGGTAGACACCGGGGCCGGCGGCTGCGGAGGAGGCAGGGATAACCCCTGTCCTGCCGGCGGGCCGGCCAGGAAGGGGCGCGGGCGCTCCCCCCGCGGGCCCCGCTCGGCGCAGCGCAGGCCGCGCCCAGCCGGCGCCGTCCGACGCGGGGCTTAGGCCGGGCCCGGGCGGTCAGGAGAGGCTGGGTGAGGCGGACGCTCCCTCACCTGGACTTGCCGACGCCGCTCTCGCCGATGATGAGGATCTTGAGGGTGGTCAGCACGTCCTCGTCCATCCCGACGGCACCCCCGGACCTGCCCCGACCCTCCGACGCTTCCCTGCGCAGCTGCGGCGGCCCCACTGCGCCTGCGCGGGGCCGCCCGCTGTTTGTTTACAGCGCGCGGGGACGGATCCCGCGGGGCGCGCGTGCGCGGGGCCCGGGACGGGGGAGCGCGCGGGGGCTGCTCCGCGCCCGCGGCGGTGACGGGATAGGGGGTCCCGTGGGGTCGCGGTTGGGGTGTGGGGAGACGGGAGGCCAGATAAAATGCCACAGGGTTATTAGACATTGCAACGAGCTGCCCAGGGAAGTGGTGGAGTCGGCGCCCCTGGAGGTGTTTAAGGAAAGACTGGATGTGGCACTAGGTGCCATGGTCTGGTTGACGCGGTGGTGTTCGGTTCATAGGTTGGACTCGATGATCTCAGAGGTCTTTTCCAAGCTAATTGATCCTGTGATTCTGCACGCTGGCGGCCGGCCAGCGCCCTGTGCGGGAGCAGAGCCAGCAGCCACCTCCCGAGGAAAGCGGCTGGTCAGGAGCCCCCCACCAAGGAATGGGCTCTGTTGGTCACAAAACAGCAGTGCAGACCAGTTAGTATGCGACACTAAATACTTTTCTGCTAGCAGAATCTTTTGTTACCCGTTAAAAGCCCGAAATGTTCTTCAAAAACTGCTGTGACAAAGTCCAACCAATTCAGCTAACCTGCTGTTACAGCTTAAGACCTGCCTCAGGCCATGTGTAAGCAAGTGCGACTCTTCTAAAACTAGTGGAGTATATCACAGGTGTGGGTCTGAGACTGTCCTCGGCCTGTGCTACAGACCTTGGCCCAGCTGGGCAGCCCCTGGGCAGGCCGGAGACTGACTCCATCACATACATAAACAAGCTCAGGCTCTTCCACAGTCACACAGAGATCAGGCTATGTCAGCAGTTTGCACCAGGCAGGTGCACTGAGAGGCTGTGGTGGTTTCTGTCAGAATGCTGGCTGCAGAGGGAACAGTTCTTTCTGCAGAGTCCTGATTCTGCTGTGCCTTCAACTGAGTTCCAGGGTCAACACAGGAACCATTCTCTTGTGTTTTTGTGGTAAATCTCTTTGTTGCCTGGCTCCTTCCACTTACAGGATCTCAGTCAGCTCTCCTGACTCTTACCTTACAAAAATAACTCCCAGGATGAGTACAATAACAGTAATTATCCTATTAAATTATGCAGACATATTCTATAATTAAACGTGCAAATGGCTGGCTGTGTTTACAACAGGACTGTGCCTGTTTATTAGGAATAATCTGAGATTTGTTGAAGGTGTGACTTAGTTTTCGTAGTTTGGATTGTGCTTTGCAGTCACACAAGAAAGCAGTGTGTCTATACTCTGTAGTTTTTGATGAAGTGTACAAGAGCTGTGGGATCTTAGCATGGAACGGGACGAGGATTTTAATTTGGAAGGTATATCCAAACAGCAAAGAATTCTACTAAGGCTACTGAATCCCTTGAAGTCAGAGAGTATTTGTATTCTGGGATTTGACTTCTTCTATTGAAGCTGTAGAATCAAACTATGCAATATGGATATTAGTCCTGATTCAGATCATAAGTCTATATCTCACCCAGAATGAAGGGTTGGTCAGGATGGCATTCAGATCTTTTACCTTAATGATGAGCAGCTGCAAGAAAGAAGGCAAAACCTGCCCTAAATGAACAATTCCCTAGCTCATGCTTATAGATGTGGTGGTTTAGACTTTCCTAAGCATGCCCTTTGAGAATAGGTATTTCTCCATGTTGTCCCCCTCAGGTGGACCTAGGTAGTCCTCTTACTCTGAGATTGGATCTGACTGCTGCAGTCAACCTGTTTGCTGTCTATATATCTATTTTAACTCTGGAAAGCCAGGCCTGTTACAGGAGCCAGTGGTAGTGGATAATTAAAGTAGTTCAGACCTAGCTCCTTCAAAACAAGAGTATTACTTATTCACTGAAAGATGTAAAATAATCAGGACATCTTTCAACAGACTTTTTTAGGGTTTCTTCAGTGAAGCTGTCTCTGAATTGGGAGAAACATCTAGCCTGCTGTAATTCATAGGTGCATGTCTTTTTTCTTGTCTGCCTTTCAGCACTCATCAGGAGTCCTCACTAACTCATGAAAACCCAATCCCTTGAAAAATGCTGGAGGGTTTTTTCTTTATATCATTTACTATCCCATTTGATCCTGACCTCAGATGTGGGAGCATCAAGCTATAGCAGCTTGCTTAGCCCTCCCTTATTATTAGTCTTCCTAGAAGAATACTGGGGATTTTTTTTTTATACTATGCTGTTTCCTCTTGATTTCTTCTCAGTGATCTCTGCATTTCTGACACAAAGGCACTGAGCAGATCAACTTGACTGCACATAGTATTTGTAAATAATTACACATATATATTTCCTTATTCTACATACAATGTTTCCCTTCATGCCGTTACAGCCTTGCATGAAGGCTACCTGATTCCTGGTCTGAAGTAGAAAAATGTCAGGTCTATCTCAGCTCAGTGTCCCTGAGTTATTCATTACTTCAGGGATGTGACAAAGAGGCAAAGACATCTTGACAATGATAGCTCCTGTATTCTCAGGAATTAGAATTCCGTGTTGACTGTATTACAGACTTGGCTATATCCTTGACCATGAAAACAAGCCATTGGGACTGAATGATTGTGAATACCTTTCTCAAAAGATGGGAATTTATTTACAGTCACTCCCTTAGGGTTGGGATCTATAATGAAAGGGCCATTGCACTTCATGTATCCTCAAGGGGCTCTGGACCAGTTGCACAGTGCAGTGCCCTTAGGCAGTCATTGAGAGCAAGTAAAGGCCAGAAGGACCTCCATCTGAACCAGCTGCAGTGTAACCCTGGCAACAGAGATGAGTGTGTCAGTTAGAATAGGTCAGTAACGTTAGAGACAACCTGGAATAAACAACAAAGAGCTCCCTCAGTCTCATTCTGTGTCTGAAAGACACTTGGGAGCCTTTGGTAAACTCACACCATCTACCTTAGCTTCCAGAGCTTAAATCTGGGGATACTGGCATTTCCTATAGAAGACTGCAAAAGCAGCAAGGAGTGATAGGCCAAGGGAGCTAAGGGTTTGTGTTTTTGCTGCCAGCGCTGCCTAGTTAGCATTAGCTGTGAAATTCTTGATGGGAGAGTGTCTCCTTAACCACATGGCTACCCTTTATGCCATCACAAGTAAAATCAGGCCTTGAAATGTTTAGGCTGTTTAGGTACATGAAAGTCTCAGGATTATGCACCTGTCTAGGCGTTAAAGTCCCTAGTTCATTGGTACTTCCAAAGACTTTCTCAGTTATGCCAGCCATGCACAATGTCCAGCAGAAGCTGAGAAGCTCAGCCACTTCAGAGAGAAGTTTACAGCAATCTACAGTCTCCTGTTGCAAAGGCTAATCCTGCTGTCCGATTTCCAGGCTGTGAGGCTGACCCATATGTTGTTGGGGCAGTGAGTCAGGAGTTATGATTCACAGTAAAACAAGCATGATTTCTAAACTCACCAGTCCCTCCCAGCAGAAGTGACACACACGGACACTCATTCTTTTTTGCTGCTTCATGCGATAATTTGCAATGTTTGTAAAAGTGACACTACGTGTGTCAGATTAAGGGAGGTTCCTTTTCTGTGTGACATCCTTAAGCACAGTCAGCACATCCATAAGATTTCACATTGACCAAATAAAAGAGAGAAGTGAAAGTGCTGCAGCAGTCCCAGAACTCGGGGCAGGATTTCTCTGGAGACCACACTGCAATGTAAATGATCCTGCTGTGGCTGACCACTCCTTTTCTAAAGAATCCAGCCTATTTTTATGAAGAAACTACATAATAATCTTTTTCTTCGCCCTTCCAACAGCAGCCAGAGCTGAACACTCCCATCTGTTGATCCTCTCAGTGTCTGCTTGGTTTCTGTGAACAGTAAGGGGGATTTAAGACTATAAGCACATTAGCTCTGGGCAATTAAAATACACTGCTTATAGTCAACACAGTTAAAAAAAGTGGATTATACACAGCATTGGGCCTGTAATTAGCTATTTGGGGAAGAACGACAAGAAAAATATTGTTTCAGCCACTCAAAAAGCCATGGTTGTATATGAGGGTGATATACCAGTATTTTTCAGAGAAAACCAACATATATTTTGAAGATCATTAACCAAGTCTTGCATAGTAATCATGAGTAGATTCATGATTTTGTGCTAGACTAATGTGATTGCTGAAGATAATATGAAAAACTTAGTTACGTGCTTTGAAATTTTATTTTATTATATATGAGATGTAGCTCTCCAGAGGCACATCTTGCTTCTTTGCTGGAAAATGGTGAAAAAGGCTAGCCACATTGAATTTTCTTCAGATAAATTGATTAATCATTTAATCCCAACTAATGCAAGCAGTAATCTTGAAAATAACAGCTTATCTTTCTGCATTGTGTCATGAACCTTTAAACCAAGGACAGCTTTTAAGGCTGGATGACCTAAATACTATTTTTTAAATGTCTCTAAAGCAACCACTGAAGTCTGTAAACAATAATGATACAGGAGTAATTAGTCTTTAGGATTGTTTGATTCCTTACAGAACATTAACTATGTTTTAAATAATAAGAAATATTATATTATATTGATATTTTAAGTAAATCAATAGTCTACTGTACATCGACAAGGGTGAGGCAACAGATTTCAAGGGATGCAGTAAGAACAACGTTTCAATGTTAGAGTTTTCCTACAGTTACACTTCACGTGTACTTCACGAACATACTGAACAGTCAGTGCTGAGAATTTCTCTTTTTTCATAGCAAGTGTAATTGTATCCAGTGCAGCACAATATATAATATATTTGCCACTGAGATCACAGAATCATGTGAGTTGGAAAAGACCTCTGAGATCATCAAGTCCAACCTTTGATCACCACCTTGTCAACTAGACCATGGCACTAAGTCCAGTTGTTTCTCAAGCACCTCCGGGGATGGTGATTCTACCACCTCCCTGGGCAGTCCATTCCAATGTTTAAAAAACCCTTTCTGTTAAGTAATTCCTCTTGATGTCCAACCTAAACCTCCCCTGATGCAGCCTGAGGCTATATCCTCTCGTCCTGTTGCTGTAACCTGGGAGAAGAGACCAACACCCACCTGGCTACAACCTCCTTTCAGGCAGTTCTAGAGGGCGATAAGGTCTCCCCTGAGCCTCCTTTTCTCCAGGCTAAACAATCCCAGCTCCCTCAGACACTCCTCATAGGACTTACCCTCTAGGCCCTTCACCAGCTTTGTTACCCTTCTCTAGACCCACTCCTGCCCCTCAATGTCCCTCCTGCACTGAGTGGCATAGAACTGGACACAGCACTCAAGCTGTGGCCTCACCAGTGCTGAGTACAGGGGAACAATCACTTCCCTGGTCCTGCTGGCCACACTATTGCTGATACAGGCCAGGATGCCATTGGCCTTCTTGGCCACCGGGGTACTCTGCCAGCTCATGTTCAGCCAGCTGCCAACCAGCATCCCTGGGTCCTTTTCTGCTGGGCCACTTTCCAGCCACTCTTCCCCAAGGCTGGAGTGCTGCACAGGGTTGTTGAGACCCAAGGGCAGGATCTAGCACTTGGCCTTTCTAAACCGCATACCATTGGTCTTGGGCCATTGATCCAGTCTGTCCAGATCCCTCTACAGAGCTTTCCTACCCTTCAGCAGATCAACACTCCCACCCAACTTGGTGTCATCCACAAACAACTTCATACCCTCATCCTGATAATCAGTAAAAGATATTAAACAGGACTGGGCCCAATACTGTACCCTGGGGAACACCACTTGTGATGGGCCACCAAAAGATCAGAAGATAGAAAAAAAATCACAAAAAAAAATCACAAAATCACAAAAACTCCACAAAATATTTTACAGACCATGTTGATATGAAGTGTTTCCTCTCAATCTTAACAAAATGAAAAGTATTAATACAAGCTGACTATTTCCACATTGGTTCCTCAGTTTTTCAAAGGCCAGTTTAGTATTTGCTTTGGACTTCCTATGTGGGAAAGCTGAAGATGCATTTTGTGAATACAGTGAACATGCTAAAAGAGGCACAGTATGCATCTGTGTGCAGTACCTTTCTACTTTAGAAAGATCTGTATTTCTCACAAGCAAGGCAACTCAGATTCCTTCTCAGAAAGCAGATGTTCTGAAAGAACTCTTCTCATTTTCAAAGGGAGTGTACTTTAAATTATCATTTCAAGGCAGGGGGGGGAATCTGTAAAGAATTTACTTTGCATTTAATAAAGACCTTATTCATTTCTCCTTCTCCAATTGCTTTCAGTACTTAATATGGTTAATGTTAAGGGGGAAGGGAAGGAATAACCCCTTCCCTGCTGTGAGACCATTTCATCCATAATCCCTTCTGAAGGGATAACATACCTTATCTAGCATTAGATCACACGTGCCTGCAGGATTAGCCGTTAGAAAGGGACGGAGTGGATTGAGTAACCACTGTCATCACTATCCTGCTCTTTGCACAACATTGTGTGAAGCAATCCTGATAAATCAGAGAATCTAGTGGGCAAGGGACAGAGACATAACATCAAGGGAGATGCCAAGTAAGCCAAACAACAATTTGTATTAAATCTGTAACAATCCTTGGAAGAAATGCATGCAGAAATGTAAATTCAAATAGAGGCAAATCAAGGCCTACTATGGCACCAGTTTTATCAGGTCAGAGCAAAGTCCATCTGTCAACAGGGACAGTAGCTTTGGTTAGGCAACAGCATACAGGCAGGATAAGCATGAAATGGCACTTGCCCAGAATGTTACTGCAGACTTCATCAGTTTGTGACCCATCGTGATGGTGGCTTCATGTATGATAGCTGTATTTCTCTTCCATGTATTCTCATCCATGTATTTTTAACCCAAAACAACACATAGAGCCTCCTGTGGCAGAGTTGCACAGAATGGTGATTTTTGTTTTATACTTTCTGCCTATTGCCTTTATTTGATTTCCCTTCTCAGATTAGGCACAACTGTGAGCAACTGTCTGTTTGCTTAGTCTGTGCCACATATGATTTTGTAGATCTCCAGCATACCCTCCCATAATTCTAATTTTTTCAGCCAGAGGAATCTGTTTAATCATTCCTCATATGGAAGCCATTAAAATTTTATTTATTGTATTTAAACTTTGCTGTACCGTTGCTTTCCTGCTGTATCATTTTTCAGATGAGGGGACAAAACTAAAGAAAGTGCATAAAAAACGGGTGCCCTTAGGACTGAGAATGAGGTGTTTTCTGGTTTGTTCTATGAGAATTTTCTAATATTTTCTAACAGTCTATTTGTTTTATTGGTTACCAGCTAGCTCTGAGCTACTGTTTTCATAGACCTGTACATTATAATGTTTTCTAAATCCTTCCTTTGCCTATTTATTCCTGTCCTTTTACTCCTACAGTTTAAACAGTATTTGTCTGTTTGAAATCCTGCCCTCTCATTCATTCTGGAGTGGTAACAGCCAGGTCAGTGCTCTTCATTACATAAATGTACTTTTAGGATATGTTTAAAACGAGATCACAGAGCAGAAGGAGAGAATTCCTTGCATTTTAATTTGTGGCTCATTTGTGATTTGTTACCACTTGTCACTGGACACTATTGAGAAGAGTCTGGCTCTCTCTTCTTCACTCTGCTCCCATCAGGTGTTGATCCACATTGATAAGATCCACACTGATAATGGTTTCTTCTCCAGGCTAAACAATTCCAGCTCTCTCAGTTTCTGTTCATGTGGCAGTTTCTCCCAGGATTAATTGCTTTTCACCTATGTATGCTGAATTTTGTCTAGCCATTGTGTCTCCCAATGTCTCAATAGTACAAGATCCTTCCAACTCTTGTTCATTCCTCCTCTGCACTCTTCTGAATGATTCTGCAACAGCAGAATCAAACCTCATTCTCTTCTGTTATCCCACTTGTTCAGAAAGGCACATGGTGCGTCCCAGGCCTCAGTACCATCTTCCTTCTCAGATACCACTTGTGAATCCCCTCCCCCTTTAACTCCTATCCTTTGCTTTCTATCTTTTAACCAGTTACTTGTTTATGTGAAGATCTCTATTTTTCCATGGGAGCTTGTTTCTTTATAATCTTTAGTGATGGCTCTTGTTGAACACCTATTGAATGCAAAGTAGAATGCATCAACTAGATGTAGCATTGGCTTCTCAAAGAACTCTGATGTGTTTGTGCAGAATCAATTAACTTTACAGAAACCATTATAGTAGCATGAATGCAAGCGAAGCAGTGGAAATGAAGCTCCAGCTTTCTGAAGAATCAATGACATTGAAAGGGACCTTTGGAGATCACCTGGTCTAACCTCCCTGCTCAAGCAGGGTCAGCTAGAGCATGTTGCCCAGGACTACATCCAGGCAACTTTTGAGTATCTCCAATGATGGACACTCCACAATGTCTCTGAGCAACATATTTCAGTGTTTCACTACGCTCACAGTAAACCCAGAAGTGTTTCCTTGTGTTCGAATGGAATCTCATTTGTTTTAGTTTGTGCCTGCTGCCTCTGGTCCTATCACTGAGCACCACAGAGAGGAGCCTAACTCCTTCTCCTCCATTCCCTCCCATCAGATATTTATACAGATTGATAAGATCCCCTGAGTCTTTTCTTCTCCAGACTTAAAAGAGTCCCAGGCCTCCTAATCTCTCCTCAGATGAAGAAAACTGCAGACCCTTCATCATATTCATGGCCCTTCACTGAACTGGTTTCATTAAGTCAGAATCATTCTGATAAACTGGACCCAACACTCCAGTGTGGCCTCTACCTGAGTAGAGGAGAAGTATCATTTGCCTTGACCTGCTGGCAATGCTTTCCCTAATACAACTCATGAAGCTGTTGGCCTTCGTTGCCACAAGGGATGCCATGAGGGATTTTAAAATCTCCTTTATCTTGCTGTTTATCCGTGTTGGCCTTTTGAATCATTCAAAAGCTACTACTGACAGGTGGCTTACAGTTACACTGAACTTCAAGTATGGTGTCTTTAATAGTCTGCATATTGCCTACATTCTACCATTTAGTCATCTTTAAAGTGCTCTTCATCTTTTTTTTTTAGGTGCAGGATTTTCCTCCTTTTGTCTTTTCTTCAAGACAGCTGAATATTATTACTGTAAGACTTGTTCATAATTACATTTTGACTGTGGGTCCAGCAGGAGTTTAGGAAGCAAGGAGTCCACTCTGAACCTTGTGACTCCATGGAAGGGTCTCCCTTATCCTTTTTCATCCATACCCTTTTGCATCTTTGGTCTCCATATAAACCATTCTAAATTGATTCTAATCCAATTTTCCTTAGTGTGTTTCAACCATGTAGTAAATAATAGAGTGAACCTTGCCACTGAACTTTGTTAAGTCGTGCTTTCACAAGTTTATATTAAACCTGCTTTTTCTAATAGCTTTGATGGGGATTCTTTAAGTGATCTAAACCAGTCATTCCCAACAAGTGGAGAAGTTATTTTTCTAAATCCAAACCTTCAAACCTAGTACCATGTCCAGACATGATATTTTAGAGCTAACTGTGGTTTTCATTATTATTTGATTTTCTTGTCCTCTCTGCCTCTCTGAGAGACTCACCATGACTGAGAAGCTCATCACCTCATTGTGCCTCATGATCATCTTGGTCAGGCCATCCGTTTCACACTCCTAATCCTACATGGTTGTTGTTTGCATGTTCAGTAATCAGCTTCCAATCAGGAAAAGACTTAATACTAATAGCAATAATATCCACGTGGCTCAAAGGTTGCTCGAACACACAAGACAGCTGATACAATAGGAACTTAAAAGCCTATGAGAGAAACCACATAGAAATGCCTTTATTTCATCCCTCCATTTCATCCACCAACGTATTTGGCAAACGACCCTTGTTTCTTTGTCCAACAGAGGTCTTATGCCAAGGATAGTGTAATTTGAATTTTTTTAAGTACGTTCCTCACTAGGTGGCCATGGCAGCATGATAACAAACATTGTGCATCATTAGATCTTCCCTTATAAAAACTGCAGCACATCAGGGTTTGGGAAGGATCTGCAGTAATGTGGTTGCACTTTCATCACATTTCTTTTGCACTTATAATATGCTAATATTATGAAACAGTCTGTTGAGGCATGCTGATAATCTATTGCGACTCCCTTTTAAGAAAAGGTGCAGGTAGCCATTTCTTCTTGCTATCAAGTCTATGAAAAAGATACAGTGATTATATAATATATAATTATATATAATCCCTTTTTCCTGAGTGTTATCTGTAAACTTTGTAGAAGGCTCTTTAACATCCACTAAAGTGCAGCTCTTTGAGGTAGAAGCCAGAAATTGTGAGATGCATCAACCTTGAAGACCAGTTTAGAAGAGAAAGCAAGTCAAAATAACAATCTCCAGTTGAAACTGAAGACAAAACGTAGATGGAGTCAAAGTGTAGTGATACGAATAGTACCCTTATACTGTTACAAAAATTGCAACGGGAATCTACAGCTCAAGTTCATAATCTTTTTCCTTACTTCTCATCTGATAGAAAACAGTGCCAGTAAATGAGCAAATCTCCTTAATACCAAGCTGAGGTACTGATTTCCTATTATTTCTGTATTTCCACTGCACAAGTGCCTGGAGACTTTCATTAGAACAGAGCCCAACTGTATTCATTTCTGCAAAATCACAGGGTTCTGAAACTGTTGAAAGAGAAAACTAGCCCTAGTTATTCAGGCAGGAATTTTCCCTATAACATATTGAGTTTTTCTTGGTGACATCTGTCTTCAAATAGTGATCAGGCTTTATGTCCTGGATAGCAATATAAAGTATTATCTGCCGTCATCTCATGACAACATGTAAGCTAAAACACTTGCAAACAAACCAAAATAATTTCTTCTGGATCAGGAGTTTGAATTAGATGACTGAATTTTCCTGGCATGAAAGGATTATTCCTTGTCTTTCACCTAATCCTCCTCTGTTATACCGTATATATAGTTACACATAGTTTTTGTTTCCCCTGGGTTTGAAAAGATTACTTTTCCACTGGGTTTCCTGCGTCACTGTAATACTTCCCCTTGACTCTCTGGTTTCATCTGCTCCACTCTGTTTATGGAGCATCCGGTAACCTGAATGAAGTTACAGCTTTTAGATCTGTCATTTAGTCTTTGGATATACTGCTGGAGGCCCCAAGGTCTTGTATTCAACCTTTAAGATCTTTTGTTCCATCATCTGCCATCCATTGTGTCAAAGCAGTTTTTCCCACAAGCGTTTCAATTACAAATTGATAGTTAGTATTTGCTAAGGACTTTAAAGCTTTGGGTTTCCATTTGTCACTTGAGCTTTCCACCTCAGGTCCTAGAAGTACACTGAACTTTGGAAGCAATTTTGCAGATCTCACATATATTTGATCCTTTGATCTTAAGTATCCTTTGCATTCACAGTTGTTTTAATAAGATAATACAGGTTTAAATCACCTCCATTACCATTTGAGCTGGTGAGGCACAGTATGATCACCCCTGTAAGTGGCAGGAGATTCTGAAGTCCTGTAATATGAGAAATTTCCTGTTTTCTGTGATTTCTGAGTAATATGTGCAACTTTCTTAAACAAAATATTTTTTCAAGATGCAATACCTGTGTCCCTGTCTTGACTAATCTTTGACAATGCACAAATACTTATTGCTATTACATTTCAGCAAACATGTTATTTGGCTTTTCCATGGGCAGTCAGGGTTCTGGACTTCTGTGAACTTTTGAGTTTGTTTGGCTGTTGGTTTTTCCATGAGTTTCATGTCCACAGTGTTATTAGTTATTAGTAGTCAACACAGTGGTGCTTTTTCATCTTTATTACTGAATACAAACAGTTCTGATAACTTCATATTTTAGCTTTTTCTCATCTCTATCTGAATGCACACACTGAGAACAAGAGGATGTAAACTGTTAGCAGCGCAGTACCAGACCTCTTGTTTTCATTCACTACTCACTTATACAGGGTTTGGTCCTGCTCCTGCAGAACTACTAATAAATCTCATACTGATTTCTGTATAAGCAGAACTAAGTCATAAGAGTTTCCTCTCATAAATCATGCCCTCTGCTTCCTTCACACTTTGAAGTGTCTTCTGTTGGTTTTGTCTCTTTCCTTTTTTTTGGATCGCAGCTGTGATTTCTCAGAGCATCACCTTATGTTGCTTAGTTTTTTTAAGACTCTCTGAACAAGCAATTGCAAGCATATATTTTCAGTAAGTTTTTGTTCATTTAGTCTGATTCAGTGTGTTGTGTTGAAGAGAGAATGTTCAATGCTATACATAGGGAAGTATTTTTACATAATTTTTTGCTATTCAGGATGTGTTCATGGACTTATATAGACAGAAACAGCTGGAGATTAATTTATTAATGATAACCAACAGTCAGCATCTTGAGCTATTTGAGATACTCCAGTATTTACCTGTACTCTTCTAGGAAGGACAATGTAATTTATCAGAAAATGTCAACTTCTTAGTACAAAGAAACATGAATGTGGTAAAGAATTAGTGTAGAGCTGTTCTCAGGGAAGTATTGGCAGAGCTTACCTAAATGATGGGATCTTGGAAATGGGGACAGCTATGACCTGAGGTCAGGATACAAGAGTGACCACGGAGATCAATTTGTGGAGAGGAGATAAAGGAGAGGAGGCTAGTCAGGAAACCAGAGGATGCTTTTAAACCACATAGAAAGGTCTGAACAGATCAGAAACTCCTCCTGCCTTGAAATCTGTGCAGCAACCTAATATCTAGCCAAATAAAGAAGCACAGGTTCTATAGTAGTACATTTTATATACATATGCAAGCCAACAGCTCTTAAATTTGCTTAGAGCTTATTATTTTACCCTTTTTGTTTAAAATAAACTATCTCTCCCTGACCATGGCTACAGGATGTTTCATAATATATGACTTCCCATACAAACAATAGGTGTGCCACTCTGGATGAGTACACACAGGCAAGGCCCTGTTACATAGTAGCTGGATCACATCATGGTGATTTGGTGCCCAGGATGCAATTTTGAGGCAGGTGGTTGGATGACCTATAAAAATGTCATTATGTATTTATGTTATTGTCCCCTTCCTTTATTCATCTGTAAATTCAGTACAGGAAAATAAGGTCCTTTACAGAACATTTCTAGAGATGGAAAGCATTATGAAAGAGCTAGATATTGCTATAGAACGTTACTGTGAGGCAGAAACAGCATGAAATCTTAGCTCTGTATGCCGCATTGTGTCTTATAAAGACTACAAAGGCAAAGAAAGTTGATATTAGAAAACTTCCTTTTGACCTTTAGACACCATAAGCTTTCTGCTTGCAGGGCACATCGGCAGATGGCTACTAGCTGACATGTGAAAGGCAATTCCTGCATTATAAGCAATACTGGCTACAACTCCATGGCTTCTTTTTATTCTAAAGTTGCATTGTCTGCTAAGATCATATTCCAGCCAAATTCAGTCAGATCCTACCTCTTCCTTAATCCGAGATGAAGGCATGGTCCTGCTGTGCTGCCTTTGACATCTGAGAAACAGCAAAAGGAGACTGTACATGGTCTCAGTGCTTTGGGAGCAGACAGGGCAGGGTCACGCTCTGCCAGAAGCTATTACTACTAGGGAGAACAGGGCAGCCCAGGTCTGCCAGCCATTCCCTCACTATTTCCATGGAGTTACAATAGATTAGCTGCACAAGCCAATGTAACCCTACAACTGTACTAGCAACATAGAAAAGGTTCATTTTTTCCCCCACAGCTTCCATGGAAAGGCCCTTGCACCAGGATGAGGGATCAGGCTGAGTAGAGGTTTCAGGGTTTACCCTTTCAAGAAACAAAATTAGAGGAGTTCTTCTTTGTCTCATAAATGTGTGGTAAATTAAGATGTGTGGCTATTAGTAAAAATATCCCATTAATTCAACTGGTATAAACAAAGTAAACCTCATCCTGCTTTGTAATTCAGATATTCAGATGTGTCATGAAAGGAGCTGGTACGTTCTGTCTGGATGTTACAGGGAACTACAGGCTTTAAAGGGTTATAGACTCTTAAGCAAAAACTAAAGCATGGTTTAATTATTAATTTGTACAAGAGATTGAATAGGTCTGGGGTAAAAGTTGAGATTATAACCATCTATATTACAGGAAGCATGCAGTGTTATTATTCTCTCACCTCTCAAAACCAAGTCTTCCTTCCTAATCCATTAATACTCAGTAGTGCTTTTTCAGGAAAGAAATATACTTGTCAATATAACAAGTGAGTTACATGATTGAGGGGCTACAATATGAGGAAAAGAGTTTGCATGGCGTCTACAATTTTATTTTGACTAAAGATAAGGGGGTGACTTTATTAGATTCCCAAACAATGTCATATCCTCCACAGCACAGCTCCCAGGGAGCACACACACTACAGAAGCCTCTCTGAAACCACAATGCTGCCAAGAGTGGGGACTTTATTCCCTCTCACAGGTGCATGGCCCCATTGCCTCCTGTTCATGAGCAGTGGGAAAGCTCCAATTCCTGATTGAAAACAAACTGTGCACAAGTAAAGTTCTAGTCAGATCAGCAAGTTGCTCTCACTTCCCTGTGGCTGCACTACGTGGGCAGAACTGGCACAGGTGGAGGGGCAGGAGCATGTAACCAAAGGGTGTGAGGGGGTCCCCCCACAGTCTTAGACCCACTTGAGTCACTCCTGCAGTCCCCACTCAGTATGAATTTAGATGATTTCAGGTTATGCAGATAACAGTAAATTGGTATGCTTTGCGTCAGTGTGGTGGTTTGACCCTGGTTGGACCCCAGGTACCCACTAAAGCCGCTCTCTTTCTCCCCTCTGCAACTGGACAGAGGAGAGAAAAAAAAAGTGAAGGATTCATGAGTTGAGACAAGAGCTGGGAGAGGTCACCTACTGATCACCATCACGGGCAAAACAGACTCAAAGTGGGGATATTAATTGAATTTATTACTAACAGGGTCAGAGCAAAAGAGTGAGAAGTAAAATAATCTTAAAAACACCTTCCCCCCCCCTCCTTCCTTCCATCTTCTCCCTCCTCCCCCCAGCGGTGCAGGGGGATGGAGAATGGGGGTTATGGTCAGTTGTTGTTTCTGTCACTGCTCAGAGAGAGGAGTCCTTCCCCTGCTCCCGTGGGGTCCCTCCCACAGGAGGCAGTCCTTGATGGACCTCTCTTGTGTGAGTCCCTCCCACAGGCAACAGTTCTTGCCAAACTGCTGTCCTATGGGTCACTCCTCCATGGGGTGCAGTCCTTCACGAATGAGCTGTACCAGCGTGGGTCCCCCACAGGGGCCACCTGGGAAATACCTGCTCCAGCGTGGGCTTCCCTCTCCACGGGCTGCAGGTCCCTGCTCCATCTGGGCTTCCCACAGGGTCACAGCCTCTTTCGGATATCCACCTGCTCCAGCATGGGCTCCTCCATGCGCTGCAGGTGGGTCTCTGCACCCCGATGGTCCTCCATGGGCTGCAGGGGCACAGCTGCTCCACCATGATCTGCACCACGGGCTGCAGGGGCCACAGCTCTGGCACCTGGAGCACCTCCTCCCCCTCCTTCTGCACTGACCTTGGTGTCTGCAGAGTTGTTCCCATGTTCTCACTGCGCTCTTCCCTGCCTGGAATTTTATTTCTGCACAACAACCTTCTGTTCTTAAATATGTTATCACAGAGGTGTTACAATCACTCCTAATTGGCTCAGCCTTGGCCAGCAGCAGGAAGCCCATCCTGGAGCCAGTTGGCATTGGCTCCGTCAAACAGGGGAAGCCTCTAGCAGCTTCTAACAGAAGGCACCCCTGTAGCCCCCCTGCTACCAAGACCCAGCCACAGAAACCCACAACAGTATATCTTCCTTTCCACTGCAAGCTACTATTAGAGTAGCTTGCATTTCTCCATCTTATTTATGTAAATGAAGCAGAAAAAAGGGACTTTTTATTCCCACCTGTTTTCTTCCCTTTTTAGTTTAGCTTTATTTCTTGGAAAATTTGTGCAAATATTTATACAAGCAAATAGGTACCACCAAGATCTGTCTTGATTCATAAACAGAACCTATAAGTCAGAATTTGTCTTGTAACATGGAGGATAGCCATCTCCTTGGAGTACCACTATCTTAGATTCTGCAGACAACTGATAAAAACAACCTTTTTTAATGGGAGATATTAATTCAACCACACAAAGGTAATTTCAGTCTAGGAATTCCACCCACCAACATTATGGAAACAGGACACAAAATTGCAAACATTACATCACCAAAATTATATTGTCTTATAATGCCCTTGTGTGCATGAAACAGGAACTAGCAGCTTTGGGTAGTGGTTGACATCTTCTCCAGACATCACATGCACTACTGGGCTCATTGCAGTGTCCTGGGAGTTCATAACCATCAGATTATATATCCACAGGTGATACAATTTTCCATTGTTTTTCAATTACTCTGAGGGTATATACAACTCCAAACTTGTTGTCTAGTTTAATTTTTCTTGAGTGGTGGTGTAGAGATTGACACAATCCAAGTCAAAAACAGACTGTTTAAAGAAAGAAAGAAAAGTTTTTCTAAAAATTCTTCAGAGACTGATAAAGTCTGATGACTTGCTGAGAACATAGATACTTCTCACCACTGTGAACTAGATCATTAACTATTGTTTTACTAATAGATGTCAGAAGAAGAATTTCACATTGAATATTTAAATATTTCAAGTTTAGGAGGTACCAAAATTCAGAATCTTTGAACTAATAAGCTTCTGTAAAGGATCACAGATTATTTTCTGATACAGCAGGATTTCAAGAGTATTAAAAGTATAGAAATTGCTTGAACTTTTTGAATTCTTGAGGGGAAAAATGAGGAAAAATTGAGGCATGGATAAAAAGTAAAATCAGCATTGTCATCTTCTGGTAGTGTCATGTTTTATTTATTGTTTTTACAGCTTTTGGACTTTGCACTTTTCTTCCAAAGCTGATTCAACATGCATATTGATCATGCCACAGATGTGATGTCTGAGATGAGACGTGGTCTGTATGTAAATTCTTAAGTAAGCAATCAAGGGCTGGATGGGCATTTTTCCATAGTTCCTCTAGTTTTATTACTAATTAAATGCAACACAAAATATTTCAGTAAAAGTACATGTGCTTTTCCTCCTAATTCTGTAAAGTCTGTGATACTTCTTTTTATCAAAAACATTGTAATGTGGCTTTTTCTATCCTATCTTTTAAAACTCTGACTTTCTAGTCCTAGCTAATGAACCTTTCACTGTATAAACAGTATCTTTTTTTTTTTTTAATCTGTGCTTTATACATTTGCACATCTGAAATCCAGCTGCCTGGCATGTCACCGTCCATCACAGCAAGTGGTGTGTAATACGTGTGTTGGTGAAGAAACCTGACCAGGTACTGTCTGTGTACTCAGCATTCAATCTAGTGAAAAGCAGAACATGATAGGTTCATAAATTGTTTCCTGTGACCTAAACTAATCTGTCTTAAGTTGCTTCCTCTCAGCCCTGGCGCAAACCCCATCTCCTGACAAGTGTCTTCCCAGCAGAGAAACACTAGAGGGTCTTCCACCTTTTGCTCTCAACTTCATGCTGAGCACAGGAGGTTGGAGGAGGCTGCTGAGGGGCAATAAGAGTCCTTTTTTCTCCCTGATTGTGTCCTGTCCCTGCAGTGCTCCCACTGGCTGGCATCCGGGAAAAATCAGTGTCTCTGCTGCGCATCAGAACACACTGGTGCAAATACTGAAATGGAGCTATGTAAGTCTAATACTGCGTAACTTAGTTTGTCTCCCTTTGTCTGCAAATCAAGCTAGACTCCTGCAGTCATGGCATACTCACAGTGGAAGTACAGGTAACTTCTGAACTCATTTGCCAGGATCTGTGCCTGATTTCACTCTGGCAGAAGCTTAGACTCAATTTACTGATGCTAGAGAGTTACTAGCAGCTGAAGAGGTTACTGGGGCAGCCACAGGGCCTGTCTGCTCCCGTGTGGAGGTTACAGCTATCGGCACTGCACTGGGCTTTCCAGACAACCTGTAACACCTGAGTCCAGATGGCTAATTGTCCCCTACTGCAGTCTCAGCCTATATTTCCATAGATCAAACTTTTTCTCTATGTTAAGCATTCAACCCTATGGGCAAAAATTCCAAACGTTCTTTTTGCATGTGCTGGGCCCTTTGCCTTATGGAAATTCATGATGCATTATGAAATTACTAGCTGAAACCATCCAGAATCAACAGGAATGACAGGCAAAACTCACCATTTCCCTTGTTTTAGTACTCTCTTGTGATCTCTGCTTACTCTGATAATTACATTGCTGTTGATCTCTCACTGGCTAGCATGGAGATACTTTTGGAGCTGTCAGTTTCTAGCAATGCATTTGACAGTCTGCCAAAAGTTTTGCAAATAGAGCAAACCTACCAGGTTTTGGGTTTGTAGTGTTGTTCTCAGTGGTACTAGCCCATACCACTCAATGGCAGGAATATTAGGAAAATAGTAATGATAATACTAGGAAAGAGTACATTGAATGGACACTAGTATGGGAATAATTTTTAGGTCATTTGCCTTTTCTTCAATGCTACTTTTGAGGTCTTCAGCTGTAGCAAAGGGCTCTGGTGCTGACCTGGTAGCAGCAGTGTTGCTGCCTGCAAAGCTCACTAATGACAGTGAAGCAGTGGAGCTCAGCAGCAGTGGGTGCCAAGCTCACCTCTGCAGCACCCACTGGGTGTGTCCCATCACTGCTCAGATAATTCTGTTTACCAGATGAAACTTTGCCAGGTTCTTCTTCCTATAGTACGGAGCTGATCAATTTGAGGTGTATGCACTGACTTTCACCCCGGATTTTCCTTCCTCCATCCTTCTGGAAACTCAAAAAGTCAAATGACAAGGCATAAGCCCTTTTGTAGGAATGGAAATTCAAAGGTCTGTTCCCATGAGTCTCTGTTCTTCAAACTCCATAATCTGGGTGGGAAGGAGCTGCTCACAGCATGTACACTCTGTGCAGGCTGTAAAGCAAGTGCCATGAATGCGGGAAGGTGCTGTCAGAGGTTGTTTTCAGTCAGTACCTCCCATTTCTTTTCTCTGGGCCCCAGAGAAGGTCTTTGCTGGGTCAGCTGTGAGATTGGCGTAAGGTTTTTTACGCTCAATTCCCTGTCTCTGTTGAGAAGCAGGGACACTAGTTCAAGTATTAAACAAGTAAGATGAAAGTATGTCTGATTATCACAACACTTGATATATTTTCAGTATAGGGTAATATTAGTGAAGTGCACTGTAGAGAAGAAGAATATATGTGCCATTTTGTGTCATCCATGGCAAACTGAGAGAGAGACACATGGCTAGGTGACTGAGGACTTTTGCTTTCTTTGAGCAGCAGTGTCTTAAACAGCTCCTTCCACCACAACCTCTTTTGATCAACCTCCCCAGCTACATTTTGATGGTAAAGGTTTATTATGGCTGACAGCTGACAGAAAGAAATGAAGAGAGGTCTGTGGAAAGGAAAAGCCAGACAGTATTTTCACAAAACTTTTTAAGTGTTACCTCTCTCATACCCTTTCAGCCTTGACAAGGCTATTTAGTGGCTCAAATCTACTAAAAACAACAGCATCCAGTTAGCACCAAACAAAACAAAACAAAACAAAAAAAAAGTTTTAGCCATAAACAGCAGTCATATCTTATAATATTTACCATCATATATCATCATCATCATCATACATCTTAGGACCTTAGAAATAGAAAAATCCAGCAGCATCATAGAAATTCTTTTACCACAGTAACAGGAATATTGTTACTAGATGAGTGCTCCACAAGGCTCTACAGACCATCTGCTCCGGTATGTGATACAAGAACAGTACTTCCCAGAGGAGGCTTCCCCATCAGGGTGTACAGCTGAGGGTTAGAGCTGACTTTTCCTTCTGCTGTAGAGTTTGTATAAAAGATGTTCCACTAAGGAATGAGGTCTTGCTGTTATCAATCAGTCTCAATGCCCTTGATAGCTTTGATAGCTCGCTGATGTCAGCTTTAAAATGTGGTATGAGGGTGATTCTGCAAATTCTCCGGCCTGTTCCAATATAAACAGGTGGCTTCAAAGCAGCCAGAGATCTGGTTTTACTTTTGACATTCTCTTAGCATGAAAGAGCCTTCACATGGCATGGATTTCTGTACCAGGTGTGACATTCCTTGGCTTTTCCTTTAATGACTTCAGTGGTTCTTCACAAAGGCATCCTGAATATCCACTTTTTCTAGAAGGCACAATGTGCCAGGCCCCTGCATTGCTGTCGACAGATATAAGTAGCATGGTAGCCCTTACCAGTGTTACTGAAAGGTTTGAGTGTGCTCTCATACAGCCTTACAAGCACCACTGCGAACAGACTGATCCTAACCATGCACCAGCACTTAAGTAGGGAGCTGTCATCTGGTCAGCCTCACCTCAGTGATCCCTGTGGGTCCCTTCCAGCTCAGAATATTCTGTGTGATTCTGTGATCATACCTCGGGGCAGTATGGGGCACAGAGGGTGAGCACATGGGCAGTCCTTGCACAGTACTGGCAGGGTGAAGCAGCAGCTGGAAACGAATCTCCTGAGCCAGGAAAGTTGCAGTGGCCTTAATGTGCTTTGAAAGAGCAACTACTGCCTTGCCAGCTAATGGCATGGTCATACTACGGGGTTATTTCAACATAGCAAAACTAAGCTCACTAAACCCTCTGCCACCCACGCGGGAGAGCTGAGGAGGCTGGGTTTTGAGGTATGTCCTGTAGGAGTTGTAAAAAATTGCATCTGTGGAAAGGTATAATGGATTTACTGATGATCAACCTGTTTTGATGTAGTAAAAATTTGCATGAGTTTTCGTATTGTAGCAGACACTAATCAAGCCCTAATGCTCACAATTTGTTGCAGACTTCGTAATCAGCTTGTAGAACTACCCAACTCTGGAACTTTGGTTTTCCTCAGGCAACAAATGGAATTACAACAAAGAGGGTGTTGCTGATAAAAACTAAGACATTATGAACTTGCAACATCCTATGTAAATGTTTGTAAATAGAAATATATTGATCTGCAGCAGGAATACTTTGCTTTGGACTACTTAATTATTTTTTTTAAAATAGTAATAAAACCAAGATTGATACAAGGAGGAAAATTACACTGATATATTTGGAAATATGATCAAATTTAAATCTGGCTTTCCTGGGGCTTGGTTTTGGTTTTGTTTTAGTTTAAAAAAATACTCCAGGATTTTTGTCCTTTAAGTAGTTCCTGATATTGAACAAGAGAAGACCAAGACCAAGAGATCAAGCTGTTAAATTAATTCTGTACAGACACACATTTTTTACCATTGAATATAGTTAGTTTGCTTTTCATAAAAGCTACTTATGTCTCTCTTTTGGTTCTTTTCTCGCTATTTCAGCTCCCTTATAAATCACCTTTATTTGCCCAGTATAACTGATATTCTGCTGGTTCTGCAGTTGGCCATAGTGTCTTTTCAGAAATAGCAAGACACTGCACAATTCTATTTTGGATGTACAAGCATGCAGAAAAGATCTAAAACCAATAAAATCTTTTTGTATTTTAGTGTCTGGCCATAACTCCTGTAGCTATCATAAATTTTTGATCTTGCAAGAAACAGCTGGTGCAATAACCTTTAACTAAGTTAGAAGAGGAAAATATTGATGCAGATTGACGCTTTTAAAAGATGTGAAAATTGTCCTGAAATTGTACACAGTCCTAGGGCAGTTGTTGTTTTCCAAGTGGAAACCATATGTAAGATGCAATAAACATTCTGGCCTCGAATGGAATTTGAATTTTGTCTGTCACAAGTGAACAGACACCTTTCACGATGTCTACAGAAGGAGAATAACTCTATTTTCTGACATTGTAAGACAACATTCACAAACCTTTGTGATCATAGGAAGATATTAGTTTCAAGCAGGACCTTTTACATCCTAGAAGTTCAGAGAGCCTTGAAGAAGAAAGATGTGGGCACCAGAGCAGAATTCGCCCTGTCAGTACAGTCAATTAACCCAGTGCCATAAAAGCTCCTATTTCTTAAAAGTTCCTATAAAAACTCCTGACTTTAAAGGGTGACTAGCACAAATATAGGCAGCTACACCATAGATGTTAAATCAAATGCATCCCCACTGCACTCCCCAAAGCACGGTCATGTGTTGTGAACGGTGCCGAACCACCGGCCGTGCCAGCCATTCCCAAGCTCTGGCTGTTACCCGGAGTGGGACTGCAGCAGCCTTCGAGTGGAGTCACAAGCCTGACAGAAAGGCAGTTGTTCATGTCAATATTTAGTGATTTTGAACCTGACAGTGCAGAGGGACAAGGTGAGTACTGCAGCTCTGGTCCCGGAATGCTTGGTTACCCTCACCAAACACACTTGCTTCACCTAGAATAGAAATTTTATGGCTATCTCAGGAAACATTAGATTTCATTGTTGTCCACTTTGTTCCTGAACGCTTTTGTGTTTGTATCTTAAATGGAAAGAAGAAAACAGTGGCACCAAGATGTGTCAGGAAGCTGCTGTGTAAAGGAAAATGTCTCCTCACTAAAATATTCACACAAAGAAAGGGAAGGGAGGCATTTGAAAGCACCCAGGATACACTGTAAGTAGAATAATGGAACACAAATGGAAGAAAGAAAAGCCAAAGCTATTAAATTATGTTTTGTCTGTCCTTGATGTTAAAAATTGTTATTATTCAGCAGAGCCCAGTCCATGTTTGTTTTGTTTTAATGTCTGGAATACTTTGCATTTCACCCTAATAATCCACTCTGTTCTAAATGTTTATACAGCATGATTTACTACAATGTGGATGTGTAATTATAGTGATGATTAGACAAAACATCTTTGACAAGAAAGGAAAACAGTAGTTAATAATGTTTTCCATCTGTTTGGTAAAACCTCACTTAAAAAGAAAGAGCCCCTTAGCATATAGCAGGATCCAAGGCAACACCTATGCGAGTACATGACAGCAGTATAAATGCCTAATGAATTCATTCTGATCATTGCTCACACATTTTTGAAAGCACTACCATCTGTTTTATACATAAATATTACAGTAATTAATGTCAGCACATGTTTATATTATATCATTTCCAGAGTCTTATTTTAGAGTTAAGACCTTTTTCTTTTTAGGCAGAATAACGGCGTATTTTAAGCTATTGGCAGGAAATACAATGTTATTAGGATAAAATGAGTGAATTTCAGTAATGGCTCGCTTCTTTATTGGAAAACTTTATAGCATTTAATGCTTCTGTTCTTCATTAAAGCCTAAATACTGGGTCAGTGCCTACTCATGGAAAGCCCAAAAGAAACTTAAGCACTGCTGAATGAGGTAAAACTATGGGGAAAAATACCATGAAATCTCTGAGCTCCTGAAATTGGTATTTTAAGTCCCTGTGGCAGCCTACCCATGACTGGGCACTGAGGGTTCATTAATGCCTGGCACTGGGCACTCTGGCTCCAGATTAGCAAATGATCCAGGTATAAATTAAATGGATGGGTTAGCTCTGGTAGGGTTACATACCTCCAGGGCCGTATTGTTTCTTGCTATTTATAAGGTTCTGATGTTTTTGTCACTAGCAGTGCAGTTGCCTCATGAGCACTGGAAGAAAGCAAAATATTTTATTAAAAATGTTTTTGCTTCCCCATACAAAATGCTAGGAAAGGTGTTCACAACAGTGGAAGCCAAAAGTATTAATCTGATTCTTATTTACAACTTTTGCTTACATGGTATGCCAATCACAGAGTTGGTCAAAAACCCACTGAAGTCAATTTGAAGACTTCTGTTGAGTTCTTTGGGCTTCAAATGAGGATTTATCTTTACTTGTGCTCCAAGAGAAATATGTTCCAGATGCACAAAAAACGTGGATGGCAGTCCTGAAACATAACTGTTTTCATTATGTTCGTTGTATCAACAACTTTTTCTCCTTCCCAGTGAAATAGAGTCACAGCTGAACTTTTCTTGTTCTATTGCCAATATCTCATGCACCTGCACAGGGACCTGCTATTTGAAAATCTTTGCCTAGGGACTGACATTGGTGAAATTTGTTTCTGATATGATTTTAGTTGTATCTCTTGTTCTCTTTCTAGAGTCTATGCTGACAGTTTCACCTTTCATTTGAGTATTGATACTGCACTTCAGCATGGTTTATTAGAATCTACCTTTTTTTGACTCTTATCTCTTTTTATTCTTTTACTTTATTTTATTTTAACAAGAGCTGCAGCAGATGC
Source organism: Neopelma chrysocephalum (assembly GCF_003984885.1). NCBI lineage: Eukaryota > Metazoa > Chordata > Aves > Passeriformes > Pipridae > Neopelma > Neopelma chrysocephalum. The sequence goes on along the minus strand of NW_020897732.1, from coordinate 17,543 downwards.
TGCAGTTGTCAAATCTATTTGAGATTTAAGCATCTCTGGAGAGACTTAAATCTTCTAACACTACTCAGTACAATTTGAGCCGCCAATAGATTTTCCTGGATGTCTTCCATCATGGATTTAACTTAAGCAAGGTTCCTAAGTATCCATCTAAGTTTCCAACCAAGTAATTGCTGCTAAAGATTGCTACTTCTTCTTGCAAAGAAAGCTACTCCATGTTTATTTCCATTAGAAATAAAGAAATAACTGGAAAGAATTGGAGACTAGAAGGGGAATGAGAAATAATATCTACCTGCAGAATGAAACTGTTTTCCCCTAAATATCAGTTACCTGATAGCTAAAACTTCATAGAATCATAGAATATGCTGAGTTTGAAGGGACCTATCAGGATCATTGAGGCCAACGCCTGGCCCTGAGCAGGACACCCAAGAATCACATCAGGTACTTGAGAGCATTGTCCAAATACTTCTTGAACTCTGCCAGATTTGGTGCCATGACCACTTCCCAGGGGAGCCTGTTCCAGTGCCCTATTCATCCTCTGGGTGAAAAACTTTTTCCTGATATTCAACCTGAACCTCCCTTGACTTAGCTTTGTGCTGTTTCCTTAAGTCCTGTCACTGGGCACGAGAGTGAAGTATTGGTATTTGCCCCTCCACTTCCCCTCCTGAGGATGTCAAAGACCACAATGAGGTCTCCCCTCAGTATTCTCCAGGCTGAACAAACCAAGTGACCTTAGCCAGTCCTCATGAGGCTTCCCCTCCAGACCCCTCACCATCCTTGTGGCCCACCATCCTGGTGGCCCTCCTTTGGACATTCTCTAATAGTTTAATGTCTTTTTGATATTGTGGTGCCCAAAACTGCACACAGTATTCAAGGTGAGGCCTCACCAGTGCAGAGCAGAGCAGGACAATCCCCTCCCTCGCCCAGCTGGTGATGCTTTGCCTGATGCCCCCCAGGACATGGTTGGCCCTCCTGGCTGCCAGGGCACTGCTGACTCATTTTCAACTTGCCATCGATCAGGACCCTCAGGTCTCTCCTTATGGTGCTGCTCTCCAGCCTCTTGTTCCCCGGTCCATACACACAACAGGGTTGCCCTGTTCCAGGTGCAAAATCCGGCACTTGGCCTTGTTAAACTTCATGTGGTTGGTGATTGCCCATCTCTCTGATTTGTCAAGGTGTCTCTGAAGGGCCTCTCTGCCCTCAAGGGATTCGACAGCTCCTCCCAATTTAGTGTCATCAGCAAACTTCCCTAGTATTCCTTCAAGTCCTGTGTCCTGGCAGTTAATGAAGATGTTGAAAAGAACTGAGCTGAGAATGAAGTCCTGCAGAACCCCACTAGAGACTGGACACCATCCTGATGTTACCCCATTCACTGTAACTCTTTGTGTCCGACCTATGAGCCAGTTGCTCACCCATCACATAACACAGTTATCCAGCTGTGTGCTGGACATTTTGTCCAGAAGAATCCTGCGAGAGACAGTATCAAAAGCTTTGCTGCAGTCCAAAAACTGGCTTCCCTTGGTCAACTAGGTGGGTTACTGTGTCATAGAAGGAAATCAGGTTCAAAAAGCAGGACTTCCCTGTCATGAAGCCATGTTGGCTGTGACCAATGACTACATTGTCCTCTGGGTGTTTTTCAATACTTCCAGAATAATCTTTTACATTATTTTAATGGGCACTGAAGTGAGACTGACAGGCTGTAGTTTCCAGGGTCCTCCTTCTTGCCCTTCTTGAAAATCTTGGAAACTTCACTATTGCTGGATGCTTGGAGGGGCTTCCTGTGAGATTATGTTTTTCTGGAGGACACAATGTACAAAGGTTCAGTAAGATATGGTTGAAATACACAGAACTCAATGCACACAATGGGAAAATACCTACAAGAATCCAATCTTCTCTTCCTGAAAAATCCAAACATTTACAATAACTTAAAAAAAAAAAGACAAAGAAAACAGGCAGCAATCTGCCAAAGGCCACTGAACTTCCAAAGGACACTGCTTTCATCCCTCTCACATCCAGTAAGACAAAATTACCAGCTACCAGCTTTCTGTCCCGCTCTTTCTCTTCATTTCCATAGTGGTGATGCTGACCTTAGAAGAATTAACTCCAGAAAGACTGGAAAGCTAGTCTAAGGTTAGGAAGGGCTTTGCTGCAGAGGTACAAAGAAGAAATAAAAATTATATTGAAGATAGATTTATAGCCAAGGCAGCGTGTTGTGGTTGCCAGTGATACCAAGGAACTGGATTCTGTGCAAAGTGACCAAACCACAGAATTCACATTCATACCTAGAACCGACCTATTTTATCCTCTGAGGAAAGGGAAGGGGAAATGTCAAAGTTTCAGAAAATTTGCTTGTATCACAACAGTGAGTCTCCTGCAAAGTTCTACTTGAGATTTAAACTGCTGCTAGCCAGTAGTAGTGGATTCTCCGTCCCTGGAGGTTTTTAAGATAAGACTGGATGTGGCACTTAGTGCCATGGTCTAACAACCGCAGCAGCAGTGGATCAAGGGTTGGACTTGATGATCTCGAAGGTTCCTTCCAACCCAGCTGATTCTATGATTCTATGATTCTATGAGAGGCATTCACCTCTGGAGTTACGGAGCAAGCTTTTAAATATGCATACATTCATGTACTCCTTTTCTACAGCTTTCTTTGTCTCCTTCTTTCAGAGGATGCTGAAGGATGAAATAATAAATGTTATACAGTAGCCCCAAGAGTTAGGAGTCCCACTCCAAGAAGAAGCACAGTAGCTGGTTACCAGTGAATAATTTTGAATATGAGCTGAGAGTTGAAAGCAGAGAAGGGTCTCATACACCACTGAAACGCTGGGGGACTTGAGTAAGTGGAAAGTAATGACATGAGTGGCTCTTGGCCACAGTTTTAATGTTGACACTACAAAAGTAGTGTAGCTCTCTGATGACTACAAGCAGTGAGGGCCTCAGTTTTGTATCTTATCTAAAATACAGTGAGCGCCTTCCTCAGAACAAGGCTTCTCAGTATAGAACTGGGATGCTCATTCATTCTGCCCTGGTGGTAGAGCCTAACCTATCAAATCACCTGTGCCATTTCCTAAGCTTGTTCTCTAGAGACTTTCCAGTCATGTAGTAACTTGAATTGATTCTGCCTATTGAAAGATGGACTACTTAGAGACTGAATGTGAGGTCCCTTGGTTACAAAGGCAGTGTAGTTTGTTGCTGGTATCAAACGGTGTGTATGCAAAATGTATTACAGTGATCAAAGAAAATGTTATGGACATATTTTGCAAACTTTAGTGTGCAGAAATGGAACAACTGCTGTAGATTTTGGCACTCCTATGCTACACACATAAAATGTAAAAAAGGTTAGCTTTTCTGACTGTACAATCTTGAGCATCTCTAATACATGAAAAAAGATAAAAAGCAGACAAAACAGTGGATGTACTCAAATTGTACAGAATAAAGGATTATTTCTATAAGTATATACATACATAACTTATATTTCTATAACTACATACAAACATATTAGCCAAACATAGAGTCTGGAGTAGAAAATTCAACATAACACTTACAGCTCCAGGAGAGCTTCCGGTTGTTTTACCTGTCTGCTTCTATTTCAACACACAATTTCTCTGTCTCTCTAATAAAGTAAAGATCTGGGATTGGCATCCTAAGTCAAAAAAACCATTTAACAGAAAAGTCTTAACTATGAAAACACAAAAGGAGTTGTCATTTTGTAATTTTGTTTCTCAAGCTAAAGAATGACAAGAGAATGATCCAGCAATTTCAGGTTAGCGTTACCAACTCTCCTTGTATCACAGCTGCTCTCTGTCATTTTCTGAATAGGGTACGACTGTGTGCCTATGACCTGTGTATTTCTTTATAAATTTGTTGATTTCGTGTAATACACTGGAAGAATAAGCAGACATATGATAGCAGCTGAAGACTGCAAATCTAAAAGACCACTGATAAAAAGGGTATTCTCTTGTGTGTTTTATCCTTAAGCCACTGCTGAACTCACTGGAATAGGTTTTCTTGTGAACATAGAAGAAAGAGATCAGCAAATTGATGAACACAGCAAATTCCAAGGGCATATGCTGTAAGCAGGTGAGAGACTGTTAACAGCAAGGCAGGCAGGCAGAGCCAGAGGAGGGGGGTGATTTGGAGAAGGGAAACAGCCCATAGTCTTTAGGAAATTGAAGTCTGCTTGAGATCAGGATGGCAGGTGCCCCCATATGTGATATAAAGCTCTGCTACTTAAAATCCTTTTCTCTTAGGTGTTATCATGCTGCTATCGTCAATATAAAACAATGCTTCAATTAAAGAAAGCTGCCTGCTCCCTCTGTTCCTCACACTTCCTGCCCAACTGAAGGGAAGAAGAGGACTGAAACAAAGGCACTGCACCCTAAATCAAGAGTGAGAGAGGGGCAGAAATCCCTCCAACTGGAGGGTGCGGAATGCCCTCCCCAGTATATGGTCACCAGTGGTCTGGAGAAAATTAGGAGGCTCTCCAGGCAGGGAAAGGCAGGCACAGAGTAGGGACTGCTTAAGCTTTAACCTGATAGACTGAGTTCAACACTCTTGAACTCTGTAATCCTACACAAACTTACCAAAGGATGGTTAATGAGACCAAGAAGACAATGGAGTTGCTTCTGAACATGTGTAAACATGTTGCACTGATTTCTCAAAAAAAAAACTACGTGCTCTTCTAAACTCATGCTGTCTCTAGCTCAGCTATCACTGACCTACTATCCATTGTAAAAGCTGATAAACTTATTCAATCTCTTCAATCTCTTTACTCTCATCTTCCCTGATGCAAGAGAATATTCAACACTCAGCTGGAGTTATATGTGTCTAGTATTTAACTCGTCCAAATAGCAACAGCTCTCTCACAACCTACATGTGTGTTTTTGTCAGGAGTTTGATTCAAAGGATAAAAAAGCAAAAAAATCCAAACCAAACCAAACACCACCACCCAAACTAAACAAAATAAGTAAAAAACACAATCAAACAACCACAACAACAAAACCACAAAAACAAACAAGCAAACAAACAACCAAAACCCCAAAGCCTTCTTTAGAGCAGGCACAGAGCAGGCATGTCCTAGAGATTGGAACGAGTGTTCCTGGAGCCTGTATTCTCAGAAGGATGGATAGTAAATCATTTAAGCCATCAAGGGAAGAGCTGAGCCAACTAAGTGAGTCTGGATGGTAATACTCATATTAGCAAGCAGCCAAGAAACTATAGAAGATTGTGATTAAGCACTTGATGAGTAATTTTGCATCCTTCATTGTAAAAACAGACTTTTGAAATGGTGCTTTTCAAAACTTGTTTTTCTGTTAGATTATTTTTAGACTGCACCCTGTAAATTTTCGTACATTTTCAGCTGTTCCTTCTCCATCAATGGAGATACCTCATCAGCAGAACTCATATTCTCTTAGTTTTCAGAACTAGAGTGTCCAAAAGATTTAGATTGCCAGTATTAGCAGTTGATGTATTTTTTTCCTCTTATACGTTTTCCAGTTTTTCATATGAGCAGTTAGCATTCTTCTACTCAGATCTATTTCTTCTGCTAGGAGGATAAGATTTAAGATTAAAGGGCTTAGTACATTTTCATTTTCTGCAAATCACTTCTTGAAAAAGACTTGACTCTGACACATGACTTTAAACTGCATGGAGACATTCAAGTAATTTGTAGGAATCAGAAATACACATGAGCTTCGAGGAGAAAACGTGCATTATAAATACGCAGTCTTGGTTCAGTGGTGCTCTGAGCACTCAGAAATAGCAGAGAGAGCTTTGTACCCTGTGAGTTATGCAAACACTGCGTACCTGCTCTGACCTCAGACACAGTATACAATACCCTATTTAAAAAGCGACTAATATTATTTAAAATAAAAATATGGCTTTTGAGCAGATTAAAAGCATTAATGCTATCATTTTCTAACGAACTGGTTGCTTTGTTTGATTTTCCATTATTTTTACAGGCCTCCTGCCAATAAATCACTAGAAATAAAAAAGAGGCGTGCTAGAAACTGTACTACTATGCATCTATTTGGCCACTGTGTAGCAAATAGGTATAATCCATCATCTCCAATACCCCTTTCAATAGTATCCTCCATATTTTAAATAATTTAATAGTTCAGTGACAGTCTAATTCGTTCCTTTGATAGCCAAGATGTTTGCAAAGGTAAGGTTTTTCCCCGAGTAGCACTTTCTGGATTCTCTACTAAAATAGCCTTTAGATGCAAAATGCCTTCCCTTTTTTTGGCCAACTTGAGGAATGTTGGAAAGATCTGGAAAAGACATTTTCATTTTTCAGGTCTGTCCCAAAAATCTTCACAATCTTCCTGTCATTTCCTTTTCCAATCCATCTGACACTGGATCCTCATCAAATGTCTGAAAATACTTAGGTAAAATATTTTGTCAATGGGAACCTCAAGACACAATATTGTGGGCTGAGTCTTCCCTTCTCTCCTGGCAGGTTCCATTAACGGAAAAAGGGTATTTTTACTAGCAATAGGCCATGTGGGGCTTATTTGACGTGGCTGGGTGCTATCATCCTTAGTGGGAAGAGCATGGAATAATCTCAATATATGACTGCATGTTTGAGCAGTGTCAGTACTTCTGTATTGCAAAGTCCTCCCTGCCAGTTTGTACTAATCATGCAAACCCCACTGCTTAGTACTAGGATAAACAAAGAGGGAAGAGCAAAAATAATTTAACAACAGAGTATAATTTAATCGCTCAATAACACAGTTCATGTCACCACTTCAACTCTCTCATAGATTATGCCCGTAAATTGACTTGCTTGAAGCCATCTGAACAGGTCTGTGCCAAGAAGAAAAGCTGACCCTGAATCTGTTGTTTTTAGCCTCTTTTCATAGTGTAGGATGGTTTAATCAAGTGTGTTTGTAATTGTGCCAACAGTACAATCGCTTTGAAATGTTCTATCTGTCTAACACTCATGGTTCAACACTGATACCCAGGAGACGTATAATGCTAAATACTTGTCATTCTTTGAAGGAAAAGCAGACAAATTCAGTACAGTATGTGCTTCCCATCTGTGCCTTGGAATGAAGCTGATTTTCTCTATCAGTCATCAGCTTTCCTATACCTGATAAACCAATACATTTTGCTGTTCTTCACTTAGGCACGGTGATGATTGCAGCGAGCAAGAATTCAGTAAAAAAGGGAGAGATTCACATTTGCTGCTGTGGCACTTTATGTAGCTTGCCTTTATCTTCGTCGTGCTGCTGTCTAATGGGGATTTCATGCGGCAGCTCTTTCTAAATACTGTACTGGAAAAATCCTATGTATCCTATTTGTCAAGACCATTTCCTTTCTGCATCTGTATAGCATCGGTGATTCAGCTGCAGCAATTGATGTTGATAGGGCAGCACAGTGTATAGTATTTATATAATATTCATTCAGTCCAAGAATCCAGATGCTTCTCACAAAGAGGCAACAAAAGGAAAGCACTGGGAATTGGTTTTGAAGTTACCTAAGTGGTCTGACAAAAACTTCACTGAATAAATAGCCCCTTTCAAGAAGGATGAGCTTGAAGTGCTTCTAGTGTCAGAAAGCAAAGCATTCAAGAGGGCAAGAAGTTCAGCAGCACCCGAAAAAACATTTGAAAAGAAAAACAAGAATGGAAAATATTGCTGGTTGCCATGTAGAATAGTATTACTATGTTCACCTCTCACTTGTAAGCTGGTAGCTTTAGATTTAATCTTAGATTTTCCATTTTGAATTCCATGCTTTCTATAAAGAAAAAACAAAACAAGCAAATAAACAAAAAAAACCAAACAAACCAAACCCTTCCCTCAGAATAAAACTTTATGTTAGGGGAATTCAGGGTCCTCATAATTCCTCCACAGCTTTATAGTATTCTTGCTTATATTTGTGTGCTATCATCCATTTACTCCTGTCATCACTAACCAGCATCTTAACTATTAAATTAGAGTACACTTTAAAAAATCACTATAAATATGTGTTTTACATTAACTAAGCACTTTATGCATTGCCTGAGCAAGAACTTCACAACGGGATCTGTTCAAGGTTTTATACCACCCTTGGCAAGCAAAAAATTGCTGACCTTCTAACCAGCCATAGCAAGGTCCCCCAGAGCCCTATGATTTCCCAAAAACCACCCTCAGTATCCCAGGTGCCTGTGATACAGCCCTTGAAACGGGCTGTATCACAGCTTTCAGTGGTGCAGAATCATGGAATCATTCAGGCTGGGAAAGATCATCAAGTCCAAAGTAAACCCGACAGGTCCCCTGAGCGGCAGCAAAACGTGCTCACACCACCATCCGCACTGATTATTATCCTCAGCTTCGTGATGAACATCCTCCTGTGTGCTCGCCCTTCTGCCGCAGCACCTCTAGGCCAGCGCTGTTTCGGAGGGATCGGAGGCGTAAATTCCCAGGAAGCGAACGCATCTCGCGCCTCGGCGGCGGGCGGGGGCCCCCTGCCGCTCGCTGCCGGTACTGCAGCGCTGCCGGGCGGGAGCGCCGGGATCGCCCCGGGCAGGCGCGCGCGGCTCCAGGGGATTTTATCGGAAAGAGCCTTCCCTCTTTGGAATGGACAAACTTCACTGTTAAAGGACGCTATATACAGGATAGTTATATACAACATTTTCATGTTCAGCAGAAGGGCGACGAAGCTGGTGAAGGGTCTGGAACACAAGTCTGGTGAGGAGCGGCCGAGGGAGTTGGGGGTGTTTACCCTGGAAAAAAGGAGGCTCAGCAGGGACCTTATTGGGCAAAAGAGAATGGGAACCACAGCTTCCTCCTAAAAATCTCAGCCCAGGAAATGAAGTGAAACCTGGTTGGACAAATCCTTTTGCTTTCACATGTATTTCTTCATTCTTCTCTCCATCTCAGCTCTGCCTCTTGATTTTCAATTCAAAGATGTGATAGTGGCAAGGTTTGAGGTGCCACTATCACCAATCTGTGGGTGGCAAGTGGGTGGCAATGGCACCTTTATCAAGTGAATTAGGAATTCAGGTTGATGGAGATGTCTGAAGCAGAGGGAAGTTCCTATTTTCAGAATTTCAGACTTTTGGATGACACTGATAGTTCATTTTCAGCTGCCTGAAAATTGCAGTTTTATAATGAAAAAGCACCTTAGACTTTCTGGCTTGTAAATTTTGTGACTAGTATAATCCCAACAGGTTACTATGCAATTTAGCTATCTGGAGAATGGTAGGGAAAGTTGAGAAAGATAAAACCTTCTGTTTTGAGAGGAGGCATGAATGATAAAGTGAGAGCCAAGACTTACGAGAAGAGGAGCTGAGGGAGATTGTCTACAGCAGAAAAAGGACATGAAGGTAATCTGAGGAGAAACTACCCTCTAATGTCATCTTCCACAAAAACAGGTTTTAAAATGAAAATAAATACCTGACTTTCATCTAGAACTCCAACTAGGTGCTGCCAAACAACAGACAACCAGTTTCTCCTGTAAGAGGGACTGTAATAACTTTTCCTCAAACAGCTAAAAGGAAGCCCAGAAAAAATTGTCATTGATAATTTCTTAATGTTTAGTCACTTTAAGATAATCTGTAGTCATTATTTCATTCGGCCTTCTGTTAATTCCTCTTGGAACAGGGACAGTTTTGTTTGGTTTCGAGAGTCTTTCTTTACTATAACCACCAAGGTGACTTTTGCTTCAAGTCAGATAATTTGAGTTTAATTCAAAATTTAGCAAACAGCAAAGGAGGTAGAATGATACATGAAGAGAAATGGGAATGGACAGTTCTCTGCTTTGCTAAATTATAAGTATTATAACCGTAAGTTATATAACTGTAAGTATTATAACTCTGCTTTTGAAGACATCAGCCAAAGAAACCTTCATATTAATCATGACAACAAATTATTTATATTTTCCTGGGGGTTAAAGTGAAGGGCCCTCTTTCCATGTTACTGTCTTCCCTGCCCCTTCATTGTATATTACTGCTAATTATTCTTATCAGTGCACAGGCTTGAGACTGATTCACCCATCAGAGATGAATAGACAGCTTATTCCCTTGCTTCTTTTCTACCATCTACACCTGAAAATGGCTTGCATTTCCATGTGCATGCATAATGGCAATTTATAAGGGCTGAATTTGTAAGTATAAATCACATATCTGTTCACATGGTGTTCCAGGAAACGAACCTGGGAATATCTGGTAGCGTAAATGCCTTTGTGAAGAGTATGTTGATTTTTAAATCCGACCAGAGAAGCTGGCTCCTCAGCCTTCTCTCTCTTTCCTTTGGAGACCAGCAAAGAAAATCTGCTTCTAGTAGATTATTAAACATTAGTTGCTGCATTTTTCCAGAATTTTTTCTGTCTTTAGACTAAGAGTTGGATTGTCTTTGTTTCTGTGTAGAAGAATGACCAGTCAATGGGCTGAGAAAAAACAGCTCTCTGTGTACAGAAGTATGTAGCAGAGAGAGAAGAATACCTTCCTTCATGTGTCCTTACAGGCACTTTGTAAGCATCACCAATTTGACTTTTATAATTGTTTTCTGACGAACTGTTATAGCAAGAAGCCAGGCATTGCCGTGACTACTGCCCTGATCCCAGGAAAAAACCCTGTAGGTTTGGGCCAAGTTCTGTGGTGGGATTTGTGCTTGAAGTTAAACAAGCCATTTTCTATTTTAATCACAGGCCATGGCAAGCTGTTTATGGATTCTGTTGTCCAACTGTGCTGCTGCCTTGAAGTGCTTTGTTGCGACTGCTGACAAGAAATATATTGAAAAATCCTCAGATTATCAGTTCACAGGAGCATTTCCTCATCACACACACTGGTACTGAATTGACTACATCTGGTCTAATTTACACTTCCAGCAATTCTGGTACAAAGCTACGTGAGGGCAAAATTAAGAGGCTTGACTTAATTTAAGGAGATTTATTTTTTTAAGTAACTTTAATTAATTCAAGATAGGAAATTCTTACTCATAAGTGAATGTTCGCACATAAACTTACACTGAAGTATGTGCAGCTGTGAAGCAAAACAGATCCAGTTACTCTTGGAAAATAGCTAAAGACAGTGTCAGAAGCACTTCTTGCTTCTTTGCTAACAATCCCCATGCACCTTTCTTTCCTACTGGGGGAGCATAGAGTGGGGACTTCAGGCCCCATGGCATGGACTGGGAGGAGACATTTGAAGACAGTGAAGCTGAGCTGTGTCTCCAGCCGCTGGTCTCAGCATCCCCCCAGACCCAGCTGAACCTCTCTGTGTTGGCCCTGGGCTGCCACAGGCACCAGCTCTGCGAGGCCACCAAGTCATGGTGTGGCTCCAATGGTGCCCGTTTGCACTGTCTCGGCTGCCACCTGGAGCTGATGGAAGTTCCTGCACCAGATCAGCTGGAATGCCTTTGGGAAACATTTCTTGAGAGACACTGTTCTGCCAGTAGGCTGGATTATCTGAGAAATATCTCCTTAGTTGGCAGGAAAGTGCATATATTTCATCAGCTTAGTGCAATCAGAATCTGTCAGCTTTGAGAGATCTGCTCTGTAAATAAATGACTTAGGCACCAGGAATTAAGCAGGAGAAAGCCAGAAGTCATTGTCCCAAAGCATTCACTCTTCTCACTGCAAATCTCACAAAGAATTAAGTGTTCCTGTATGGGAGAGATGGACATTTGTGTGTATTTCTAACGTTGCTCTTGCTGATTGACTTTGCATGCAAAGTAACTCAACAGCATCCTAAAAGATGGATCAACTGAAAGTTTTGCAAGGATGTATCTCCTTGTCTGTTGCCCTTTGGCATGTAGAAGCACAGACAGACACTGAGTGAGGCTGAATGAAGCAAGGCATAAGTGCTTTTGCCAATACAAATGTACATCTCTAAGTCAGTTCTGGCTTTGGGCCCCAAGTCACTTTGGCATGATTGAAAACATTACTCCAAGATTTACCACTGTATTTGGAAAGCTGAGTGTTGTAGCTCAGTAGCGTAGTATTGGCACAGTGCTTAATAAGAGCAGGGCCCTTAGCCATGACATGGTCCCTTAACAATATGGTAGGATTAGGACTGACAATAACAAGAAGCAGAAAGAATGCTTAGCCCAGAGGCTTATGTGCTGAAAATTTTGAGTAGCAATTGGTTACAAGTGTTGCTTACAAAGTCATTGCAAAGCCTGGAGGACAAGGAAAAAATGGATATTTCCTCCCTGCGGTGGACCCAGCAGCCTCTAGCAGACAGTGGCATGTTCATTCCTGAATGACCTGCTGTGGAAAGTCCTATGATTTCAGTTTAAGTTGGTGGTGATTTAGGTCCTTTCCTTTAAAGCAGAAGCATCAAAGCCACTTATTGCACATTTAAGGTCATGATTCACTCCTCTTTCTATCTGAAAATAGACTTCCATCCTCACCATAGCAATCTCCAGGTATTTCCATGTCCATCAGAAAGTAGGATATTTAGAAGTTTTCCATGCATGTCTTCTGTTTTGCTTTTGTGAACCAACTGCAGGAAAAAGAACCAGCATTCTCTCTTTTTCTCATGTAATGCCAAAGAGAGTGTTTTGCTCTGCTTTTTAGAAAAAGAAGAAATTTTTAAAATTTCACCTTGTCACTGGGGAGAGAAGACATGTCCTCTCCCACTTTATCCTTTTTTTTTTGCAGTACAGTGAAAAAAATAATGATTTCAGTTGCTTTTGCTCATTGTGCAATAAGTACATTTGCTACTTCTTTGATACATCGGGATGAACATCTGGTTTTGGTGCTCATCCGTCAGCCAAGTCGTGAAGCTTTGAATATTTTGCCAAACCATTTACCCAGTCCTGAATTTATAACTAATATCAGGAAAATCGCTAGGGGGAAATGTAAGCATGTGTAGATGTGAAACAGCCAAGGTCAATTCTTAAATTATACTTTTTACTGTATTCATTTTATCAATGTGGTTCACAGACAGCTGCCTCCGGTTCATAGCAGAATATTCATATCAATGAGCAGCTTTAAAAATATGCAACCCAAATAGTTTCATAATGAATGTATATTAGCGAAATAATTTTGGGAAATTGAATGGATTTTGGAACTGAGTCATCAGCAAGTGATAAATATGAAACAAACCAAGTTGCCTCAGAGTTTTAAGAAACCAAACATAGAGCTTCAAAGCTTGAGAAGAGCCACATAAAGAAAGAACCAAAGTATTCCATGAAAACAAACAGAATTACAGCAAAGAGGGAAGTATCAAGAAGCAGTGCAATGCATCAGGAAAAGCTTTCTTTAGTCTAAGTGTAACAAAGCGCTGAAGGGTGCTGTGGAATTATCATTGCTGGAATCTTTCAAGGATCAGGCTCAACAAGTGTTTGCCAAGAACGGTTTCAGGAAAATACATCCTGCTTTAGACTATCACTTAGCATCTTTTCTTTGATTTTGTTCAATATAGTGAACAGAAATAAAAATCCTTGAACAAATCTCTCCTATCTTCCTACACGCTGTCCAACTTTCACTTAGAGGTTTCATAGTTGTAAGCCTCTGTCAGGCTCCAATTTTGTTTTTGCTTCCCTGGTTTTGACATTTCCGATCCCAGCCAGCATTTCAGTATTTACTTTTCATCTGGCTTGTGTGCTCATGACTGTTAGTGCAAACTTGAGCCATCAGATAAAGCACTGCCAAGGCTTCAGCGGCAAATAAACATGGGAATTAAAAACAGAAAATGAGCCTTATGGAAAGAAAAAAGGGAAAAAAGGAAACTGAGCAGGCTACTGACAGCTGAAATGTTTTCAGGAACTGTGTTTCCCAGAGCCAGCACTCCATCGTCCTCCCACCCACCTGACGGGCTCCCAGACCGGTGCCAGTGCAAGGAAGAAGCGCAGAACCATTGGATTGTGGCAGGAGCCAAGCGGGAAACGCGGCAACAATGGTTCACCCAACCCGGTCTCTGTGGGAAGGGAAGGGAAGGGAAGGGAAGGGAAGGGAAGGGAAGGGAAGGAAAGCATAAAGGCATAAGCGAAGCATAAAAGCATTGTTAAGTGTTCAACAAATGTTATTATACTGCTCAGATGTCCTGCATCTGTTTTTTCCCTTTAATTAACATACGTAGTGATGGAATTTAAGTTGAGAAAAATGCCAGGGTTTATTTAGCTTTTATATTCTTGTTGCTGCAGCCTCTGCCTTTGAAGTTCAGAACTAGCAACGAAAGAGCCTTTGACAGTTCCAGATTCAGAACTTCTCAGCAGCAGATATGTCCAGACAGGCCACGAGTTTCTTGTGATCACATGGGTACTGTGGAATGGACACTGGGACACTCAGATAAATGGTTCAGGAAAAGAGCAAATGATGCACAGAGGGGCTGCCAGTCTGGATTACATCCCAGGGCAAACACGCTTCTGATGTCCAGTGTTAGTGAGCAAGGAGTATCCCCTATTTTCTGCAAAGTATCTATTCCATATCATGTAATTTTGAAGACATGTTTACTCTCAGTTTTTCTCCTATTTCTGTGCTATTGCTTACCTAAAAACAACACAGCCTTAGGGGTTTTTTGCATTGCTCAGTGACCTCCTCTGCAGAAGCAGCAATCCCAGGTAGTGGTGAATCCGCTTCTATTTCTTTAAATCCGGGGGGTTTTTCCATGGTTTCTAGTAGTGGATTCAAACTGTAGAACCCAACTGAGACATTTAAAAGATGAAGACAGATATTCCTTCTGCTGAGTGCTGAAAGCAACTATTTCTGAAAAGCACTAGAAAACTTGACATTTCTATGGGCAAGTAACTTGGCAAGTCTGGAGCGAGCAATTGATTTCCTGTATTCAGCTGCTCAGCTGTGTTTACCATTGACAGCTTGAGGCATTCATTTCCGTAGTGGCCCTACACAATCCCTATTCCTCCATTCCTTTCACATCACACCCTATCTGTGTTTTCCACCTCCAAATCCTTCTCTACCAGAAAATTGACTCTTTCTGCCTGATGTATCTCCAGGATGTCTGCTTTTTTGAGACACACACTACTCTGAGTGAGACACAGTTCACTTCACAACTGCAGCCCCTGAAGCCAGTAGCTGTCACTCTGTACATGAAATTCACATCACAGCTGCAGGGCTTGGAGTGTCAGTCATGCATAATGAACATAACTTAGACATCTTTATGAGGTTTATTTACGTATACTCAGATCAGCATCTATTTTCCACTGCACTTTGTCTTATATCAGGAAGTTTGGCTCACAGGAAGTTAATAAGAGTCCTTGGTTAAAGAGGAAAGTATGGCTCCAGATTATGCATCTCCTTCAAACAGTCTCTGAACCATACTGACTTTCCTGAAACAGCTTGTTTGAGATTACCTGCAACAGCATTCTGCAGGTTGAAATCCACAGTCTCTTCCACATTTTGTCTCCCAGACTGCAATGTCATAAGACATTGGGGGAGTCCATGTCAGGGAAATACACAATTAATGTGTGCTGCAAATGATGTGAATGAGAGATTACTGGCCTCAAAGACTTTCTACAATACAGCTTTTCAAATAAATTTTATGGTTTTTTCTGGGATAGGGTTTCTTTTTTCTTCTTTTTTTTTTTTTGCACTGAGGATGTCACCTTTTGCTAAGTCCATCCATGAAAATGACACAAGAACAGGTCAGCCTCTTTCTTCCAGATCCACATGCTGTTGTCAAAATTGTCAAAATTAACACTGCAGCTGAAAGACAAGCAACCTGTCTGCTCTGTGAGGTGTGTCAGCTATTCTCATCTCTGCTAGGATTTAAGTAATTTGTCTGTAATTGGTTTATTTAATAACCAGAATTGAATATAGGAAATCCCTTTTATGCTTGCACTGGGGACAGACAGACATGAAGAGCTGTGCAAATGCTTTATTGCACTTGCAGAATGGGGAACCTGAATGGCAGCAAATATTTGCTATCTTTCATCTGAATACTATATAAACAGGGAATATTTTCATTTAAATCCTGTATTAAGTCTTGTTCCAGGCTTAAATCCTGACTACATTGTCCATCCACATCACTGGCAGTGCCAGGCCCAGTGATCTTGGAGGGGCTCCAGTTTCTGCTGAGTAAGGTGTATTTATATTCTGATTCCAGCTGTTTTTAAGACAATCTTCTGAGCTCAGAATTCATATAGTCTGTCCCGATAGATACTGTCTACCAACACTATGAACAGGATATGGATTTTCAGGAGAGCAGTCATGAGTTTTAAGTCTATCTAAAGGTCTCCTCCAACCCAAACTCTATAAATTTCCCAAAAAAGTCCTTAGAAGTTTCCCTCTACTTTGGACAAAGGAGATGCAAAAAAGATATGTATTTTTTAAATTAAATCAACTCTGTGGTCAGTAAACACTTCCAAAACAACCATAAGCTCTTTCCTAGTATAAACAAATATTTCACAATTCATCTAGTGTACTATTCTTGCTCTGTTTCATTCCTCTTGAGAATCCCAGTGATGTTAATGGTGAGTCTCTAGGAAAATGTTATTTATCTATAATTTGGTGAGAAGATTTGGATGTATCTCTCTTTTATTGAGAAGGTTTAACACTAAATTTATCTTACACCATACGATTTAATAGTACTAAGTAAAGATTAACCAAAAATGCTGCTTCCTACTTGATCAAAGGCATTTATAACTTTTGTGTAATACAAAGTACTTTCCTCACTGTAGACTTATCTAGAAACACTTGGTCTGAACTGAAGAAACTAACTGAAGAGGGACCATGTTTGAATCAGTAGATAAGATTGTCATCTCCTAATGAATTTCAGGTACATAAAGTCACAGTTCATGACTGCATGCATGAAAACTGTATTCTGTGTTTGACTTCAATGCATAGTATTTGCTGTTAAGTTTGCAATAGAAGATGCTTTCTTACAAGTATGAAAATTATTTATTATAGTAAGATTTAAAACTGAATACAATGCTCTGATTTTTAATCATAATGCATTTTAAAGTATGCTGGAATTTCTAGAATTGGATCAATATTGCATAAGTATCATGAAATTTGTCTGCCTGTGGGCTCTGCTTTCAAAAGTGTGAGGTAGGTCTCACTGGAAGAAAATAAGGGCACATGTTAGGATTAGGAAAATTTAAACTAGGGGAGTGGATGGGGACAAAAAAATAAGATAATGATACACTTTAGGTTTTGCTTTTTAAACTCTTTTACTATTCTTGTTTCATTTTGCTTTCATAAAAATGGTTAATTAATAAAGAAAAACCGTTGCTTTACTGCATGTTTTGCACCTGGTAAATTTTTAATATTTTTACAAACATAAGGAAAAAATCAAGCTTTATTTTTTGAGAAGAAATCTTGAAATTCCCAATATCTAAAAGACTTTCAAAGAGATACCACTATTGACACACAATTCACAATGAAATTAATTTGATAATGAAATTAATTTGAAAATATTTTAAAAAAGGAAAAATACAAAAAGACTATAATAATTACAAAAATAGTCATGCTGCTTTACATGTATATTCATAATTTAGAGGTGCAAACACTAACAAGTCAAACTATTGACTGAGATTAATACAGACTAATGCAATGACAGAAGAACCTGGTGTGGGGTCTTCTGGGTCATTGCAGAAGAGTAAATTCAGCATCACCAGATGTTCTACCCCATCTGCAATGACATCTTCTGAGATGCTACA